>NC_045606.1:18456176-18759206 GCF_009762305.2 Zalophus californianus | reverse complement strand
AATAATGACAGTGGACTCTAGCTGAAAGAGCTGCAAAGGTGCAGATTCTGTTTAAGAAGGAATTTTCAGGGAATCACAAAGACAAGAGGGGAGGCAAAAACAAGGACATGAGAGGCAATGGAAGCCTCAGACACCTACAGCTAGAGCAAATATGAAAAACAGTCCAGCTCCTAGCCAGATAAACACTAAACCACACACTGAACACCTACTTCTCTCCTATTACCCGATACATGAAGTCTGGCTTTCAACAAAAATTTACAAGGCAGGGACGCCTGGGTGGCTCAGTCGTTAAGCGTCTGCCTTCGGCTCAGGCCATGATCCCAGGGTCCTGGGATCGAGCCCCGCGTCGGGCTCCCTGCTCAGCGGGAAGCCTGCTTCTCCCTCTCCCACTCCCACTGCTTGTGTTCCCTCTCCTGCTGTCTCTCTCTCCATCAAATAAATAAATAAAATCTTTTAAAAAAATTTACAAGGCATACTAAGCTTCAAGGCAAGAAAAACCACAATCTAAAGAGGCAACCCAAGCCTCAAAACCAGACTCAGATATGGTATGGATTTTTGAGTTTAAAAGAACGATGATTACTGTTAAAGGTTCCAATGGAAACAGCAGATAACACTGATGAACAGATGTTTATATAAGCAGAGAGATGGAAACAGTAATAAATAAAAAAGAAATGTTAAAAAAAAAAAACCCACTGTAACAAATGAAGAATGCCTGTGATGAGTTCATCAACAGACTGGCCACAGTCAAGGAAAGAATCAGTGAGCCGAAATATGTGTTAATAGAAACTTCCCAAACTGAAATGCAGAGAAAAAATAATGAAAGGTCAAAACAAAACAATCCCACCACGCCCAGGATAGAATATCCAAGAACTGTGGGACAATTTCAAAAGGTACAACATATATGTAATTAGAATACCAGAAGAAAGCAAGAACAGAGCAAAAGAAATAATATGAAGTACTAACAGCCAAGAATTTTCCAAAATTAATGACAGACACCAAACGACAGATCCAGGAGATTCAGACAACACAACACCCAAGTAGGATAAATAGCATAAAAACCACAACTAAGCATATCATATTCAAACTGCAGAAAACTAAAGACAAAGAGAAAATCATCAAAGAAGCCAGAGGGGAAAATGCCTTACCTATAGAGGAATAAGGATAGAAACTATTTGGCCTTCTCATCAGAATCCATGAAAGCAAGAAGAGAGTGGAGTGAAATATTTAAAGTGTTGAAAGAAAAAACCACCAACTTAGAATTCTATACCTAGTGAAATCATCCTGTAAAAGTGAAGCAGAAATAAAGACTTTCTCAGACAAATAAAAACTGAGAGAATTCCTCGCCAGAAGACTTGTCTTCCCAAAAATGTTAAAAGAAGTTACACAGGGGGGTGCCTGGGTGGCTCAGTCGGGTAAGCATCTGCCTTGGGCTCAGGTCATGATCCCAGAGTCCCAGGATTGAGCCCCGCATCCGGCTCCCTGCTCAGGGGGGAGTCTGCTTTTCCTCTGCCCCTCACCCTCTGTGCATCTCCCTCTCTCTAATAGATAAAATCTTTAAAAAAAGAAGTTACACAGGAAGAGGAAAAATGATACAGGTGAAGAACTTGGATGTACACAAAGAAAGAGCACTGCAAATGGAATAAATTAATGTAAAATATAACCTTTTACATTTCTTATTCTTTTTTATAAGCTATTTCTTTTTTTAAAATTTTTTTATTATTTTTTAAAGATTTTATTTATTTATTTGACAGAGAGAGACAGCGAGAGAGGGAACACAAGCAGGGGGAGTGGCAGGCTTCCCACTGAGCAGGGAACCCAATGCGGGGCTTGATCCCAGGACCCTGGGATCACAACCTGAGCTGAACGCAGATGCTTAATGACTGAGCCACCCAGATGCCCCTTAACATTATTTTAAATTATTTTTATTTTTTTAGAGAGAGTGTGTGTGCACAAGTGGGAGTAGGGGCAGAGAGAGAGGGAGAGAGAGAATCCTAAGCAGACTCCTCGCTGAGCCTGACACAGGGCTCAATCTCATGACCCTGAGATCGTGACTTGAGCTGAAATCGAGAGTCGGACACTTAACTGACTGAGCCACCCAGGCATCTCTTCATTCTTTTTTTTTTTTTTTATGATTTTTTATTTTTAAGTAATCTCTTTACACCCAACGTGGGGCTCAAACTCACAACTCTGACATCAAGAGTTGCATGTTCTACCAATTGAGCCAGCCAGGTGCCCCTACATTTCTTATTCTTTTGTTTTGTTTTGTTTTCTTTCAAGGATTTTATTTATTTATTTGACAGAGACAGAGAGAGCGAGAGAGTGAACACAAGCAGTGGGAGTGGGAGAGGGAGAAGCAGGCTTCCCGCGGAGCAGGGAGCCTGATGTGGGGCTCGATCCCAGGACCCTAACGACTGAGCCACCCAGGTGCCCCAACATTTCCTATTCTTAATCAAGCAAATAGATAACTCTTTGTTCAAAATAATAATAGTAAGAGTGAATTGGGTGATTATGGCATCTGGAAAAGTGAAATGGATAAAAGCAATGTTATAGGGACAGCACAAAGGAACTGGGAGTACTCTATTATATGGTACCTGTACTATCCACAAAATACCTGTATTACCCATGAGTCAGTATAGTGTTGAGTGGATTGTATTAGTTATAAATGTATATTGTAAATTTTAGGACAGTCACTAAAATTTTTTGAAAAGTAAAAAATGATACACTGAGAGGTGAGAAAATGCAATCATATACAATGCTCAATTAAAACCACAGGAGGCACGAGGTGCCTGGGTGGCGCAGTCAGTTAAGCATCTGACTCTTGGTTTTAGCTCAGGTTGTGTTCTCAGAGTCATGAGATCAAGCCCCATGTCGGGATCTGTGCTCAGTGTGGAGACTGCTTAGGACTCTCTCTACCTCTGCCCCTCCCACCCACTTTCTCTTTCTCTCTCTAAAAAAAAAAAAATAATAAATCTTCAAAAATAAAATAAAATAAAATAAAATAAAATAAAATAAAATAAAATAAAATTGGGGCACCTGGGTGGCTCAGTTGGTTAAGCATCTGCCTTCGGCTCAGGTCATGATCTCAGGGTCCTGGGATCGAGCTCCATGTTGGGCTCCCTGCTCTGCAGGGGGCCTGCTTCTCCCTCTCCTCCTGCCTGCCGCTCCCCGCTGCTTGTACTCTCTGTGTCAAATAAATAAATAAAATTAAAAATAAATAAATAAATAAAACCAGAGGTTTTATTTATTTAATGCTGTATTTAAAGGCAGAAAAAGAAGGTAGAGAAAAAAGGTACGAAGAACTAGTGCAATGAACAGAAAACAAATAGATATTAACCCTACTATAACAATAATCAAATTAAGTGTGAATGATATCAATTAATTTTATTTATTTAGTGCTGTATTTTAAGGCAGAAAAAGAAGGTAGGGAAAAAAGGTACGAAGAACTAGTGCAATGAACAGAAAACAAATAGATATTAACCCTACTGTAACAATAATCAAATTAAGTGTGAATAATATCAATTAAAAAACATATTATCAGAGTGGATCAATAAGACAAGACCCAACTGCATGTTGTCTAAAAGAAGTCCACTATAAATATAAAGATGTAAGTTAAAAGTAAAGTGATAGAGAAAGGTATACCCTGCAAACACAAAAAGAAATCTAGAGTAGCTGTATTAATTTCAGATTTCAGAAGAAGGAAAATGATCAGAGATAAAGAGGAGCATTATGTAAAGATAAAGAGGTCAATTCTTCAAGAAGACTTAACAGTCTTAAACATCTATGCACCTAACAACAGTGTGTCAAAATATGTGAGGCAAAAACTGACAGAAATGCAAGGAGAAACAGATAAACCCACTACTGCTGCAAGAAACTCCAACACTCTTCTTTCAGTAATGAATAGATCCAGAAGGCAGAAAATCAGTAAGGATCTAGGTGACCTGAACATCAATCAACTTGGTCTGCTCGACATTTATAGAGTATTTCATCCAGGGGTGCCTGGGTGGCTCAGTTGGTTAGGCACCTGCCTTTGGCTCAGGTGATCCCAGGGTCCTGGGACCGAGTCCCGCACCAGGCTCCTTGCTCAGCGGGGAGTCTGCATCTCCCTCTCCCTCTGCCTGCCACTCCCCCTGCTTGTGCTCTCTCCCTCTCTCTTTCTCTGACAAATAAATAAAATATTTAAGAAAAAGAATATTTCATCCAACAACAGAATACACATTCTTCTCAAGCTCACATGGAACACTTACCAAGATAAACCATATTCTGCCATAAAACATACATGAAGGAATTTTTAAAAAGAAATATATACAAAGTATTATTCTCAGATCACATGAATTTATTTATTTAATTTTTAATATTTTATGTATTTGAGAAAGAGAACATGACAGAGTGAGCGAGCATGAGCAGGGGGCGGGGGGGAGGGAAGGGCAGAGGGAGAGGGAGAAGCAGACTCCCCGCTGAGCAAGAAGCCTGATGCCAGGCTCAATCCCAGGACCCTGGGATCATGACTTGAGCCAAAGGCAGACGTTTAACCGACTGAGCCACCCAGGTGTCCCAGATCACATGAATTTAAACTAAAAACCAATTACAGAAAGCTTGAAAACCCCAAATATCTGGAGATTACACAAGACTCTTTAAATAACATACTACTCAAAAAAGAGGCTGCAAGAAAAACTTAAACATATTTTGAACTAAATGAAAATAAAAATACAACTTATCAAAATTTGGGAATGAAGTAAAATCAGTGCTTATCAGGACATTTATAACATTAAATTCATATTCTAGAAACGAATAAAGACCTAAAGTCAATGATCTAAGTTTCCCTCTTAGGCAACTAGAGAAAGAACAGCAATTTATGCCTAGAGCAAGCAAAGAAAAATAATTAGAGCAGGAATCAGTGAAATTGAAAACAAGAAAACGGTTGAGAAAAAGCAATGAAATCAAAAGCTGGTTCTTTGAAAAGATAAAACACATTGTAAATTCTTAAATATTAGCTTTGGTGATTTTGACTACAAAGACATATCAAAACTCCTTTAGAAAGTAATATGAAGGGGGCGCCTGGGTGGCTCAGTTGTTAAGCGTCTGCCTTCGGCTCAGGTCATGATCCCAGGGTCCTGGGATCGAGCCCTGCATCGGGCTGGCTCCATGCTCCGCAGGAAGCCTGCTTCTCCCTCTCTCACTCCCACTGCTTGTGTTCCCTCTTTTACTGTGTCTCTCTCTGTCAAATAAATAAAATCTTTAAAAAAAAAAAAAAGAAAAGAAAGTAATACGAAGGGCGCCAGGATGGCTCAGTTGATTAAGCGTCTGCCTTTGTCCTCAGGTTGTTGGGTTCCCTGCTCAGCAGGGAGTCAGCTTCTCCCTCTCTCTCTGCTCATGCTCTCTCTCGCTCTTTCAAAATAAATAAATAAAAAAATAAATTAACAAATAAAATCTTAAAAGTAACATGAGCTGTAAGAGGAAATCATCTAGTTTTTTGCTTTAACATTTAGTTTTGCCATTCATATTTTATTGGACCATAAATGGATATTCTCTGGTTTTATTATTATTTTATTTTTTTAAGTAAGTTCTATATCCAATGTGGGGCTTGAACTCACGACTCCAACACGATCTATTGATTGAGACAGACAGGTGCCCCTCTCTGGTTTTAGAAGTATAGCTGGGTCAGTGTAGTTATGTCTTTCTGTTTAACTTTGTAACTTTGAGTATCGTTGACAATGTTACATTAGTTTCAGGTACACAACACAGTGATTTCAACTTCTCTGCATGTTATGCTGTACTCACAGCAAGTGTTAGCTACCCTCTGTCACCATACGGCACTATTACAATATCAGTTATGTCTTTGTAATTATCTGTCTTTGCTGAGCCTAAAATTAGGACATTACACATTTAAGAACAAATATATCCTTAATGTCTTAAGTGTTACAAACTCTTCAAAGTTCTATGAAAAACATCTCCACTGTCTCGTTTACTCACTTGACAAAGCTTCCATTTTCTGATTTACTTTCCACAGTTGTATTATGTTGCTGGGTTTCCCTTTTTCACCATACTCTTGGACTGTTTTTTCCCTTACATCAGTTGGTACACGCTCAGGAAGGAAGTACCGGACAAACCGACTTCAGGAGTTCCTTCGAGGCAAGGTCTACTTAAAGATAGCAATGCCGTGCTTTCTACACACTAGGAACGCAGTCAACACTTACGGAGTGAATGAGGCATGTTCTTCCTACAAAAAAGCTAGGGACGCCAGTAATAAATACAGCCAATACGTGCTGTATTTAAAGGAAACTTTATCTTGTGGGGGATGGGCAAAATAAGGGAAAAAGATTAAAAGCACAAACTTCCAGTTATTAAATAAAATAAGTGAGCCCTGGGGGTAAAATGTACAGGATAGGGAACAGAATTAATAATCTGTAACCACTTTGTATGGTGACAGATGGTAGCTAGGTGTATCAAGGTGATCACTTTGTCATGTATATACATGTTGAATCAGTATATTTTACACTTGAAACTAATACTGTATGTCAACTACACTTCAATTAAAAAAATAGACTATATCTAATTCTGGATTTTCACTCTTTGGAGATCCTCACATTCTGACTTCCTCCTAATTAATGCACAGAGGCCCTGCCCTCAGAGGCCCGGATGGCCCAGCAACAAAGCTGTTAATAAAAACAAAAGCAAGTAAGACAAAAATCTAAGCCCTGCCTCAATTGCCTTACCACCCCCACACAAGCCGAATTCCCAGTTTATGCTAACCAGTCACATAATCCTCATTCTCATGCCCTGAAACCTCAATTTACATTCCACAGATTTGGAATTTAAAATGTAGATAGAGGTTGCGCTAAGGATTAGCTTCTCCATTATTTAAAGAGAAAATTCCAGAGTGTCATTGGAAGTGCTAAAGGAAAACTTCAAGCATTCTGAAATATTTCAAAATCTATCAATGATATTTATGTGCTCCCATAGCAAAAATATTTACTCCAAACACCATAAAACTTAATCGATTAAGCAATTCAAAATCATGTTTAATTAACTTTACTCCCAACCTACATATTCCCAATTTTACATATTAAACTGTAACCCTCAAGACAAATTTACCATCATACCAGTGACATGCAATAAAGAAGGGATCTTTCTAGAACTTCACTATCCAATATGGTAGTCATTGGTCACATGGGGCTATTGAGCACTGGAACTGTGGCTAGTCCAGGTTGAGATCTGTTTTAAGTGTAAAATACACACTGGATGTTAAAGATTTAGTACAAAAAGGAGAGTGTATTTAGCTTTTATATACATTTTTTTATTTTTTATTTTTATTTTTATTTTTTTAAAGACTTTATTTATTTGAGAGAATGAGAGAGAGCACATGAGAGGGGGGAGGGTCAGAGGGAGAAGCAGACTCCTTGCCGAGCAGGGAGCCCGATGCGGGCCTCAATCATGGGACTCCAGGATCATGACCTGAGCCGAAGGCAGTCGCCCAACCAACTGAGCCACCCAGGCGCCCTACATACATTTTTTTTTAACATATAACGTATTATTTGTTTCAGAGGTACAGGTCTGCAACTCAACAGTCTGACACAATTCACAGCGCTCACCATAGCACATACTCTCCCCAATGTCTGTCACCCAGCCACCCCATCCCTCCCACCCCCCACCACTCCAGCAGCCCTCAGTTTGTTTCCTGAGATTAAGAATTCCTCATAGCTTTTATATTTTTTTTAAGATTTATTCTTATTTTTAAGTAATCTCTATACCCAAATGTGGGGCCAGAACTCACAACCCCGAGAGTCACATGCTTTACTGACTGAGCCAGCCAGGTGCCCGTTTTTAGCTTTTAATATTAATTACATGTTGAAGTGATGTTTGGGATATATTGGTTTAAGTAAAATACATCAAGTTAATCTCACCTCTTTTTACTTTAAATATTATTTTTATTATTTTTTATTTTTTTAAAGTAATCTCCATGCCCAACATGGGCATGAACCCATGACCCCGAGGATCAAGAGTCACATGCTTTACCAACTAAGCCAGCCAGGTGCGCCTCTTTTCACTTTAATTGAAGTACAGATGACACAGTGTTACATTAGTTTCAGGAGTACAACACAGTATTTTGACAAGTCTATACAGTATGCTGTGCTCATAAGTGTAGCTACCATCCATTACCATACAATGCTATTACAATATTATTGACTATACTCCCTAAGCCGTGCCTTTTATTCCCATGACTATTCCTTGCATAAAACTGGAAACCTATATCTCCCACACCCCTTCACCCATTGTCTATCCACTACATCTCTCTCCTCTGGCAACTATCAGCTTATTCTCTGAATTTATGGGTCTGTTTTTGCCCTTTTTTGTTTTTAGATTCCACACATAAATGACTCATACAGTATTTCTTTCTGAGTTATTTCACTTAGCATTATACCCTCTAAATCCATCCATGTTGTTGTAAATGACAAGATCTCATTTTTTTTAAGACTATTCATTTATTTGAGAGAGAGAGAGAGAGAGAGAGACAGAGACGCACAAGCAGGGGGAGTGAGAGAGGGAGAAGCAGGCTTCCCACAGAGCAGGGAGTCTGATGTGGGGCTCGATCCCAGGACCCTGGGATCACGACCTGAGCCAAAGGCAGACGCCCAACGACTGAGCCACCCAAGTACCTCGATCTCATCCTTTTTTATAGCTGAGCAATATTCCATTGTGTCTTTATCCCTTCATCTATCAATGGGTCTTTTTACTATCTTAATACGGCTACCAGAAAATTTTAAATTACATATGAGTGGACATTATATTTTTCTTAGCATTGTTCTAAAGCAACATTTGGAGCTCTTGATGTGATAGGAAGTATACATTAGAAGATAAGGGGTCTTGAATAACGTCTCCCATTACAGTTCCCTGTTGCTATCTCTTTTACATACTGATCACTTTCCCGGAGTCTTCAGCACAGGTGGAAAAGCTGCCACACAAAGTGATCACTGTACTCCTGTGGGACATCAAACCACATGGACTCTAACCATCCTTGCTTCTTACAGTTGATTTCATTAGAAGCTACAGTGCATGCCAGCCAAGAAGGAACTTTTTTTTTTTTTTAAGATCTTATTTATTCATGAGACAGAGAGAGAGAGAGGCAGAGGGAGAAGCAGGCTCCCTGCTAAGCAGGAAGCCCAATGCGGGGCTCCACCCCAGGACCCCAAGATCACGACCTGAGCCAAAGGCAGACACTTAACCGACTGAGCCACCCAGGTACCCCAAGAAGGAACATATTTAACTGCAGCACTAAGACTTTTGGGGGGATGATTGTCCCAAGACAGGGTTGACTAAATCTTTGCACAAGGTATCTAGACCAAAGCAAGGTCAGAAGAGAAGGAAAACAAGATCACAGGTGGTCCTGGAGAAGACCAGAAAATGGAAACAAGTTTAAGGAATACTCTTAAGGTGATCTATATCAAGGGGGAACTCTTAAATCATCAATATGAGCCCTGGATCTAATACAAAGTCATCCCACTTGCACATGCTGAACATGTACAATGCGCCCTTAATCAGTAGGACCACTGGGTGTCACCTGATCAACACAGACTCCAGTGTAGCTCGGTGACTGATGTGTGACTGATGTGTGATATCTAGAGTAGTGCCATCCAGTACAGCAGCCACTGCCCATACACAGCAATGGAGCAGTGGAACTGTGCCTAGTATTACTGAAAGCTCAATTGTAAATTTTATGTAACTTAAAGATATTTGGGGGGGGGGGGCGCCTGGGTGGCTCATTTGGTTAAGCATCTGCCTCCGGCTCAGATCATGATCCCAGGGTCCTGGGATCGAGCCCCGTGTCAGGCTCCCCACTCAGCGGGAAGCCTGCTTCTCTCTCTCCCTCTGCTTGTGCTCTTGCTGTCTCTGTCAAATAAATAACATCTTAAAAAAAATTTTTTTTTTAAGTTAACTTAAATTTAAATTAACCCTCTGTGGCTGGTGGGGGTTGCACTGGCCACTCCAGGTCTAGAGCCTTGCTTCCCCAAGTGTGATACGCAGACTAGCAGTGCAGGACCCTCTGGGAGTTTGTTAGAAATGCAAAGTATTTCCGACTCTACCCAGAGCTCCTGAAGTACATCCCACAGTGTACAATATTGCCAGGTGGTTCCTATGCATATCCAAGTTTGGAAAGCCCTTTAGAGTACAGGGTCTTATTTGAAACTGTATAAATTGTATACAAAGTTAGCGTATCTATGTACATGTAGCTGTGTGTGTGTGTGTACACACTCGCCCTCTTTCCTTCCTCTGGAGGCAACATCCATACTTTTTCCTCTGATTTTTCAAGTTCATGATCCAAAACTGAGAAGTTTTAGCCTATAGGACTAGGCCCTATAAATTCAGAAAGCAGATTTCACTGAACAAAGAGAACAGTGAAGTGATCCTTGGCTCTGCAGGCACACTCTTCCATTTATGGAGGGCAGAACTGGGCCATTCACAGCTCTTAAGTTCTTCCGCTGTGCTTGCACTTCTTCATGTGTGGGAACGACACGGCATGCTGTTTCTGCTTCAGAATACCACACGTATATGTATCAGTTCAGACGAGAAGTTCATACCCATAAGAGCATTCCGGCACCAACTGCAGCTTGTGCTCATTTGTACTGTGTGGCACAGCCAGTCAGGTTTTAAGTACCCCTGTATTATTGCAGGTGCTACCAAGTTTTTGGTTGGATTCATCCAGGAAAGTTTTTTTTTTTAAATAAAGTTACGCTTTAATTTTAAGATTTTATTTATTTATTTGACAGAGAGAGAGACAGCGAGAGAGGGAACACAAGCAGGGGGAGTGGGAGAGGGAGAAGCAGGCTTCCCGCGGAGCAGGGAGCCCGATGCGGGGCTCGATACCAGGACCCGGGATCACGACCTAAGTTGAAGGCAGATGCTTAAGGACTGAGCCACCCAGGCGCCCTGGGAAATGTTTTTTTTTATTAGTGTAATTAATGGCTGTCTAGTTACTATCTGCAACATGAAACCATGAATAAAAACAGTTGGTAATAGGAGTATGAATATTTAGCTTCTTAGTTAATAGTGCTGGGTTTACAACATAATAAAAAATAATGGTCTTTTATTATTTCTTTTAGGCAAAAACTGAACATAAGGCATATTTATGTTGAGGATGAGGCTGCCTTCAGGCTTATAAATTTGCCTCAGAGAAGTGTCTTCCCTTTGTTAAGATCAACAAAATGTCCTGACGTTGATGCTAAGGCAATGATTTATTCCAAGCTGACAAGTCCCTGGCGTTAGATGGGAGGTCTCCAAGTCTCAAAATGGCGCTAAGACTCTGCCTTGAATCATTATTTCCCCAGTGGTGTTTAAGAAGAAACATGCACAAACTGGCAGTTGGCTAATGCAGTGGGAAAATGGACTCATCCCATAGGGAAGTATTTCCCAGATGAAGACAACATTTCTAAGTTTAGCCTCATTTTTTTTCCCAATAATGTAAATTTATAAATGCAGAGCTACTGAATGCACTTGCATTAGGCAGTTAGGTCCTCTTCATGAGCACTTTTTCACTCTTCAGTCTGATGAAGGAAAGTAACTCGCTAGCAGTGGAAAGTGGAAACAGTCCAATATACATTTAACAAATTTGGCTTTGGTGGGCCAGAAGATTCTTTAGAAACTAGCCAGCTGAAAGAGTTCTTTCCCATGAGATTTCTAATCCTTTTTCACCTCTGCAGTGTGATGGATGCCATTAAAATACAAGGGATGAAAAACAGTTCTCAGTCTTCCACTGCCAGACACGGGACAATTGTCACCCACACCGCCATGGTGGGATGTTCCTGGTAGGGAAGCTTTTCTCCATTCTTCTCTCCAGAAAGCACGCTGGGAAGCAAGTGAGGGGTGCTACTGGAAGAATAAGCCTGAATTCAGTCCAACATGGTCCAACAGCCATAGAGCCTGACACTCAACTGTATTATTCTCATAACATCTCACACCCGAGCAGGACACATCTTTGTGTCGACACCATCTCTGAGGATCCCTCATTCACTTCATTCCTTGCCCTCAGTCTGGGCCAAGGTTCTCATTTGCGCTCGGTTTTAGATAATTTATTTGATTAACATAACTAGTAGAAAGGAGTTTTAAAAAATATTTATTATATTTTGTTTTAGAAATGGTAGAAAATAAAAATTGGCGCACTTACATCACACACACACGCGGAAAGGCCTATTTAACCTTCCACGTCAGAGACAAGTTTTACACAAGGGCCCGAAACGGAAACACCTACACCGAAGGTGACGAAGGCTGATGCTGCTGATTGGAGGAGCCCTTGGAAAGGTTTAAAGTTTTTTTTCTCTGCTGTCATTCATCTTGGGACAAATAACCAGTCCAGTGGAAGGAGTTCTGAACATAAAAGGCACCTAGAGTAAAAATCAGACCTTGACTAATAAAAATAGCTGCACGCGTTTACATCGAGAAAAAAAGGTCCTATCAATGCAACTGTCCTGCAAGGCAATGAGAATATAAATGCAAAGCTACTGCAACTAAAAGATCTATCAACACTTACCTAAACCTGGTATAGGAGTTAGATGATTGACACAATCACTTTTGTGTTTATAAACCTTAGATGTTTTATCATCATTTAAATAAGCATGAGTCCTGTACTTGTATTAATAGCTAGGGGTGGGGTATTCTATTTATTCATAGTCAAGATTTGTTTTGTTGCATTTTCTCTTAAAATGCGTCGTTGCATACTCCATTCATGGACACATTAAAAATTCATGTTGTCCTTTAAGAATGTAGCAAAACCTAAAACTGCAACGTTAAACCAAAGTCCTTTTAAATTATGATAAAGCCAGGAAAGCTGACATTTTACTATGACTTAAGCACCTGAAATATACTCTGATCAATTTATATCCTCTGAGCTAGAATTAGGATCCTCAGGATTTGTATATGTATACAAATATTGCAAATTAAGCTAATAAAAACCTGAAAAAATACAAATAATCTTGAACTACAAGGATCTAAAGTACATCTATGGGTCTCAACAGGAAGCTGGCGGACACTGGATGCATCTTATCATCTGGGGAAAAGGGCTCAGCGGAGCCAGGTGGTATTCAGCTGGGTCTGGTTCTTGATGCTGGTATCCACTTTTAGTACTTCGCGAATGGCCATGGTAGCGTAGGTAGAAGGAGGGAGAGAAAAATCCATCTTCAGAGCTCTGTATTTGCCTTCTGCCAGGCAAGAGAGAAGAGAACGGTCAGAAAAGGCAGGCAGCAGCAGACAGAAAGGAAATAACCACGCTCCTTTCCTTGGGCGCCACTTCCCATGGGGCCGCAGAGAGCGAACTGTGGAAGTGAGACCTAGGAGCATACGATCCAGCTGAATCCCTAGGGTAATTCTACCCGGAACCTTCAT
This sequence comes from Zalophus californianus, assembly GCF_009762305.2. Lineage (NCBI taxonomy): Eukaryota > Metazoa > Chordata > Mammalia > Carnivora > Otariidae > Zalophus > Zalophus californianus. The sequence continues at coordinate 18,745,835 of NC_045606.1, read as the reverse complement.
AAGAAAGGCAGACAACACAAAAGCAACAGGGTGAAAACAGACAATGGAATGGCACCAAGAATTTGACAATGACAATGCAAATTTCATGTGTTAGACTCTGTTCATGGCACCTGTGTTAACTCGGGGGGTGGGGGTGTGGAGGAAATATCTGATCATCTAACACCACAATCTTCTGTAATGTTCCTTCATTTTCAGCGAAATCTACCATTTTAATTATCAAGCTATAACCATGAAACTAAGATGACAAAACACAAAATAGAAATCACCGAGCTGGTGGAAGGTGGTGGTGATTACAAGAGTTTTTTTTTTTCTTTCTTTTAAAGGACTTTATTCATTTATTTGAGAGAGAGAGAGAGAGAGAGAGAGAGAGAGAGAGAGAGACAGAGCATGAGCAGGGGGGAGGAGGCAGAGGGAGAAGCAGACTCCCCGATGAGCAGGGAGCCTGATGCGGGGCTTGATCCCAGGACCCTGGGATCATGACCCGACCCGAAGGCAGATGCTTAACTGACTGAGCCACCCAGGCGCCCATAATTTACGTTTTTGATTGAGAAAACATTTCACAGTTGACATAGAACTGAGCGCTGAGTAAACTTACCAGAAGCAAACACTGGTGGTGGTTTCCCTTCCAGGTTGTCCACATCTGTGTTGAAGAGTGGAATTTTAGGATCATCATATGCAACGACTTCCCTTCAAAACACATAAAGAGAGAAAAGTGTGAACGTGAACTGCCATAAACGGTACTAAGCTGCTCGTTGCCATTTGCTTAGAAAGGAAAACACACAGGCCTGTTGGATATAATTCTGGGTGGGACCATTTGATAACAGGATAGGGCCAGATCATATATGTGAGTATTGCTTTTATATTAGTATACAGCAAAGTGACAAAGGACGCCAGCCTATATTAAAAAAATGTAAAATGTTTCCTTAGGATAGAAATTCTCTTTATATGTACTTGATAAGTACTAAACTTCACTTTGCACAGATGCAAATGAATTAATAATGGCATTTATGTTTTCTCCAGAGTGGTTTTCACTACTAACAACACTGCATTACTCATGAGGCACTGCTCTCTGGAGTGGGGAGGACCAAGTCCAATCCTGCCAACCTCATCACACCACCCAGAGAAGAGGAGGGAAGGTACAAGGGATAAAGAGATGGAGAGAGGGAAGAGAGAGAACTTCCTGGCAATGGACAGCTAACTGAAGATTTTGTTTTAAAAATTATCAAATAAAGCTTTAGTTTACATTAGGTACTGAAATATTTTAAATGAGTTAATACATGTTTATTTTTCTCTTTAGAAACATGACATTAAACAGATCCGTATTTGGAACTCACAGCTAATTCTGAATAAAGGTAGCTTGCTCAGGGATAGCTCTGTAAGCAAATCTCAATTTTTAAAAGATCTCTTTCTGGGGCACCTGGGTGGCTCAGATGGTTAAGCGTCTGCCTTCGGCTCAGGTCATGATCCCAGGGTCCTGGGATCGAGCCCCACACCAGGCTCCTGGCTCAGCGGGGAGCCTGCTTCTCCCTCTCCCTCTGCCTCTCTCCCTGCTCATGCTCTCTCTCTCTTTCTCTCTCTGTATCTCTGTGTCTCAAATGAATAAATAAAATCTTTAAAAAAAATTAAAAAAAATAAAAGATCTCTTTTTATTTATTTTAGAGAGAGAGAGTGGGGGAGGAGGGGCCCTCAAGCAGACTCTGGAGCCAGATGCGGGGCTCAATCTCACCACCCTGAGATCATGACCTGAGCCAAAACCAAGCTGCACACTTAACTAACTGAGCCACCCAGGTGCCCCAATAAATCTCAATTTTTTATTAATAGGGAAAAAATCTATTCTCTGCACATTTCTTCAATAATTTAGCAAGGTCAATAAAATGTAAACCTAACCACTTTCACTCATTTGTTTCCTGATGATTTGAAAAATCCAAGTAGCAGCAATAATAATAATAGTGACAACAGCAAGGAGCACTTTTTTTTTTTTTAAGATTTTTATTTATTTGAGAGAGAGAGAATGAGAGATAGAGAGCATGAGAGGGAAGAGGGTCAGAGGGAGAAGCAGACTCCCTGCTGAGCAGGGAGCCCGATGTGGGACTCGATCCTGGGACTGCAGGATCATGACCTGAGCCAAAGGCAGTTGCTTAACCAACTGAGCCACCCAGGCGCCCCAGCAAGGAGCACTTCTACACCAGGTTGTAAATACTGGAAAATATACAGGTGATACAAAAGCTTTCAATCTCACATAATAATTCAGTTCTATTTTATTCCAGATTATCACTCACCAACTGACATTCTGAGGACGAATAATGATCTTTCGGTAAGCTCCTGATAAGGAATAATCTCGAATTTTGTGTCTCATGTTGTCAATATCCAGATTGTCTGCTGTGAGCATTTCCCTGTAGGCTTCACTGACTATAAAATACAAAAAGTTAGTCAGAATGCAGCATGCCAGCAAGCTGAAGCTAGACTACAAAGAGAGTAACATGTAAATTCAGTTAGATCATCTAACAAAACCAGTCCCTCTAATTTATAATCCATCCTGTTCTCTGTAATCAAAATTTAGGGACTTACTCCCAGGACTAGGTGTCTCCAGCTTAGGTTGGACCAACTTGTAAGTTATCTCTTGCAAGCAGCCAGAGTATCTGGAGCGTAAGGTTCTTAAGCTAACTACAAAAAGCATTTATTTTTTTTTTAAGATTTTATTTATTTATTTGACAGGGAGACACAGCGAGAGAGGGAACACAAGCAGGGGGAGTGGGAAAGGGAGAAGCAGGCTTCCCACTGAGCAGGGAGCCTGATGCGGGGCTCGATCCCAGGACCCCGGGATCATGACCTGAGCCGAAGACAGACGCTTAATGACTGAGCCACCCAGGCGCCCCTACAAAAAGCATTTCATCAGAAGTTATTCACTTACAATATACACATTCTCAGAGTTGGAAGAGACCATGTACAGAGGCCTCAAACTCTTTCTGGAGGGAGATATAAATAATATATACACATAAAAAGAGAAGACCCGGGAAAACCATCTGGGCTCAGCCTCGCACCTGATGTGGACTCTGTTTTGTAACACCCGAGAGAGACAGTCATCTAGCCTTTGCTTGCTGGGGCCAGTTACAGGTAACCACTTCTTCGTGAGAAACACAAATGTTAGAAGTTCCTTATTCCAAGCTGAAATCTGTCTTTCTAGAACTTCTGTTGACTGGTTTGGAACACGGCCGATTCACTGCGCTCTTCCACATGTACTCACGAATACTGGCCCTTTAAGCCGTCTCTTCTCTAGGCCACCCACCGTCCCTCTGCCATTTCTGTATTCCCCATAAAACACTTCATCAGTCTCAGGGTAGCAGCCTGATGTTCTGTAAGAACTCCAGATACTTTATGTAGACTGTCAAACTAGGCCTTTACAAAATAACAATTTACATTTAACCCTATTCAATGCCTTCTGTGGTTCTTTTAAAAAAACCTATTTTTCATATAATTAGTATTAACCATTCTGGGTAACATAATTTGCAAACATGATAAACAGATTTCTTTATTCAAGTTATTCATAAAAAATACTGGGTAGACCAGGGTGAAGGAAAGATTCCCTCACAGCACACCTATAAGACAACAGGGGTCCCAAATTGAGCACTGTGGGACACCGAGTGTGCGTATGTCACCAACCCACAGGCCCAAACCACCACCCATCCAGTCCGTGAGCCTCTGTCTTAGTCACAAGGTTTTCATGAATGGCTTGGTCTACGGCTGTGCTGAATTTATAGATTAACTGGTATTAGCCCACATTTCTGATCCTGAGAGGTACAAGAAAGAATAGAATGTTTACTTTCTCTTTCTTGGAAGCTCTGAGCATCTTAAGTGCTTTCCTTCTCACTAGTTCCTGGAATCAGTGTCTCCTCGGGGCCTAACGGCATCATCAGAGTAGGAAGAACTTCCCTGCCCCTCCCTCATCTCCCTTGTCATTTTCTCCTCGTCTCTACTCCTGTCCCTCAGTGGAGTCAACCTCACATAAATATTAGAAGCACAGCATTTTGATTGTGTTAATCAACATGGAAGTGGCAGATGACTAACTTTTTTAAGTATCTGCATTATCAAAGAAGGGTGTTAATACCTAATCATTCTATAATTCAAGGAATATAACATTGACAAGGAAAATTCATTCTCGTCCCTTGAGAGAAAAGATGGTTTTTGTTTAAGTAGGTTCCACGCCCAGTGTGGAGCCCAACATTGGGCCTGAACTCACGACCCTGAGATCAAGACCTGAGCTGCGATCAAGAGTCAGATGCTTAACCGAGTGAGCCACCCAAGCGCTCCAAGAGAAAAGATTTTTTTACAAGAAGAAATAATCTCCCACAGACCAGTTCTGGCTAGGAGTAAACTTCCAGGGTCAGATCCACCAAGCTGGTCCCATGCTCAGAGCTGCTTTCTTTTTTCCAATTTCTGAATCCTTGAACAATGAAAGTTCCAATCCACAACCTCCCCAACCCTAATCCATGAAGGTAACGGAAGTAATTCATAACAGCCTGTGGGGAACGGGAAATAAGGGTAGAGAATTCTAACTTTTCACTCTATAAACTTCTGTGCTCGTTGACTTTTAAAACATAGTAAGCAGGTATTACTTACATGGTGTCAAACAAAAAAAGGCTAAAAGAAGCAATGTTAAAGTAGAACTATCCATTCACTTTCTCAATGACTTTTTCCAAAGCCTTCCTATCCTTAATAAGAATTAGTGGACTTCAGAAATTTAAATAACGCCAGTAGTAAGAGCAACCCTGGTAACAACACCAATACTACTACAACTACCACTAGTACTGCCACAATTTTGTTTCTTAATTTACTCCTCCGGGGGCGCCTGGCCGGCTTAGTTAGTGGGTCATGTGACTCCTGATCTTGGGGTTATAAGTTTGAGCCCCATGCTGGGTGTAGAGATTACTTAAAAATAAAAAAAATAAAAAAAAAATTTTTAATTATCCCTCTGAATACATCCCTTCCTGGGGGGCTTTATACATAAACATGATTTATAAATGCTTGAAATTGAAACATTTTCAAGCCTGATGGAAATCAAAGTTCTAAAATTATATTTCAAGTACTGATTTTTTCCCCCCTCTCTCTACCCTTGGCGGCCAGTGGCTTAAATACGTCAGACTTTTTTTTTTTTTTTTTAAGATTTTATTTATTTATTTGACAGAGATAGAGCACAAGCAGGGGGAGCGGAAGGCAGAGGGAGAAGCAGGCTCCCTGTGGAGCAGGGGGAGCCCGATGTGGGGCTCGATCCCAGGACTTTGGAATCGTGACCTGAGCCGAAGGCAGCTGCTTAACCAACTGAGCCACCCAGGTGCCCTGTCAGACTTTAACTATTTTCCCCAGACAGGGAACTTACTTTTATGCTTTGGGTAGATAACATCAAAACCCGGCAAGGGCATTACCACATCATGGATGGAGTAATTATTAACATCTTCTTCATCAATGTAGGTGGCTGTAGCTGCAAAGTCACAAATAGAGAAATTAAGAAAAATTATGAAAATAGGTATATCTGCATGAGCCTGATCTTCTAAAATTATACCCATCTAAGAAGTCAGAAGTACAAGCTGACATGGCTGAGTGGCCTACAAAGCTTAAAGAAATGAAGTTAGAGATCTTTTTGTCCTTTCTTTATTTCCCAAGAAATAAAAATCATGGACTGAGATAAGTGGAAAGTAAAAAAAAAAAATTTATTTCTCAGCTACACCCTCAATTTTCTAGAATGTTTACTTTTTTTTTTAAGATTTTATTTATTTATTTGAAAGAGAGAACGAGAGAGTGCATGAGAGGGAGGAGGGTCAGAGGGAGAAGCAGACTCCCTGCTGAGCAGGGAGCCCGATGTGGGACTCGATCCCGGCACCCTGGGATCATAACCTGAGCTGAAGGCAGTCGCTTAACCGACTGAGCCACACAGGTGCCCCTAGAATGTTTGCTTTAAATAATCAGCGCCTTTTTCCTTTTTAAACAACACAAAAAAATACTATCTAGAACGCTATCATCAATGGATGCATTCTGCTAAGAGAATAATTTTTTTTTTTTTAAGATTTTATTTATTTGACAGAGAGAGAGATAGCGAGAGCAGGAACATAAGCAGGGGGAGCGGGAGAGGGAGAAGCAGGCTTCCCGAGGAGCAGAGAGCCCGATGTGGGGCTCGATCCCAGGACTCTGGGATCATGACCTGAGCCGAAGGCAGACGCTTAACGACTGAGCCACCCAGGCGCCCAGCTAAGAGAATAATTTAAAAAATCCATCTGCATTTAGAGAATGAAATGGGACATCAAAATACACTGGATGTAATCAACACTGGATGAGGTTAAAAACTATTAATTCAGCTTAATAAAAATTTCTCAACAGAAACCTTAGTGGATTTACTGGGCATATGTGTAGATGAGCAGGCTATGTCTTCAGATAGTAGAAGGACAGTCGGGTATGCCAGAAGAACATGGACTGTGGAAACAGGCAGACTTTGACTCTGAATCCCTGCCTTTTCTTTTTTTTAACCAGCTTTGGAACCCTGTGAACCTCGTCTGAAGAACAGAGAGAATACCTCACAGAATACTATGAGCTTTAAACCGGAAGATGTAGGCAAAGGGCTTAGCACAAGGCCTGGCCCGTAGTGAGGGCTCAGCATCGGATGGGATCATCTGTGTTTTATGAATGCTGCAGGCACAGGGTATGCACTAAATGTGCTATATCATGGCCTGTATGTAAAGTGAGCTCCAGTTGAGTGTTGACTTAAAGAAACTCTTTAAAACTGGCAGACAACAGCTGAGAGGCCAAGGTATGTCTAGAAGTAGAGAGGAGTTTGCAAGACCCAGATTATAGTTTGGAAAAAGATTTAAGGCAACACTGAGTCCAAATCTTATTCTAGTTGAGAAAATGGAGGCCCAGAGACCTCCAGAGAGAGTTAGGTGCTTACGCAAATTGGATATATATTTTTTCTTTTTTAAAAGGCTTTATTCATTTGACAGAGAGAGACAGACAGAAAGTGCAAGCAGGGGGAGCTGCAGGCAGAGGGAGAGGGAGAAGCAAGACTCCCGCTGAGCAGGGAGCCTGATGCGGGGCTCCATCCCAGGACCCCTGGATCATGACCTGAGCCGAAGGCAGATGCTTAATTAATTGGTGCCCCAAACTGGATATATATTTTCATTAAAGACACAGAATCAAACTGTTCAATCTGAGTTTACAATGTCTTTCCACTTCAACCTTACTAGACATCTCTCTAAGTAGTGGCCAGGCTGGATTTTAAGCACCAATGTCAAACAACTCTAGTTGGGTGGAATAATGAGGATATCTGCCTTTTTACCTCCTTTGAGAACAAGGTCACCTGGAACGGGCTTCAGTCCGTACTCTTCTATTCTCTTGCTTACCATGTTATTCCATACATAGCTTTGGTAGCTATGAATATACATTAAGCGATTATTTCTTGGTATCTGGAAGGAAGGAAAAAAATACATATTCTGAATATTAAAAGTACTGTACTTTCCAAGATATCTCACTTGTTTAGTGGTGACCCCTAGGATAAGCAGCTCATACCTTGTCATTTTTCTAATGGCTGATAGAAACAGTGACTGACGTGCAGCACCCAGTGTGAGAGACAGAACTTCTCTGACTCTGGCTATGGGTATACAGTCAGCTCCGAATGCAGTGGTTGCCATGCATTCATGCAAACAAAGCAACTCTGGGAGAACCTCTACCCTGAATCAAAGACACAGGGCTCAAACTGTAGAAATTTACACATCACTTACAGTGCAAACAGTGCTTTCTTCCTGATAATTCCATGGAAGGAGAAAACCTAGATGACTGAATGGACAACTAATTTCACATAGCAAAAATTCTGTTTTGTTTGCCTGGGGAAGCGTAAATAAGACTGAAGTTGAAGAGTTATAACCAGTCTATTCTGGATTATAGATATTTGAATACTAGCACAGGCCACACGTGCCAAGATAGGACCCACTGTGAACCACCACGAAGAAACCAAACAAACGCAATCATTTAAACCACTTCTCGTGCAACCCCTTACTTAGGTAGTTTACAGTGCTGATGCTGGAGAATGATCAAGAAATGACCTCTAAGAAGGATTGTGAATTTCTAAGTACTAAGACGCTTAATTTAAATTTCTTTGCAGACAATATTTCCACTTTGTTTTTCTCATGCCCTCAATGTTAATAACTATTGCCAACATTTCCCCCACCCACCCACCACCCCCATCGCCATTCAGGGTACAAACAAGGATCACTCAGGTAACGCGGCACTCAGAGATCACCAAAAGATCCTTATTTCCCTTCTGCTCTTTCAAAATTTAGTAAAATATTTAAAGATAAAATTTAAAAAGCATTAAGCCACCTCAAGTCATTCGCCTGACTTTACAAATAGCACTCACTATGCCAAATGCAGAGACTATATTCTTCATTCCATATTTTGAAAGTCCTCGAAGCAGCTGCCCTTCCACACACCTTTTGACGGGAAGTTTTCTGAGGGCAGCAGCTGGGTCTTTGGTCTTCGCCCACTCTTCCCTGCACTTAACCAAGTAGCCCTTTTCAGCTGGGGGAAAAAAAAGCTGTGATTGAAACAATTTATCGAATAGACAGATTTCCATAACTTAATGTGCTTCCTAGAGAACACAAAATTAGAAAATGCTCTTTGTAATACAGGTACTCTGAACAGCTTCTGTTCACCTGCGAATACCCATCAGAATGTGAAATGGCGGGACAGGCAGAGTGTACTGAACGAGCCGGCTTTGTTCACCTACTGCCACCCCAGGATTTTTTTTTTTTTTTAGATTTTATTTATTTATTTGACAGACACAGCGAGACAGGAAACAGGCAGGGGGAGTGGGAGAGGGAGAGGCAGGCTTCCCCGAGCAGGGAGCCCGATGCGTGGCTTGATCCCAGGACTCTGGGATCATGACCTGAGCCGAAGGCAGATGCTTAACAACTGAGCCACCCAGGTGCCGCCACCCCAGGATTTAAAGACCATTACTATTCCATGATCATGGCTGATTCAACACAAAACAAAACCCACGTAGTCCTTTCTTCCTTCTCTTTTTCTACTGTGTTGGCAAATTTAATAGGCCACTCTCCTTAAAATTAGACAACTTTATCTCTCTTAATTTGCAAATGAATAACTACCCAAAGGGCATAATTATTTTGATAATTTGTACAGTTTTTTTTTTTTTTTTTTTTTGAGAAGCTCCATGCCCAGCACGGAGCCCAATGTGGGGCTCAAACTCACAACCCTGCGATCAAGACCTGGGCTGAAATCAAGAGTCGGATGCTCAACTGACTGAGCTACCCAGTGCCCTTGTACAGTAGTATTTAAATCTTTTTTTATACAGTACGAATATAGAGGTACTTTCTGGGGAGTTTTTTTTACAAACTCTTCAAACTAAAAACCCTCAACATTTTTTGGCCCAGTCTTTACATTCTATTACACTATGCTTTAACAAACTAACCCACAAGTGAAATGTGTCTGGATTCCTGCATGTTCAGAGATTTAGTAATGCATGCGGAAAAGGAAATAAATGTATTAATTTATGAATGAATAAATCAGATGAAAGGATATAAATTATAAATCTCAAATATATAATTTGTGAAAAAATGAACTATCCTTTTTATTTTACTGTAAAAAAAATCTTTAAAATTCTGAAATAACTACCCCCAAAAGGCACACATACTTTTTATTCAAAGCAATTCCATGAATACCTAACAAGATATTCTATTTTTTTTAATTAACATGAATATTATTCTCACCTCCAGAACGGGGTTTCAATATTAAATCCATGACTTCAGTCCAGGAATTCTGTAGGATAGCTCTAAAATTAAACATCATTTATTTTACTTAATTTGGCAGTACGATGAATTTTATATGTCAAAATCGGTGCAGTAACAAATCATGTTCACTTTATATATTTTATTAAATGTAAAAGTAAGTTGAAAAACTAATATAATGATAAAGGTTTCAAATGTAAATGCCAAAGGAACTTAAAAGAGAGAGAGAACAAAATGAAGAGCATGTTCACTCATTAACATTTAGTATCACATCAGTTTTTAAAATGCTAGTATAAATCCTACCAACTCATTAAGCTGTTAAACGTGGTATTATCTGTTTAAATCAGTCTTTCTGCACTAAAACTTATTTGAAACTTCTCAAGAAATGTCTCCCCCTTGTTAAATACCTTTTTGCTTAGACAAACAGAATAGGGGCACCTGGGTGGCTCAGTCAAAGCATCTGCCTTCGGCCCAGGTCATGATCCCAGGGTCCTGGGATCAAGTCCCACATCGGGCTCCTTGCTCAGCAGGGAGCCTGCTTCTCCCTCTCTCTCCCTCTGCTTGTGTTCTGTCAAATAAATAAAATCTTAAAAAAAAAAAGACAAACAGAATAAATAACACTTTATCCTTCCCTATTATTCTTGCCAAAATGGAAATATCTTTATTTTTGCTGATTATAATATATGCTTTTTTTTTTTAAAGATTTTTATTTATTTATTTGAGAGAAAGAGACACAGTGAGAGAGGGAACAAGCAGGGGGAGCGGGAGAGGGAGAAGCAGGCTTCCCGCGGAGCAGGGAGCCCGACGCGGGGCTCGATCCCAGGACCCCTGGGATCATGACCTGAGCCGAAGGCAGACACTTAATGACCGAGCCACCCAGGTGCCCCGAGATTTTTTTTTTAAGATTTTATTTGAGAGAGAGCGCAACAGAAAGTGAGAGGGAACGAGTGGGGGGAGGAGGGCCAGAGGGACAAGCAGACCCCCCGTTGAGCAGGGAACCCAAAGCAGGACTTGATCCCAGGACTCAGGGATCATGACCTGAGCCAAAGGCAGACGCTTAACTGACTAAGCCACCCAGGGGCCCCCTTAAAGATTTTAAGTAATCTCTACACCCAATGTGGGGGCTAGAACTCACAACCCCAAGATTAAGAGTCACGAGCTCCCCTAAGCCAACCAGGCGCCCCCATGACGTTTTTGATACATCTACAAGCATATCCAATTTTTCCTTTAACTTTTATTAATTATATTTTGCCATATGAAAATTCTATTCTGTGCCTATCTGAATTTTTTTTTTCCAATTAAGATTTCTGGTGTTGGGGAGTCATGCTTAGAAAGGCCTTCTCTCGGGCCACCGGGGTGGCTCAGTTGGTTAAGTGTCCAAATCTCGGTTTTGGCTCAGGTCATATCTCAGGATTGTGGGACAGAGCTCCACAGGGAGCCCCAAATTGGGCTCCATGCTCAGCGGGGAGTCTGCTTGAGATTCTCTCACATCCTCCCCCACCCCCCGCCCACTCACTCTGTCCCTCTCTCTAAAATAAATAAATAAATCTTTAAAAAAAGGCCTTCCCCACAAGAATATCGAAATCCCTTCTACTAATTTTTCTCTTTTAGTTAACTGGGATTTTTATTTTTCATATTTAAGTTAACCTATATGGGATATTTTTACACATTAAACTGTATAAAATGCTGCTTGGTATCCAATGATATGATCATATGGATTTTTTATGTGCTAGTGCGATTAATTACATAACAGATTTCTTACTGCTGGCCATCCTTGCAGTCCTGGAAGAAGCCACACTCTACCAGTCCAATATTCTCCTGGGTGACACATTATGGAGCGGGCTAGGCTATCCGAAACACCTCCAGAGAGCGGAGAACTAGTTCAGGACTGGGCACTGGTCTATCAGGTATCATAGAAGACCTCTGTGTTTCAAAAACCTCTGTTACCTGGCTGGCCACTTGATTTTGTGACTAGGTTTCTGTAGAACACCTGTGCTCATCTGCTGACACACTGCATATGACTTTCACACTGTTGTAATGGCAGTGCTGAGCACATGCTATGAACACCCCATGGCCCACAAAGCACAAGATATTTACTGTCTGGCCCTTCACAGGAAAAGTCTGCCAACACGTGGTATAGTTTCTTTTTTTTTTTTTTTTTTTTTTTTTAAAGATTTTATTTATTTATTTGACAGAGAGATAGAGTACAGGTAGGCAGAGAGGCAGGCAGAGGGAGAGGGAGAAGCAGGCTCTCCGCTGAGCAGGGAGCCCGATGTGGGGCTCGATCCCAGGACCCTGGGATCATGACCTGAGCTGAAGGCAGACGCTTAACCGACTGAGCCACCCAGGCGCCCCCACGTGGTATAGTTTCTGAAGATGCTACCACATACAGGAAAGTTCAGTACATACTGCCATATTAAATATGTGCAGATTTCAATTACAAGAGGCCATTCTACCTGGACCTCTACACATTGAGATATTTTCTATTTTTCTTACATCATCTTTCTTTCTTCCAGCTTTTTTTTAAATTGTATAAAATACGCATAACATGAAACTCTTAATTTGGGCCATTTTTAAAGTGTACAATTGTGCAGCACGAAGTACATTTATACTGTGTGTAACCATCAGGACAACCTGCCCCCAGAACTTTTCATCTTCCTCAACTGAAACTCTGTACACATCAAATAACTCTCATCTCCTGGCAACCACCACTCTACTTTATGTATGAATCTAACTACCCTAGGTACCTCGTGTAAGAGGATTTACACAGTATTTGTCCTTCTGTGCCTGGCTTATTTCATTTAGCATAAAAGTCTTCAAGGTCTATGCATGTTGTAGCATGTGTCAGAATCTCCTTCCTGTCAAAGCTGAAGGATTCTCCATTGTATCTGTGTAACATGTTTTGGATCCATTCATCTGTTAATGGACACTTGGTTGCTTCCACCTTTTGGCTGCTATGAATAACACTCTTAAGAACAGGGGTGTGTAAATATTTGAGTGTTCGCTTTCACTTTTTGGGTAGATACTCAAAACCGGAATTTATGGATCACATGGTGATTCTATATTTAATGTTTTGAAGAATTATCATATCATTTTCCACAGAGGCTGGTCCATTTTATATTCTCACCAGCAATGCAAAAGGGTTCCCATTTCTCCATATCTTCACCAACACTTGTTTTTCTTTTCTTAATAATGGTCTTTCTAATGGGTATAAAAAATTATCTCATTGTGGTTTTGATTTGTACTCCTTAATGATTAGTAATATTGAGCATCTTTTCAATTAGTTTATTAGTCATTTGTATTTCTTTTTTGATGAAAGGTCTCTTCAAGTTCTTTGCCCATTTTTAATTAAGTTGTTTTGTTATTGCTGAGTTTTAAGGAACTCTTTGTTTTGGGTATTAACCCCTCAGCAGATATGTAATTTGCAAATATTTTCTCCCATTCTGTGGACTGCTTTTTCGTTCTATTGATAGTATCCTTTGTAGACAAATATTTTTAATTTTATGAAACCAACCTATTGTATCCTAAAAATTGTCAATCAAATGTCATGAGGTTTTCCCCTAATTATATAGTTGTAGTAGGTTCAGGTCTTGGATCTATTTTGAGTTAATTCTTGTAAATGGTGTGAGACAACCTGTGATGGTGTGTGGGGTCCAACTGCATTTTTTTATGTGTATATCCAATTTCCCCAACATAATTGGTTAAAAAGACTGTCCTCGGGGCGCCTGGGTGGCTCAGTCGTTAAGCATCTGCCTTCGGCTCAGGTCATGCATGATCCTGGGGTCCTGGGATCGAGCCCCGCATCGGGCTCCCTGCTCCAGGGGAAGCCTGCTTCTCCCTCTCCCGCTCCCCCTGCTTGTGTTCCCTCTCTCACTGTGTCTCTTTCTGTCAAATAAATAAATAAGTAAATCTAAAAAAAAAAAGACTGCTCCCCTCTTTGAATGGTCTTGTCACCCTTGTCGAAAATCATTTGACTATGTATGCAAGGATTTATTCCACTAAAAAAACAAAACAAAACAGCTTTACTGGGGTATAATTCATATATCCATATAATTCATCCACAAGTGCATAATTCAATGGCTTTTGGTATACTCACAGAATTGTGTAACATTACGCAATCATTTTGGAACATTTTTAGCACCCAAAAAGAAATCCTACACCCAGCAGCAGTCACTCTCCATTGCCCCTCCCCCAAATGTAGGCAACCACTAATCAACTTTCTGTCTCTATGTGTTTGCCTATTCTGGATATTTCATATAAATGAATCCTGTAATATCTTGCCCTTTGTGACTAGCTTCTTTCACTTAGCATGTTTTCAAGGTCCATCCATGTTGTAGCAGGTGTCAGTACTCCATTCTCTTTTATTGTTGAATAACATTCCATCGTACGGATACATCACATTTTGTTTATCCATTTATTAGTTGATGGGACATCTGGGTTGTTTCCATTTTTTTTGCCTGCTATAAATATTGGTGTAAATTCTTGTTTTCAAAAAATTGGTGTAAAACACGTTTTCAATTCCTGAGTATATACCTAGGAGTGCAACAGCTGAGTCATATAGTAACTCTACACTGAAGCTTTTGGGGACTAGCCAGGCTGTTATCCAAAATGGCTATACCGTTTTACATTTCTACCAGCAGCACATGAGGGTTCCAATTTCTCCACATCCTCATCAACACCTTGTTATTGTCTTTTTGTTTTAACTATCATAGTGGATCTGAAGTGATAGCTCATTGTGGTTCTGAATTGCTTTTCCCTAACGATTAGTGATTCCCTGCTGACGTGGAGCATCTTTTTGTGGGCACACTGGCCATTAATCTATGTTTTTTGGAGAAATGTCTACTCAGATCACTTGCCTATTTTTAGATTGTTATTTGTCTTTGGTCTTTGAGTTATGAGAGTTCTTTAAAAAAAACTTTAGATATAAGTCATTTTTCCATCTTTAATCTATAAACTGAGGGTTGTTTTGTTTTTTCCTTAGGAGATCCTATGATGGTAACAGTGGGCTGCTCTGAAGCTAGGAAATATTCTTATGTTATGGAAACTGTTGGTTTGAAATCTTGAATGGACTGTATACTGACTGTATACTTAGGGCCTACAATGCAATTTTTGTTCCCTTCTGTTTGTTTTTGATAAATCTGATCTCATTTTCATTAGCCATTTTATATTATCTTTGGAGTACAAAATTTGCAGGGTCCCATGGCTGTTCTTCTGCCAAATTAACTACAAATTCAAAAGTTGATACAGGGGCACCTGAGTGGCTCAGTTGGTTGAGGGTCTGACTCTTGGTTTCGGGTCATGTCATGATCTCAGGGTCATGAGACTGAGCCCCGTGTAGGACTCTGCGCTCAGGGCACGGTCTGCTTGAGATTCTCTCCTCCACCCACCACCCCCCTACTCTGCTCGCGCTTGCACGCTCTCTTTCTCTCTAAACTAAATAAAATATTTTTTAAAAAGTTGATACAGCCTGCGGCGCCTGGCTGGCTCGTCAGTGGAGCGTGCAACTCTTGATCTCAGGGTCATGAGTTCAAGCGCCAAGCTGGGCATGGAGCCTACTTAAAAAATAAATGCTATTTAAAACAAAACAAAACAAAATTTAAAAAGCCAAAAGTTGATACAGTCTTCCCTTAAACATTGAAAACATTATCATTTATTATCTAATAATAAAGATTACTACTTTATAGTTTTCTTCTCAGCAAAAATTCTTTCTCTGGTTAGTATGCTCTATCTATCTATTTATAAGATCTTATTTATTTATTTGACAGAGACACAGCGAGAGAAGGAACACAAGCAGGGGGACTGGGGGAGGGAGAAGCAGGCTTCCCACTGAGCACAGAGCCTAATGCAGGGCTCGATCCCAGGACCCTGGGATCCTGACTAAGCCAAAGGCAGATGCTTAATGACTGAGCTACCCAGGCGCCCCTGGTTAGTATGCTTTAGTATTAAAATATTACTATCTGCTTATTGAGCACCTATATATGCTAGATGTAACAACAGGTGCTGCATAAATATCATGGCACTTCATTTTCACCACCCTGTGAAGTTAGCATTATGATCTCCATTTGACAGGTGAGTAATCTGAGGCTCAGAACTGCCTGAGTTTTTAACCTTCTCAATACTGCCTCAAAGAAATAGAGGAAATACTCTATGACAGATTTTTATCATTTTGTGCTTTTCTAAAACTTTATTTTATTATTTTTTAAATATTTTATTTATTTATTTGAGAGACAGAAAGAAAGCGTCTGAGAGCAGGGGGGAGGGGCACAGAGAAAATCTCAAGCAGAGTCTGCACTCAGTGCGGAGCCCTACGCAGGGCTCGATCCCACAACCCTGAAATCATGATAAGAGTCAGACGCCTAACCAACTGAGCCACCCAGGCACCCCAATCATTTTGTGCTTTTAAAAAATGCATGAACAAATGCAAGTTCATGTAGTCAGCTGCTCCAACCATGCACAGGAAGTCAAGAAAAGTCCTCTGTTCCTAGGATTACAGGGGACCAACTAGTGGTTGGCTCCAGCAGACCCCCAAGCCTAAATTTCACCTTTGCTAGAACATGGGTTTGAAACACAAGGAAGAACACGAACTACGTAATCTCTCAGATCACTTCCAACTCATGACTTCTGTAATTCGAACTCCCATGAGAATGATTATGTAACAATCTACTGGACAGCAAGACAGCATATGATGGCTTAGGTTTCCAAATCCAAGTAAGTATGTATGTATGTATGTACTTAAAGTTTATTTATTTGGGTGCCTGGGTGGCTCAGTCGGTTAAGCGTCTGCCTTCAGCTCAGGTCATGATCCCAAAGTCCTGGGATTGATTGAGTCCTGCGTCGGGCTCCCTGCTCAGCGGGGAGTCTGCTTCTCCCTCTGCCCCTCCCTCTGCTCATGTTCTCTCTAATAAATAAAATAAAATCTTAAAAAAAATAAATTTATTTATTTAAGTAATCTCTATACCCAATGTGGGGCTTGAACTCATGACCCCGAGATCAAGAGTTGCACGCTCTTCCAAATGAGCAAGCCAGGCGTCCCTTTTAAGGTTTTTTTTTTTTTTAAGTTTATTTAAGTAATCTCTACACCCAATGTGGGGCTCCACTGACCTCAAGATCAAGAGTCCAAGTATTTATTGATGGGATTCCCACCCTAGCTTACCCTAGAGGGATTCCTTATTCCCTGAAAGTGAATCAGAGTTCTTAAAATAAATTTTACCTTGTTATTTCCATCCTACACCACTTTAAGGGCGGGGAAAGTGCAGATGGAAGTTTAATAAACTGGAAAGCGCTTGTTAACAGAAATCACAAACTGCGTCCTGTCAGGCTATGCAACAGCTTACTGTACTGAGCCAAGAGTTACCTGTAAAGAAGGAACTAAAAACAGAATCCCCGGATGGGTTATCAGGGATGAGAGAAAAACTTACCTTTCAGGTTATATCCTTTTGGAACACTGAATTAATTTATTATTATTATTTTTAAAGATTTTATTTATTTGACAGAGAGACACAGTGATAGAGGGAACACAAGCAGGGGGAGTGGGAGAGGGAGAAGCGGGCTTCCTGCTGAGCAGAGAGCCTTACGTGGGGCTCGATCCCTGGACCCTGGGATCATGACCTGAGCCGAAGGCAGACGCTTAACGACTGAGCCACCCAGGTGCCCCAATTTATTATTATTTTTGTATTAATTTGTATTATCTTAATACACAACAAAAACTAGAAGGATGCTATGGATCAGTTGATGCGACACACTGGTTCATTTGGACCAAACATGAATAATTAAAAGCAACAACAACAAAAAGTCTGTCTTCTTTTTTTAAGTGAACTCTTTCAGACAAAAGTTAAAAAATACGCACCTTCCAACCTGATATGTGGGGACAGCTGTAGTTCCAAATCTTTGCATTCCATAGTAGTTAATAAATCCAATCTCCTTGAGAGAGTTCATAGCTTTCTGAACTTGGTCATCAGTTCCTGTTATATTTCTGTAGGAGCCCAAGTTACCCAGAGAAGAAACTGAGTCAAACACATTCAGGGATGCATATCATTAATGATATGGCTTGGCTTCCATGTCTTTCCCTTAGCCCCTGCAGCTTTCTCTCTACCTGCTGGGGACTCTGTGTTTTGTTTTTTTTTAAATTGTGGCAAAATATACATAACATTAAATGGACCATTTTGGCCGTTTTTAAGTATACAACATAGTGGCTTTAAGTACACCGACAACGTTGTGCAACATTACCCACTATCTACTTCCTGAACTTTCCACTCTTCCCAAATGGAAACCCTGTACCCATTCAACAATAGCTCCCATGTCCCCCTCTTAGGCTCCCCTGCCCCCGGTAACCTTGTTTCTACTTTCTGTGTCTGTGAATTTGCCCATCCTAGCTACTGCCTATAAGTGGAGGCATAGGCTCTTCGTCTCTTAACACTGTGTTTGAAGCACGGGACTCCTTTCCAGCAGAGGTGCTGAGTTTTGAGAGGTGAGAGGGTGTCGGTGCCAATTCTCCAGCACTATTTGCTCTCCCAGCCCTACCAGACTCCGCTTGGCCTTCCCTCGCTGCCACACCTGCTCGAACCAGCTCACCTGGATTAGAAACTGATCCGAACAGACCCTCTCTGGTCTGCACTCCTCCCTGCAGGTCTTTACCTGAGGACAACAGTGAAGTGATTCCCTTGAAGCTCTCCCAGTTTCAGAGGGTTTTTCTGATAGCTGAAATTCCCCAGTTTAAAGTTCATCAAGCACTTGTTCAAGTGGGCAAGTCTTTGAGCGGTTATTCTAAAAAACAGAAAATAAAAAAGGAGCACAAAGAGGATCACGAAATACTGCCTGACTGAAATAGTCTCGGGCAC
Source organism: Zalophus californianus (assembly GCF_009762305.2). Taxonomy (NCBI): domain Eukaryota; kingdom Metazoa; phylum Chordata; class Mammalia; order Carnivora; family Otariidae; genus Zalophus; species Zalophus californianus. The sequence goes on along the minus strand of NC_045606.1, from coordinate 18,727,213 downwards.
CCTACTACAAGAAACGACAGCTCAAAACAAGACCGCACACCAAGCTATGAGGAGCGAAAACACAAGCACCACGGCAGGTGGGCTGAGCACACTTTTCATTTCCCTCTGGATTGTTCCTCCAGCAAAATGATACTGGTTCGACCTTACTGGATAGATTAACCTGGGCCACATTTATATTCACAAAGCCTCATGTGATTTGTAATGATTAATGGAACAATCATATCTACTTTTTCTGAGAGGGAAGGGGGATAATAACAGAGCAATCCCATACAACCGTAAAGACTGTTATTAAACGTTTTAAAGAAGAGTTAGTCCTATTTTCATCTATCAGAAAAATACTGTAATCTAACTAAGGAAACTTGAAAACAGAGAGAGAAAAGAAAAACAATGCAGTTTCATCACCTGGAAAAAAAATCTGCTAATATCTAACTTTGCATTTCCTCCCATTCTTTTTTTAAACGCGTTTTATAGATAGAGATGGCATTCTACCACAAATGTGTAACTTACTATCATTTAAAAGGTATAAGAATGGGGCACCTGGGTGGCTCAGTCGGTTAAGCGTCTGTCTTCAGCTAAGGTCATGATCCCAGGGTCCTGGGATCGAGCCCCAGGATCGTCATCATAAAAGGAGTTTCTCCCTCTCCCTCTGCCCTTTCCCCTGTTCTTTCTCTCTCTCTCAAAAAAAAAAAAACACCCCACCCTTTAAAAGGTGTAAGAAAATTTTCATGAAAAATTCCTTAACTTCTTTAATAGTAATTTATGTAGAAAAACAAACTCAGAACTGAAAAACCTATGTCCTATCTCTATCCCTTGACACCTCTCCCCACCTGCAACCCATGTTAACAGTTTCTTGTGCATCCTTCCAGAAACAATTTTTGTATATAGAAGCATATATGTACCTACAGTCTCCTCCCTTTAAGGAATTTTTTGGTAAGTTCTTTATATGTTGTTTATATGGAAAAATACACAACTCCTAAGTGTTCTGCTTGACGAATTTTCACCAAGTGAACACAACCATGTAACTAGCACCCAGATCCTCCCCCTCTTTTGTTACATTATAAATTGTTCAGCATCTTGCCTTTTTTTTTAATAAGATTTTTAGAGAGCGAGCGAGCAAGCGAGCGAGAGAGAGTGAGCAGGGTAAGGGGCCAAGGGAGAGGGGAAGCAGACTCCCTGCTCAGTGTGGAGCCCGATGTGTGGGCTCGATCTCCAGACCAGGAGATCATGACCTGAGCCTAAATCAAGTGTCAGATGCTTAATCGAGCCACCCAGAAGCACCAGCATTTTGTTTTCCACGTAAAAATGCATATCCGAGATTTGCGTTATCCACACAGACTTCTGAGGCTGCCGCATTCTTTGTCCAGCCGCATGGGATGGCTGCTGTCGTGCGTATATAATCCTTTATCTGACCCTCTTTGATGGACATTTAAATTGCTAATCTTTTGCTGTCACAAACAAGTCTAAAGCAAACACCCTTGCACATACTTCTTTGTGCATCTATACAGGTGCATGCTTGGAATAAATCCCTAGCCGTGGGAGGTGTGGATTTTAAATTTTACTGCCTACTGCCCTCCAAAAGTGTTACCAATTTATGCTCACACCATCAACCCGTAAGTGCCTATTGCCTCATCCCTGTGTCTCCTGCCATAGCCTATTATAAACCTTTCTTAGGTCTGCCAGACCATTAAAAATGCTATTTCCTTGGTTTTTATTTGCACACTTCCTATTGTGAGGTTAAACATTTCTACAGATGTTGGCTGTGAACTGCCTGTTTCTCCTGTTACCTATTTTTTACCTATTTTGGATTGTTATTATTTTTCTTAATGTTTTCACAGAATAAGGAAATCTGTCCTTTCCCACAGTTTGCAAATATTATCTCCCATTTTGTGAGTTTAGATTATTTATTTATTTTTTAAAGATTTTGACAGAGAAAAACACAGCTAGAGAGGGAACACAAGCAGGGGGAGCGGGAGAGGGAGAAACAGGCTTCCCCTGGAGCAGGGAGCCTGATGCGGGGCTCGATCCCAGGACCCTGGGATCATGACCTGAGCCATAGGCAGACGCTTAATGACTGAGCCACCCAGGCGCCCCATTTATTTATTTTTTTTTAAAAGACTTTATTTATTTGAGAGAGAGAGAGAGAGAGCATGAGCTGGGGGGAGAGCTGAGCAGGGAGCCTGATGCGGGGCTCAATTCCAGGACCCTGGGATCATGACCTGAGCCAAAGGCAGACACTTAACTGAGCCACCCAGGTGCCCTGAGTTTGGTTTATTTATAGTAGTTTATACCTTAGAAAATTTCCCTCCACCTGTTATATTAAAAAAAATTCAGAACTGGAGAAAAATGGCAACACTGTACCTTATACTTTCCAGGAGATTTACCAATTGTTAACTCCCACCCCCCCCCGACTCTATATATCTCTTTCTAATCTATGAACACCCACACATTACACACACATGCACACATGCATACACACAGACACAAATGTGAAATCTAAATACTTCACTGAACAATTCTGAGTGAGCTGCAGACATCACACCTTACCCCTGGTGGCCCCCGTGTCTCCTAGACCCCTACCCAAGCGGGTCACCCTCAGGAAGCCTCACATGAATTCGACACTACTGACAGGCGGTCCACATCCACACTCACCCCATCACCCAATAACAACATTTTAAGCTCCCTGAATTCAGGCTCTAACTGAGGACCACATACTGCCGTTGTGACATCCAGTTAGCGTCCACTAAGCTGCTTGGCTCGGCCCAGCCTCTGCTTTCTATTGGTATCTGACTTTTAGCAGAATCCAGGCCAGCCGTTTCCCACCGTGCCTTTACATTCGGATCTGATGATTGTTTCCTCGGGATTAGACTTAGATAAACACATTTCTTAAGTGATGCAATGGCCTTTTCAGCGTATCCCAGCAAAAGGCAGTAATGTTCAGTTTGTCCGTCACTGATGGTGATAAATTTAATCACTGCGTTGGGATGGGAGGAGTTAGGCTTTTCTACTGTAAAGGGACCTTTCCTCTTGGGTGGATTACCCTATTCCCATGGTCCTTCATCTGCCTGTTCAGGTACCTAGGAGTCTTACTACTTCAAGCAAAAACTAGCGTTAATGTGAGTGTCTCTATCTACCATTCCTTCTGCCTTAGGTGGCATTCTTTTGTAAGTAAGGAATATAGAGTAAAATTTTAGTTATGTTCATGAATCTTTTTTTTTTTTTTTTAATAGTTCTGGGATTTAGGGTTGCCTGAGTGGCTCAGTCGGTTAAGCATTTGCTTTCAGTTCGGGTCCTGGGATCAAGCCCCATGTCGTCGGGCTCCCTGCTCTGGGGGAAGCCTGCTTCTCCGTCTCCCGCTCCCCTGCTTGTGTTCCCTCTCTCGCTGTGTCTCTCCCTGTTAAAAAAAAAAAAAAAAAAAAAAAAAAAGAATAGTTCTGAGGTTTAAGGCATACTCAGAAAGGGTATCCCTAGCCAGAAATGATTTTTTTTTTAAGTTTCCCAAATGTAAATAGAGTACTTTTACAGTTTTATTGTTTTGTTTTGTTTTCAGGTAAAAAGGGCACTTTTCTGTTGTTTCCTTTTGGCTTACAGTAGTGATTACTTTTTTTTTATCACACCTCATTTAGAGCAGTGCTAGCCTCTGTGCGTTCACCAACACACCAATCTTCACTACTGGGGTTTTCTAAGTTTACGTCGGTTGTGGAGAAAAATAAAAGACCTCCGGGCACTGCTGTTCCAGGGGCTCTGAGTGGGAGCTTCTGTCTCTCCTTTCCCAGTCCACCTCTGATGCCAGACGTGGGGCACTTACAAAGGAGGGGGACACGGAACAGGTCATGCTGACTCGGGAAGGTCTTCCTGCTCTCGCCCCTGGCTTTAAATCATGGAGTCTCCTCATCCTAAGCAACAAGGAGGTGAAGGAAAGAAGCGGGAGAGTGTTTTTCACACACAAACTGGCAACCGTGTCAACAGCTAGCTACTCAGTGGCGTGGGCTCCACATTTTAGATTAACGGGGTCACACGTGCCTTTCTGCTTTACGGCCTTTTAAAAAAGCAGACCGTGGACTATAAAAACTACACCAAGGACCTGGCTACAAAAAAATAAATATTTACCTATCGGTATCGTGTGCAGTGGCACTGCGGCTGGTGCTGGTCTTTGACCAGCTTTGCAAGCCTCTCCCGGTGATCTTCTTTGCTTCAAACGAAAGTTTTCTTTGTGCAGGGGGGGAAAATCTGGCAAAGCACTGCCACTTTACCCACTCAGGGGAGACATACAAAAACGTCAGCACGGATTCTTTCATACAGTGTTTTTTTTTTTTAAGATTTTACTTATTTAATTGACAGAGAGAGAGAGAGACAGCGAGAGAGGGAATACAAGCAGTGGGAGTGGGAGAGGGAGAAGCAGGCTTCCCACGGAGCAGGGAGCCCGATGCGGGGCTCGATCCCAGGACTCTGGGATCATGACCTGAGCCGAAGGCAGACGCTTAACGACTGAGCCACCCAGGCGCCCCATACAGTGTTTTTTTTTAACGTTTAAATTTTTGATTCACCTGGAATTTATTTAGAATGGGGAACTGACGTAAGGAGCCAATTTTTTTTTCTTTCAGATGGTTTTTCAGTTATCTCAACAACATTCATTGGCTCAACCATCTTTTTTCTCTGATTTTATTTTTTTTAAAGATTTTATGTATTTGACAGAGAGAGACAGAGCGAGAGAGGGAACACAAGCAGGGGCAGAGGGAGTTGGAAAAGCAGGCTCCCCATTGAGCAGGGAGCCCGATGCGGGGCTTGACCCCAGGACCCTGGGACCATGACCTGAGCCAAAGGCAGACACTTAACAACTGAGCCACCCAGGTGCCCCTTTTTTTCTGATTTTACGTACTACTTTGAATACATTCTAAATCTGTGGATGGATCCAGGTCTCTAATTACTCTGTTCTACCGATTTATGTGCCAAGATCAAATTGCTTAAACTGTGATATTTCTATAATATGCTTTAATATATACTGAGGTTAGTCCCCCTTTGTTAGTGACTTTTTCCAGAATTTTTTTTTTAAGATTTTATCTATTTGACAGAGAGACGGAGACAGAGAATAAGCAAGGGGAGCAGCAGACAGAGGAAGAGGGAGAAGCAGACTCCTCACTGAGCAGGGAGCCCGACGTGGGGCTCGATCCCAGGACCCTGGGATCATGACCTGAGCCGAAGGCAGAAGCTTAACTAACTGAGCCACCCAGGAACACCTATCTTGTATAACTTTCAGTCAACTCTTTTGAGTAGAAATAATCATCAATGATAAAAACTACAATTTGGCCATCTCCTTTCTAATTTTTACACTTATTTCTTAAAAAAAATTTTTTTTAAATTTTTTTTTTTTTAAAGTAATCTCTACACCTAATGTGGGGCTCGAACTCACAAGTCCGAGATCAAGAGTCACGTATTCTACTGATTGAGCCAGCCAGGTGCCTCTTCTTAATTTTGTTTGTTTGCATTACAGTCTGTCCAGAACAACAAAAAAAATATTGGTAACAGTATGGTCATCTTTATTTATTTTGTTCCTGACTCTAAATGAAATGTTTCTGGTATTTTCCCAATAAATAGAACATTGGCTTTTCATTTGAGATTTTCATATTTTGTCATGCTCCAATATTTTTATATTGTTATGACAACTTGCATCTCTACTTTAGTAGAAAGGGTTTTTTTTGTTTTTGTTTTTTAATTAGAAATAATCTAATATGGTGCACCTGGGTGGCTCAGTCAGTTGAACGTCTGCCTTCAGCTCAGGTCATGATCTTGGGGTCCTGGAATTGGGCCCCTCGTCGGGTTCTCTGCTCAGCAGGGAGTCTGCTTCTCCCTCTCCCTCTCACCGTCCCCCTGCTTGTGCTCTCTGTCAAATAAGTAAAATCTTATTAAAAAAAAAAGAATCTAACATGGTTGAAAGCAATGCACCAATTGAAACTTATTTAACCATCTTATTTAAGATTCTCCAATTTGGGCCATTTGGGTCATTCATAATTTTTCAAAATCACAAATAATGCTGCGTGGTACATCATTGTGCATAAGGTGGTTTTAACTTTCTCTAAATTCAGATTTCTTCTGAAAAGACGTCTACTCTGAGAACTACTACAACACAGGGTGTTTGTGCTTCACCTTGTGGAACAATACACTTTACGCTCTAGACTGTTTTTCAGCACTAGTCCTTGAGCTCATTCCTGCTGTCAGGAGCCGTGCTCCAGCTTTGGCCTGGAAATGCAGGCGCTGGGGGTGGGTGTGTGCCTGGATGTGGAGCAAGGGCCCCAGGGCCGGCACGAAAGGCCAAGCTCTGCCCAAAGTGCCTGGTCTATCCACCCAAAGTAGCTCATCATGGAAGCCGCCCCACACAGGTGTGGGCAGTCTCTGAAAAACTGACGGGCAAAGTTTATCTTACTCCTTAGTTAAAAACATGCTGTCTACTGAGTTAAATAAATTGTTTAAAATTCATCTATATAATACCAGCTTGCCAATTCATCTCATGGAACTCTCTTTTTCGCTGAAAATTTCCCTGTACTTTATGAAGACATTCAATCATCTCTTCGCTGCATATCAATCAGTTTGTTTCCTAGCTCAATATGTGCAAAAGCAGCCTGACCAAATTTCTTGAGAAAAAAAAAAAAATCTGCCATTGCCCCATTAATTAATACAAAATGTAGGAAGCTAGCCAGAGAAGTTGGGAAATGGGCAGAGCTCCTACTCCATTACCCTCCCTCACCATGTCCAATCCGAGGACCAAACAGCATAAAGCAGGTCTAGTTCAGCCTTGGGCCAGCTGTCAGAGGCAGCAGGTCCGGGAGAAAAGGGCACCAGGTCCTTATCTGCATATGTATGCAGACAGTGATGGAACCACAGGGCAGAAATTAATCCAGGAATTATATCCCAAAGAATCCAGGAAGCAGAGGATCAGGAGGAACAGAATATTTAAGTCAAAAGGAAAAAAGTAATCAGGCAACTTGGCAGCTCTGAAGAGAGTCTGGAGAATATTCTCTGATAGCCATGGAAGTACCTGACAGCTTTGTTGTTTTCTTTTTTTTTTTGAGATAAAATTAATATAACCTAAAATTTATCACTTTAACCATTATAAAGTATACAATTCAGTGGTTTTTAGTATCTTCACAATGTTGTACAACTGTTACCACTATCTAATCCCAGAACACTTCCATCACCCCAAAAGAAACCCTACACGTATTAACCCCATTCCCTCCCCCTGCAGCCCCTGGCAACCACTTATCTATTCTATCTCTAAACATTTCCCTATTATGGACATTTCATATAAATGTAATCGTACGGCCTTTTGTGTCTGACTTCTTTTACTTAGCCTCAAGTTTTTAAGATTTATCCATGTTGGGCGCCTGGGTGGTTCAGTCGGTTAAGCATCTACCTTCAGCTCAGGTCATGATCCCAGGGTCCTGGGATTGAGCCCCGCTTTGGGCTTCCTGCTCAGCGGGGAGTCAGTCTCTCCCTCTGCCCCTTCCCCCTACTCATGCTTGCTCTCTCTCTCGAATAAATAAATCTTAAAAAAAAAAGATTCATCCATATTGTAATATGTATCAGTACTTCATTCCTTTGTATGGCTGAAGCATATTCTGTCGCCTCTTCTTGAATACCTAACAGACATGTATTTCTGAATCCCACTGGCACAGCAGAAAGCAAGAGGTATACTCATTCGTATAGGATGGGTGCTCCCTGAGCAGAGGTGGAATGGTGTTGACAGTATCTTCATGATACTGTTCACAGTTTTAATTCTGATGATCTTAGATAGAGCTCTACAGTTGTAAATTCACAGCGAATTCTGTGACTAACTTGGGACTACTAAAAATCTCACTTTTAAACATCAGGAGCCAACCTAAGCAACACGTTGCACAAAAAGCCTTTATCAACAAAGCCAGTGAAACACTGGCCCAGGCTCAGAAAGGAGACTGGCAGGAAGAGGCAGGAAAAGAAACAAATCATTCTGAATGAGGCTGTTCCTGCTGGAGATCCTGTTAAAATTACGAGGTGGCTGGAGAGTTACACAAAGCCGAAAGAAATGCTGCTTATCCCGAATGAGCGATTCAGCAATAATTAAAACTCCGGTGTGGCAGAGTGGGTTTATCCTGTGTACCCGTTCTCACGGGAAAGGCCAACCTGCCCGGCCCAGTGTATCCATTAAGTAAACGAAGGGTGTCGCCTGCATCCGCGAGATAAGTGCTATGTGCTTTCCAAAGGCCAACACTTAGGGGTCTAATATAGTTTCTTACGAAGTCAACAGGAAGATGAGAAAAGCAGCAAAGGGCTATGAAGACAGAGCAGCACTGTGATCAAGTATGACACCTGGTGGCTGACCAAGAAGAGAGAGAAATACCTTCACTCCAAATATTCAAAGACTTCACATCATATAATGCAATATAAAATAATGAGATGCCATTTTTTGACCCTCAAATTAGCAAAGGATTTAAAAAAAAAAAACCTGTAACACCTGTTAAGTAGGGAGGATTCTGGGGAAGTAGAATAAAGGTGACAAATGGCACCATCTTTCCACAGGACAACTAGGCTTTGCTATCAAAAGCCTAAAACCTAGAATTTCACATTCCCTTTAAGTCAGAATTCCACTGCTAAGTTTATCTTTTTTTTTTTTTTTTTTTTTTTAAGATTTTACTTATTTGACAGAGAGAAAGTGCACAAACAGGGCGAGGGGCAGGCAGAGGGAGAGGGAGAAGCAGGGTCCCTACTGAGCAGGGAGCCCGATGCAGGGCTCGATCCCAGAACCCTGGGATCATGACCTGAGCCGAAGGCAGATGCTTAACGACTGAGCCACCCAGGCGCCCCTCTCTGCTAAGTTTATCTTAATGAAGTTTTCACAGACGTATGCCAAGATTTAGCTACCAATATGTCTGTCATGGAATTGTTTATAATAGCAAGAAATGGGAAACAATGTCAACATCCAAAAATACAGTAACAGTCCAGAAATTACGATTCACCATATTTTAAATATCTTTTGCATTTTATATAAATATTTTGGCTCACAAGGAAAAAAGAATCCCCCACAAAAAATATACCAAGCTGTGAACAAGGCAATCTCTGAGGGAGTACAATTATGGCAGAACTTTCATTTTCCACCTCGTCCCTTCTGTGAAGAAAATAAAACTGACTTATTTAATTTTAAAAAGATGTTTTTACATAATCTCCACACCCAGCCCGGGGCTCAAACTCACAATCCGGAGATCAAGAGTCACACGCTCTACTGACTTAGCCAGCCAGGTGCTCCCGAACTTACTATTTTTTTTTAACTTATTTTTAAATTTGGGTGAAAAAGATTGCAGAACCAGCCAGAAAGCACAGGAGTTGACTACAACGATATTTTAGAGGTGAAAGGAAGGATGGAAACAGAGGATGGAAACACCTGAACCCTTGAGCCACTGCTGTTCCTCCTAACCCTTCAGAGTTTCTGGCTAGCCCACTGGCCTCACTACCCGCAGAGGTGATTTCAAATCTTCACACTCTTTTCAAGTTCCCTTCCCCACTCCTGCCCCACCCCACTGCTCTCAGCAGATGACTCATTTTGTGCAACACGGGAAGAAAAAGAACAGGCCACCGTGTAGGAACATCTTCAGGGGTCTCCTGCCGCTCTCTTTCAAACACATTCACACACACTGTTAATGGAGTCACGGAGAGATGTCCTTACTCTGCTTTCATGACACAACATACCTCCCGAAGGTCAAAGAGGAAAAGGGCTGGAAAATCCATTAGGATGCAACCAGATGCTTAATCCCGACACCATTTCAAGTGAATCAGAATAGTCGTGGGAAAGAAGCAAACTATAGGGGATTGTGGGGTAAAGAGAGGCCACCTCAGATTCTTTATGAAAAGATAAGCATATGTATTTAAATATATGTATTTAAGTGGGGACAGCAAGCACAGATGACTTCATTTGCCATTACAGTATAATTAACATGCGGTAAACTGTACATATTCAAAATGTACAAGATTTGAGGTGCCCGGGTGGCTCAGATGGTAAAATGTCTGCCTTCGGCTCAGGTCATGATCCCAGGGTCCTGGGATCGAGCCCCACGTCGGGCTCCCTGCTCAGCGGGAAGCCTGCTTCTCCCTCTCCCTCTGCCTGCTGCTCCCCCTGTTTGTGTGCTCTCTCTCTCTCTCTCTCTGACAAATAATAAATAAAATCTTAAAAAAACATACAAGATTTACCATGAGAGTAAGCCCATGAAACCATCACTATATTCAAGATAACGAACATACGCATAACCCTGAGAAGTTTCCTCCAGCCCCTTTATTTCTCCCTCCCACCACTCCTTACCTGGGGGGTGGGGGAGTGGGGGGGTGGGGGTGGGGGGGGTGGGGGTGTGTGTACACACAGAAGACGAAAGCCTGAATTTGTCTGACTTCACGAGGCTATAAATTCATCTTTTCCCCTTCCTTTCACTAAACCTTGTAGGTTCAGAGCCCCCAGGACACAGCAGCAGCCCCAATCTCCACGGTCACCCACCTACTCCAGTCACAACCCCTACTCCTGCCTCTCTGCACAACCCCGTCTGTTTTAGATCATGGTCAAGTCCAAGATCCTCACCATGACCTACAGGGCCCGAGGATCCTGATTTCTTGCTAGCTCCCACAAGACTAAAGTACCTGCCAGGTACCAAATATGCTGTGCTCCCCAACTCCTTTCCAGCATCTTTTCACGAGGTATTTTCTTGGTTCAAACAAGCAACCCTAGACCCTCCATAGCCCTAGGAAACTCCTACTTGTGCTTCCAGAATCTAGACCAGTGGTTCTCAACCATAGGAGATTTTGCCCTTCAAAGGACATTTGGCAAAGTGTGGAGACATTTTTGGTTGTCACAACTGGAAGGTGGAAGGCTAAGGGGGGGATGTTACTGACATCTAGTGGGTAGAGCCCAGGGCTGCTGCTAAATGCCCTACAATGGCACAGGATGGCCCCCACAACAAGGAATTATCCATTCCAAATTGCTGTTGGTGAAGGCAGAGAGGCCTTGATTAGATTAAAACTCCAGCATCCTATTTTCTGTGAAACCCTTCCCTGGCCTGCCCTAATTCCCCCAGCATACCTATATTTTAGCATTTATGTCACTGTGTGATAAGCTCTCATTTACTTGTCTGTCTGCTCCATTAAATTATAATTGCTTCAAATGCACAGACCATCTTTTCATCTGTATAACCCCAGTGTGTAACAAAAGAGCTCATTCACTGTTTTGTAATTAAATTTTAAATAACTTATATTTAATAATGAATGAACAAAAAAGGACAGAGAGAAGGAAGCACTTATTCTCCTGGCTCTACCACAAAAGTCCTTTAAAAATCACACAAACAATACCTGTTTGCTCCAAAAAACATTAGGAAATACAGATATGCAAGAAGAAAAAAAATTGTTTTTTGAATAGGCAGAGGTACCATTTAAAGAGAGAAGAGACAGGGCCGTATGGGTGGCTCAGTTAAGCATCCGACTCTTGATTTCAGTTCAGGTCATGATCTCAGGGTCATGAAGTCACTTGCGCTCAGTGTGGAGTCTGCTTGTGCCTCTCCCTCTGCTCCCCCCTCCCTACACTCTCTAATAAATAAAAATCTCAAAGGAAAAAAAAAAAGAGGGAAGAGATAAACCCCACAGCAAATCTAAGAACCGTGGAAGGTGGTGCTAGGGTTTTTGTGAACAAATTCCGACATGTACTCGGTACTTACTTGAGAACAGCAATCTCTTGAACAGTTATGGCCCTTTTATCTTTGGTTCCCATGTAGGAGAATATGTTTGGTTTGACTCTGGTAAGACAAAAACAAAACCATATGAAGTTGCACACCATTAGGAAATTGTATTTCTCATGCTTTAAGGTTCAAAGTAAATAAAATCATAACAGAATGGGAGCAGAGTAAGGAAAACTTGATTTAAAAATGTACCCAGGAAAACATAATATGCCAAGCTAAGGAAGTAAACGATCCCTGGACAGCAACCTTCTTAGCAGGGCTTGACTTAGAATGTTTGTGGCTATGAGTGAAAAACCTGCCATTGGAAGACTTGGCTAGCCAGTAACCAAAAAGGAAACAACGTACTTCCTATCGATCATAGGCCATTCGCTAGATGACATGAAAGTGAAGGTAAAGAGAAATTCATTCTGTATATATAATGGACCACTCTCAAAATTTTATTATCTTCAGTTTTTAAAAAGTTAAAAATGTCAAGTTTCCATAAATACAGGCTATTTCTTTGCATAAAAAAAGCCAAATACTAAAATAGGGATCTGAATAGTTTTGATACAAAGATCTAAGTAAGCTAGTTAACGAAGAATTATTTTATAGAAACTGCTCCACATGAAAAGGAAAATGACAGGACAAATTTCTTGAACTCTGAGCGCTCCCCAACTGCAGAGCTCAGAGGAAGTCCCTCCTCAGTGGTCTATCCTCCCAGGATCAGGTACAGACAGGCCCCGCCGACTCTCTCCCAGAGAGCTAGCAACTAGAGTCAAATAAAATGACCCTTACAGAATACTGCACACTACTGGCTGAAATATGGCCCTACTAACCCTGACCCTCCGTACCTCAGAATGTAGCTGCACTTGGAGAGGGCCTTTAAAGACGTGGTTCAGTTAGAATGAGGCTGCTGGGTGGACCCTTATCTGATCTGTTCCAATAAGAGAAAATGTAGACACACAGACTCCGCGGACAAACACGGAGGGAAGACCACGGGAGGACACAGAGAGAAGGTGGCCATCTATAAGCCACAGAGAAGCCTCAGAAGAAAACCCAAACCTGCCAACACCTTGATACTGGGACTCCTAGTCTCCAGAGCTGTGAGAAAATCGGTGTCTGTTATTGAAGCCTCCCAGTCTGTGATATTTTGTTAGGGCAGCCCCAGCAAACTGACACACTGTCCACCATGTTTAAACTGGGTTAAATATGTATCAGAAAGTAAACTTCCAGGGCACACAGATTGGCTGCGGTGCCTGTACCCATGACTGAAAAACAATTCTGCAGCACCTGGCCCATCCTCAGAGACTCAAACTGCATTATCTGCATTCCCAGGAGGAAATCCTACTGGTCTCAAGTTTTCAATCGAGTCAATCTCCAAGAATTAAGAGTTTACAATCTAGTTAAACAAATCCCTGCAAACACATCCAAGTGTAGGCTTTCTAGGAAGCAAGTTAATTTTTATTTTCAGCTGGATGGACCAACATGTGAACTATTCATTTATAGAATTTCCATCTTGAATCACTAGCAATATGCACGGAGGTAAAAAAAAAAAAATTAATTCACCTATTGTCTAAGGAAACTGGGGGGCACATTTACTATCCGTTTGCCTATTTTCCCGCTATTTTTTTTTTAAAGATTTTATTTATTTATTTGACAGAGAGAGAGCGAGAGCAGGAATACAAGCATGGGAAGTGGGAGAGGGAGAAACAGGTTTCCCGCTGAGCAGGGAGCCCGATGCAGGGCTCGATCCCAGGACCCTGGGACCATGACCTGAGCCGAAGGCAGACGCTTAACGACTGAGCCACCCAGGCGCCCCCTGCTCCTTTTTCATTAGCACAGAAAGAGAAAAATAAATTCCCGTGTTATTTTGTGTCAGCACAAGAACAAGATACTAACCGTAAATATTTGGACAGCACATTAATAGCATCCATGGTGTCTTTGTTTTCCTTGTACAGTACAAAGTGGCAGTAACTTCCCCTAGATTTTGGCCAAGAATGTTTTCTTGGATCTTAAAAACAAAAAAATTAAATGTTATATAGACCATAACAAAAGTGATCTAAGCTTTAGCTTATGAAACCTACAAGGTCATTTTTTGCTAGAGAACATCTGAGTGAGAAATCCAATCTAGTCTGACAAGAAATACATGTTAAGTGGTTACAGCTGTGTGGACTACAGGTATTACACTTCCTGCGACTGGAGACTCAACATTATCTGTCCACATTCACAATCAAAAGCTGAAAGGCAGGCTGTGTGACAAACGAGTAAGACTAACAGGCAATCCTCACACAGAGGGGTCCACCACTCCCCAGTGCGTTTACTTCACAAGCGCGTGTCTTGTAGGTGGGTAACTGGCTTTCTAGAACACATGTGGTCCAGAGGAAAGGAGCACTCCAAAAGGAATCTGTAAGCCTTGCCTCATATCCCAAGCTGGTCACACATACAGGTTGGATGCCTCCGCAAGGATGGGGATAAAGCTTGTGAGGAGTTGCCTCAGTGACAGGTTCAAGTTTTCCAAAGGTCGCTTCCTTCACAAAAGTTGAGTTAATCCTGGGTGGTTTACAAATGTTTACCTGACAGAGTGCAGCTCGCATTCAAAATAGAATGGTCATTATTCTTGGGGAAAAGGAGACTCTAAAAATTAAGCCAGGTTAAATGTCAAATTTCAATGTGAACTTCTGAACTACAGTTACTTTGGTTCTTCAACTTTCTGAATCTGACCAACATGTCCGGGCTTTGGAGATCCTTTAAAAAAGTGTCCTTTTAAATGAACATTTTAATTGTACTATAATCCAGAGATATATTAAAAAAAAAATTAGGACTTAAACTTTAATTCTGAAAAATCAACATATTTTGGGAAAAATATGTAAGCCAGAACCCCACTTCCAGATGCTGCACAAGATACTCCTGAGTCTTGAGCAACACAAAGCTGCAACTGTTATCTGAACACATCTAATTCACTTATTTCTGTAACTCCATGAAATAAAAACTGTGAAAAAATACTTCATAGAATCCCTAGAATCTTCTTCTTTTAAAAACGTTCCTTTGTCTTTGTCCCTAAAATAATCCTTAGCAGGAACTCATGAATCCGTCCTCTTCACAGACATAAGAAACTTCTGGTACTGAAGTAGCTGGTACACTTGGCTTTGTCAAGGCAAAAAGCACTCTTGATAGGTCAGTTATTTATGCTACAATGTAAAGAACAAACAAATCAATAAATCACCTTGGAAAACTGCCATAGCATCTATGCTCAGCTAACTGCTTTTCCTTTCTGAAGGAATAAATATGAATGTGAGTCTCTTCTGTCTTGGAAAACAAAAATATTACAAGTACTTCTTTGGCTCTTCATGTGAATTCCTCACAACTCATGCTCAGAAAATCGTGAATAAGAGTATTATTTTTGGCTTTCCTTCCAGCTCACCACAGTTAAGTAAAATTTTCTTCTACTTAGCACTTGGGAGAAAAATCATTGGCATTTCATTTTCTCTCCATGAAATACCAACTGCTCTTACCTGCTGCAGTTCTGACCTCTGTCCGAATGCACAGCATAGAGAGCACAAGAGAGCAATGTTTAATTTATAATAATATTAAAGTGCTTTAGAGGTGAACATGCAAATGATCGCATGGAAAGTTTCTACCAAGGACTGCTACAGCACCTGGCAGTTATGTGGTGGGTGAACAGCCATTCAGACATTAACAACGGAACGTCGCAGAGGCACACAATGAAGGAGGAGGTAACTCACCTACAGGTACCAGCCCTCCCTGTTTCAGTCTCCTCACGAGGACATGTCAGTTCATCCCCAAAGCTGCACTGTCCGTACCCACAGGACGCAGCACGAGGTTTACGACTGAATACAGTATGTTGTCTACCTGACACTAAAATTACCCTGCATGTTAGCTGGAATTTAAATAAAAGCCTAAAAAAACAAAAAAGAGACCTAATACAAAATGCTTCCCCATCTAGAGATTTGTTTTCACAGAGTGCTACTTTTGATTATCTTTTAGTGGTGATGCTGCATGTAATTATTGTTTTGCTTTGTGTCTTTTGGAGTTTTATGAGTTTCCTGCATTGAGTTATAAAGATTTTATTTGATAAAAATTTGAAAAATCATTACAGAAAATGGTACTTGAACTGATAAATTAAAAGGGATTTGAGACGATTTAAGAGACTTATCTATTTATACAAATGTAGGGATCGAAGGGGTATGTGCACCCCGATGTTTATAGCAGCAATGTCCACAATAGCCAAACTGTGGAAACAGCCAAGATGTCCATCAATGTCCATCGATCCATTGATGAATGGATAAAGAAGATGTGGTATTATATATGCAATGGAATATTATGCAGCCATCAAAAGGAATGAAATCTTGCCATTTGCAACGACATGGATGGAACTGGAGAGTCTTATGGTGAGCGAAATAAGTCAATCAGAGAAAGACATGTATCATATGCTCTCACTGATATGAGGAATTCTTAATCTCAGGAAACAAACTGAGGGTTGCTGGAGTGGTGGGGGGTGGGAGGGATGGGGTGGCTGGGTGATAGACATTCGGGAGTGTATGTGCTATGGTGAGCGCTGTGAATTGTGTAAGACTGATGAATCACAGACCTGTACCTCTGAAACAAATAATACATTATATGTTTAAAAAAAAAAAAGATGACAACAGCAGGAGGGGAAGAATGAAGGGGAGTAAACCAGAGGGGGAGATGAACCATGAGAGACGATGGACTCTGAGAAACAAACTGAGGGTTCCAGAGGGGAGGGGGGTGGGGGGATGGGTTAGCCTGGTGATGGGTATTAAAGGGGGCACGTTCTGCGTGGAGCCCTGGGTGTTATACGCAAACAATGAGTCATGGAACACTACATCAAAAACTAATGATGTAATGTATGGTGATTAACACAAAAAAAAGAGACTTATCTATTTAATGCAATGTTCAGACCTTATTTGTATAATTGTTTGACAAGTCATCTATTGTAAAAGACATTTTTGAGACAACAACGGACAAAGTGAACATGCACTGGGTATTAGATATTAAGAAATTATTGTTCGTTATGTAGGATGTGATAATGGTTTGGGGTTTTAGTCCTTAGCTGCTAAATACATACTGAAGTATTTGAGTGAAATGAAGTGCTGCGTAGAATTCTCTTTAAAATACTCCAAAAGAAAAATAAGTGGGAGGAAAAGATCAAACAAAAACAACAGAATGTTAATAATCTTGAAGGTGGTTGATGGGTACACAGTGGTTCGATATAGTACACTCTGTGTGCCTGTTTGAAAATGTCCATAAAAAAAGTTAAAAAAAAACCTGTGACCAGAATTGATGAAGTAGAACTCTATCTGTCCTTCATGGCCCCCTCAGGAACATTCCTAATCAACTATAATGGCGAGAAATAAATGAAGCCACAAGGCTAAAAAACTAAATGCTATTATACCTTAAGAGAAACCATGACAACCGAGTATGAGTTTTGGCTCACAAGCATGCATCTTTTATTAGCAAATCCAAGCACTGAGCATGCATACAATTATCTCCTCTGTTGATAACAGATACAAGGATTCTTTTTCTAAAGTGCACTCAGTATACAAAATAGTAAGCATATGCATTAGTTAACTGGGAATATTTTGAATAATGGAAAAAAATCAATGAGACTCAACTTATTCTGGGCAATTTGACTTTCTAAAACTCCAAATCCTTAGAATGCTAAGTAGCATGTATGTAGCTTTATAATTTAAGAGAATTTAAAATGACTTTTTTGAGACACACTGATTTAAAATGCGAATGCAAAGAATTCTCAGGCTGAGATCACAGGAAGCAACCTTCTGATGGTCTGATATGGCAGTGCCAGTCCAGTCGAAATAGAAACCAGAGAGAAAAAGAAACCAAATTCAGGACGGTTCAGGTATTGAGCACAGAGATCCTCATGAATAAGGAAGGAAAAATGTAACTAGAGAAAGATGACAGGATGGGGTAGCATGCAGAACATTCTTTCCTTCCTATTCAAGGCCATTTCCAGGACTGCATCCCTGCACACCGACCTTCCAGCTTCCTCAGGATCCTGCGCCAACCACTGTCATTCTCCTCCCAGAATTTCTGCCGGCCCTCTCCACTGACTCTTTCCCTTTAGGATATCAATATGCCCGGGGCTCTTCCATTTTAAAAGTCAAACTTATGCCTCCCTCTCAACCATGGTGCTTTCCTTTCTCCTTCTCTTTACAGCTTATTTTTTTTAAGTTTATTTATTTAAGTAATCTCTACACCCAACATGGGGCTCAAATTCACGACCCTGAGAATCAAGAGCCACATGCTCCTCTGACTGAGCCAGCCAGGTGCACCGTTACAGCTTACTTCGAACAGCATTCTGTAATTAGTGCCTTCTATCTCAGCCTGTGGTGTAAACTGGTTTCCAACCCTATTCTACTAGAGCTTCTATGGCAAACACACCAATGATATCCATGTGGCTAAAAACTGATGGATATATTTCAGAGTTCTTATCTCACTAGACCCATCTGTATATTTTCCACTGCTAATCACTTTATCGGCATTCCCTCTTCCTGTGGATTCCACACCACCAGTCTCTCCTGGAGAGTTTCCTTTTTATCTTCTGGCCCTTCCTCTGGCGTCTCTGTGGATTGCTTGATCTGGGTATCCCTGCTGGGGCTCATTCGTTTCAGAAAGTATGGAAGAAACCTCTATATATCACATGGCAGATTTTTTCTTTTTTTTTTTTACTTCAGTCTTTTTAAAAAGACGTTCTTAGGGGCATCTGGAATATATACTATCTATCTGAAAATATAAATTAGTTTACCCGATTACATGGCTTATAGTAATTACATGATATTTTCAGAAAAATACCGTCAGCATGGTTTGGTAGGTGAATCAAGGGGCCGTCTATCAGACAGGATTAACAAACAACATCGGCATCAAAACAGCTGGTAATTTGTGGTGTTTGGGCACCATGATTTAGAATCCACCATGCCTATGTTTTAGGATGCATGGCTCTAGCTGAGAAAAGTGTAGGTGAGAACACTGCAATCGCTAGATAATGCATGTAACAATCTATACCAGGGTATGGTAGGAAAGATCTAAAAACACTATAAACTTAGTTTTGTAATAAAGCTTTAGAAGCTAATTTATTCATATGCTAGTCAAGGTAGTCCAAAAGAATAAGCTATAATTGGTATTGGATTCTATTTGCAGGGGCATGAAGTGTAGTCTCTGGATCCTAGCTCTCCCAACTTTTCCAATGGTGTTTAGCTAAGGCACTCTCAGTGCTGGGGATCTGCAAGTGATGAACACAGGCCCTCCAGGGTCTGTCTGGGTCTATGAGGAGGTGGGAGAGAACACGTCAGACCTCTAGTCCACTTTGACCAAATGCCAAAACACCTCAAGCCCAAGAGGTTTAGAACTCTATGCTAGTGATGATCCAATGTGACCTGCCTTCATGCTTCCTGCTAAAGTGAGAATTCCTATTTTACTGAAGATGTGCAAAGGAAATAGGGAGGGTAGTTCATGTCCTACAGAGCTCAGCATCTCACCCGAGAAACCTTAAGGAAATTTATGCCCTAACACCCCTCCCTGCAGATCACAAAAGCAGGCATCCTCTAAGGAAGAAAGATCATTTCCAAGAAGCAGTCAGTCAAAACAATACAGGTTTTGCCACTCTGCTTCCTCATCACCACACTCAGCAGCATTAAGACCTTGCCTTGGAAGGAGGGAGCTGACCAACGTGGATTGCCTCTCTACAAGAAACAGCTCATTAGCAGCCATCCTCAGCATTGGCTCCTTGAGAGAATTGAGACTGAATGCACCACAGCAGCCTCTCTACATCTAGGATAGTTATCAGCCATCTGCCAATCTTGGGAGAAGGCAAAAAAAAAAAAAAAAAAAAGTCACTCAAATCACTTTCCACTGGGATTAACGCTCATGAACAGCCCTGGCTGGAGTACTATTTTATACTGTGACTCAGACATTAAAGAAATGTACAGCAACCAAGCCATTAGTGTGTGGTTTGAAGTGTGATTAACAACCCATGCCCTCAGCCGTTCCAGAACACATCATCTCTTTTTCTTTGTGGTATCCACTGAGAAGTGGCCTCCAATGTCCACCTTCTTCTCCCCACCTGCTCAAGATTTCGGATTTCTGTGTCACTAACCAGACTTACTGAACGGACGTTATTTTTTTCAGGCACCGCTAAACCTTATTTCTGCTCCCATTTTTCTTATACTGCCCTCATTTCACTAGAATCAGTTACAATTAAGGTTTCATCCATTCACAGCGTTAACCTACAAGAATACTGACTCAAGCACTAATAGCACGAATAGTCTTTTGTTACAGTCTTGGAGTTTTGCTCTGACAAATGTATCTAGAAATAACTCTTCCCTAATAGAAGCCATCAAGGGTAGGAGACGAGGGTGAGGAAATATCTTTTTCCCACTGTCATTTTCATTACAGTTTTGTCTGCTGATTTGGCAGGTAAAAGAAGAAAAATTACCTAATTTTTCTTAAGGCCATATGCAAGTAGAAATTTTCATGGCTGTAGAAAACACATTAGAGCATAAATATCAAAGAGATTCACTGATGACACACTCGTTTCAGATGAATGATTTACAACGAAAGAGGATGGGCGAAGGGGCGCTTTCCTGCATATTCCATGTTTTTTTTTTTTACATGTGGTAGAAAAACTCACAGTTGGAAAGCAGCAGCTCATCCAATATAGGGACTTTGCAGCAAATATGCCACTGGGATTTTGGGTTCATCTGAAAGCTTTCTTTCCTCCATTAAGACACAGAATGAGCAACAGCCTTCCATTTTCTTCTTGAATTACCACTGAGCCCATTCTGCTCTTCAGGGAACATTATCAAATTCCTAGGACTGTCTCTTAGGCACCACTGTAACTAGGGCAAATCTTGACTCCCACAGGAGCCCTAGTGTTCCTACCAGACACAGTCTGCAGGACTGATGTGAATGTGAAAGCTATTATCCACCTTCTCTGAAGGAGTGAACTATCAATACCCTCTCCTGCCTAACAGCCCTGAAACATGAACAGGCACGGAGCAGGAGTGGGATGCCATCCGTGGCCACGGGACAGAAGAAATGCCAGGTCACTTGCACACTTACTTGCCAGAGCCTTTTTCCCAGCTGCATGGTAGGCTACAATATATTTCTTCCCCTCTCTGTCCTCCGTTTTTGTCTCTAATCCTGGAAACAGAGATTTAATCGCTTGATGGATGATGGTTCTTTTCTCTTTGGTGTCCTCAATAACCTATTAAAAACAGAAATAATGCAACTACTGATTTAACAAACACCAAATAGGGAGATAATACTAATGAGTCAGTAAAAACACGAGTCATGTTATCAACTGTGCAAAGTAACAGAAGTCCATGGGTAGGATTTCAGGATCTTTCAGAGCTTCGTGATACTGCACATCTTAAGAGCCCGGTTACTGAGCATGACCGTCTGCCAGGCACTGTACCAAGAACGTCATAGTCATCGGCTTATTTAATCCCCATCATCTCCTTACCATGCCACCCCTACACCTACCCAGAGAGAAGGAAAACAAGGCTGAGAGAAGTGAAGGAATGTGTCCCGGGTCACACAGCTGGAGGACGGTGGCGCCAGATGTGAAATCCAGGCTGTGTGACTCCAGAGGCTCCCATCACTGACACTCCCGCTCAGGGACTCAGGGCTCACAGATGGCAATGTCGGCAAGCTAGGCCTTTTGGGAGGTCAGAAACTCAACTCCCTTGAACAGTCCAATCTACAACTGCCCCACAAGGAATCCTATTTTATACTGAATTTTTTTTATTTTAATTTTTTTTTAAAAATTTCATTTATTTGACAGAGAGAGAGACACAGCGAGAGAGGGAAAATAAGCAGGGGGAGCGGGAGAGGGAGAAGCAGGCTTCCCACTGAGCAGGGAGCCCGATGTGGGGCTCGATCCCAGGACCTGGGATCATGACCTGAGCCGAAGGCAGACACTCAACGACTGAGCCACCCAGGCACCCCTGTACTGAATTATTTTATAATGACATTCTAAGCACATTCGTCCACAATAAAAAATAAAATCAACATCAAGAAAACGGATACTTATTAGCTATAGAACTATTGTTCAGGGTGCCTGAGTGGCTCAGTCTGTTAAGTGTCTGACTCTTGATTTCAGCTCAGATCATGATCTCAGGGTCATGGGACCGAGCCCCATGTCAGGCTCCAGCTCTGCACTGGGTATGGAGTCTGCGTAAGATTCTCTCCCTCTGCCCCTCCCCTCCACCCCATGCTGCACACATGTTCTCTCTCTCTCAAAACAACAAAACTGTTGTTCAATTTCTGAATGTGCCTCAAACTAAGAAATACATTTCACATCTGGATTCAAAAGCCAGAAATATGCATGTATATACGCCTTACTAAAGACCTAAAAAAATTTTACGAAAACAGTATTTATCCTTAATGTGTACAATGCACTGTTATTTTGTTTTATCGTATTGCATTTACACAAATGTTGGTTAAGATCTACTAAACTGATTCCATGATCCACTGAGGATTGCAACCTGCAAGCTGAAAAACACCAGGATACACTATTTTAGTATATGTGCTGCCGAAGCGAGCACCAGGATACACTAAACTACTTGTTAAACTTCATATTTTAGTAAAATTAAAAATATAAACGAAAACAAACTATGTTATAATTACAGACATGTGACTTTTTTTTTTTAAAGATTTTATTTATTTGAGAGAGAGAATGAGAGAGAGAGAGCACATGAGAGGGGGGAGGGTCAGAGGGAGAAGCAGACTCCCTGCCGAGCAAGGGAGCCCGATGCAGGACTCGATCCAGGGACTCCAGGATCATGACCTGAGCTGAAGGCAGTCGCTTAACCAACTGAGCCACCCAGGCGCCCGACATGTGACATTTTCCTATCAAAAATTAGTCTAGATCTGGTTATTTACTGAGAACACTGAGTTGGAATCAAACTTTGTGCATATGACTGAACACACAGTTAGACTTCAAAAATTCGGCAAGTCTGTCCTCATTTTACAAACAAGGAAACTTGCCCAGGGTTTATTTTTAAAGGTAAAAACTTTCAGTAGATGGCATTTTTAGTATATGTGCTGCCGAAGCAAGCACTCAGTAGATGGCATAACTATAGTTTTTCAGATGACAGCAAATTTTGCCATCTACTCAGGAAAATGCACGTTATGGGGGCTGAGATCCGCCATTGTGCTGCATAACCAAGAGAAACCTGGACCATCCTTCTAGGCTGCTCTCAAAAACAATTCTTAGTTTTCTCTTTGGCATTGGTGAAGATTTTGTCCATAGGTAAATTCCGTAATTGATGAACCCTAAAATTATGTTACACACTTGTGGGACGTTTAGGTGGAGGGGAAGAGGAGATACGGGTTGGGGGCAAATAATGAAGTCTGAAAAGTTATGGTAAGCTCTTATTAACTGGGAGCAATGGAAGGGGGAATTTTTTTATTTTTATTTTTTTTTAAAGATTTATTTATTTGACAGAGAGAGACACAGTGAGAGAGGGAACACAAGCAGGGGGAGTGGGAGAGGGAGAAGCAGGCTTCCTGCCGAGCAGGGAGCCCGATGCGGGGCTCGATCCCAGGACCCTGGGATCATGACCTGAGCCACTGAGGCGCCCCGGAAGGGGGAATTTTAGACAACCCCAAATCAAGTAGGTCATTAAACTATGGTACAAAAAATTTAACATAAACTTAAAATTCTAAAAATCTTGTTATCAACCTAGACCTGCTCTGTCCCATGCGGCAGCCCCGAGCCACACAGATGGCAACTGAGCATGTGGCTAGTCTGAACTGAGCTATGTTACCAGCATAAAAGAACACCTGATCCTGACGACTAAGTAGGGAAAAAAAAAAGAATGTAAAACATCTCATTTGTAAAATAAAAAAAATATTGATTACCTATTAAAATATTTTATATTATTTTTTTAAGATTTATTTATTCTAGAGAGAGAGAATGTGAGAGCGAGCGACAGCAAGGGTGGGTTGGGAAGGGCAGAAGGAGAGGGAGAATGTTAAGCAGTCTCCCAGCTGAGTGCAGAGCCCAACGCGGGGCTGGATCTCATGACCCTGAGACCATGACCCGAGCCGAAATCATGAGTCAGATGCTTCACTGACTAAGCCATCTAGGTGCCCCAAAATGAGATTTTTAAATGTATTAGGGTAAATAAAATATATTGTTAAAATTAATTTCACCTCTTTTTAAGCTTTTAGGAGATTTAAAATTTAAAACATGGCTCACATTATAAGTGCACTGGACAGTACTAATTGGAAAATAAAATTTTCATAACAAAAGGTTTTGAAAAGGCATCCACGATTCCATTGAGAAGCTGAGCTCTCCTTTTCCTCAACAGCAGGAGCAGACTCAAGTTGAGCAAAGAAATTTCCCTTCTCTTTCCCCAATTCCTCCCCCTCCAAAGACCCACTTGAGACCCAGAGGCTGCAGGAGGCAGAGTGAGAGCCACGACCACCCAATCCGGCCACACACCTGATTGTCCGGCGGTCCTAATCCTCTGGCTAAGACACCATGTGACAGAAAGGTTACTCTGTGGTTCCAAACAACACATTTCTTTGATTTGTGGTCATGTATAAAATTTTCTTAAAACAAAAACATAACTTTTTTTTGCTACAGTTTATCTGGATACTGGTTATCTGCCACTGATAAAAACATTTTTTTTTTAAAAAAAGGTTTTATTTATTAATTCGACAGAAAGATAGAGCCAAAGAGCACAAGGAGGGGAACAGCAGAGGGAGAGGCAGGCTCCCCATGGAGCAGGGAACCCAACCTGGGGCTCAATCCCAGGACCCTGGGATCATGACCTGAGCCGAAGGCAGACACCTAACTGACTGAGCCACCCCAGGTGTCCCGATAAAAACATTTTTAGTGTAATGGTCTTTTAGATCAAACAGAGCAAGGTCATCCTTTTGTTAACTACTGTAATTTTTCTAACAGACACTTAAGATATGTTCACCCAAAAAAGAAGCAATCAAAACCCTAAAAAAAACTTTTCCATACATTTTTGTGCTATTTACCTCGATGGCAACACTGGTTTCTTTATTCTTAAAAAGCTGGAGCTCTTCTAAACGCTGCTTTTCTTCAGCTGTCAAAACCGTAAATACATCTTCTGAAGGATCCTTGAAAATAATGATGAAACTCCCAGTGAGTCACACACAGAATTTGAAGCTGTTAAGAGATCTATATTTCTAGGATCTCTAGGAAATGCTATTTTATACAGAAAGTGACTTTTGCTGGACAGCTGCTCTTACCTCCTCATCCACCGGCACGGACAAGTCATCCAAATGGCTGATCTGTCCATCTTTTCCTATTTCGTGAACAACGAAGTCGGAGTATCTGATGAAAAGGGAACACAAACTTTCAAAGCATTAACATTTTACTTCCTATTAAATTGAGGAGAAAGTTTATCAACATCAAGCTTTGCTGCTGTACAAAACAAGGATTTAAAAAAAAAAAAATCTTCAGTACAAAGTTCATATGGAGTTATTTCTTCTGGTTTCTTAATAAATTCCAAGCCACAGCTTGGCTTTGCATTAGAATGTAAAGAAAAGACCCTCTGAACTTCTAGAATATTCTTTCAGAGAAACGCATAAATCAAAGCTTAGTAATGCTATAGAGACAGTCCATCCTAAAGTGAATCCTAAATATGGCATGGTTAATTAAATCAGAACCCAATAAATCTACCATGAACCAACCTGAAGCTTCCCTTTATGCTAAATACACACATTATTTAAAATCCTCTCAAAAACCCCAAGGTGGTATTGGGACCCATTTTTTGGACAAGCTACCAAGGCTCTAAGATAAGTAACCGCAGTGACTGGACTAGATTCACACCCAGATCCATCTGGGTCCAAAGATTACCTGCTTTCTACCGCAGATGTGGCACACTCAGGTGAGAGAGCTGAGTTTAAGATTTAAAGACCAATTCAAGAGAAAACTCAAAAACCATTTAAAATAAGGTATTTTAAAGAAGTGAACAGCACTCATTCACATATGAGCAAGGCAGGCCACACACATTATTTTTAGTTACTCATTTTATCTTTAAATGGCCTATTTAGGCGGCTCTGCTGCATCTTATTCCTTCGTGACCATCAGTAAACAATCCATGGGGGTAGAAAGCTAAACAGAAGAACCTACTGCTGATTTCTTTCTCAAGAACAAATAGAATGAAAATAACTTGACATGTAAATGAAACATACCTTTCTTTCAAGATGCCTGAGAATCCCTGATGACAACTTACAAACTTGGTGATGCCAACGTCAAGTTCAGTGAGGCCGTGCTTCATCATGTCTGCAAAACTCTCAGCTTCCTCCTCCTCCTCACCCTCCTCCGAAAGGCCATCTTCTTCCTCCTCTTCCTCTTCTTCCAACTGCACATCAGAATTCTTTCCACCTTCTCTGGCACTTACGGCCGCAGGTGGCCCAGGCACGTGCACACTGCCAGGCAGAGAGACATGCTCCAGCCCATCCTGACCTGTGGTCAGACAGCTGTCCAAGACCTTCTGTCTTTTTGCCTCCTCAGCTGGGGCCACACTGTCATTATCTTCGACAGCATGAGACCCACGTTTCAGCGACACACCAGTCACTTCTGTCAGCTCCATTTTTAAGGCTCCAAGAAAACATTTAAGAGAACCTTTTAGGAAGGAAGAGAGGGCAGGAAGTAACTAACCATCACTTCAGTTAAGAGGTGGGTTTGAGCAAACAGAGGCACAGTTAACTTTGTTCCTAGGGTCCTAAAACTCATTTATTAAAATAATTCTTCCTAATGCTGGCACAGAAAAATGGCACAACACTTCTGCATAGAATTCGAGAGTGTGCATCAAAAACCTTAAAAAAAATGTATGTCCTTTGACCCAGAAATACTACTTTCAGGGAGTATCCTAAAATAATTAAAATAATTAAAGCGCTTTTGTTAAGTGCTTCAAGTTCTAGCTGTTAAGGATACTCATCTCAGTGCTTTTATATTACCAAAAAACTAAGAACAATGATGCCGGGGTATGTAAACTAAATAATACATAGAAACCGTGTGGATAGAAACTGGGCAAGGCGGTTACTTCTAGGACAGGGTATGGGTGGCTGGGTACAACAGGCAGACCTGCTGTTTTTACTGAATACTATAGTCAGGTCACTTGAACTTTGTTTCACGAAGATTATTATCCTTTCAAAAAACTGATTAAATAAAAATAGTGCATAAATTCACTTACATGAACGCATACTCATACCATACTAAAAAAAAAAGCAAGGGGGATGCAGCGTTGTTTATTGGGTATAGAGTTTCAGTTTTGCAAGATTAGAAAGAGTTCTGCACACCTGTTGCACAAGAGTGCAAATGTACGCAACACTACTGAACTATATGCTTAAAAATGGATAAAATGGGGGCGCCTGGGTTAAACATCTGCCTTTGGCTCAGGTCATGATCCCAACACCCTGGGATCAAGCCCTGCATTGGGCTCCCTGCTCAGGGAAGAGTCTGCTTCTCCCTCTACCCCTCCCCCCCCATGCTCTCTCAATAAAATAAAAGTCTTACCAAAAAAAATGAATAACGTTACATGTTCTGTGTATTTTGCCACAGTTTAAACAACACAGATTATCATTTAACCAGCCCACACACAATGTAATGAGGGAAAGTCTAAGAATCCATACATACTTCCCAGTACTGAGTAGCTTGCCCGAGGGGTAACGTGGCAATCAAAATAAATACATTTATCTAATTTGATCTTACTTGGTGCTCTTGGTGAAATAAGGATAAAAGTTTTCCTATGCTAATTATATAGGGAGATGATATAATTAACATGCTATGAACTTAGTAAACAAACTCATAAAGAACATAAATGAGCAGAAAATTAATATTCTAAGGTTCTCCAAGGCCTAGTTAACAAGAAACCTAACTATGGAAGCATCTACAGCAGAATAATAATAACAATGAACTAAAGTTTAAGAATCCACATTTGTGGGGTGCCTGGCTGACTCGGAGTGTGAGACTCTTGATCTTGGGAGTCATGAGTTCGAACCCCACGCTGGGTGTAGAGATTATGTAAATAAATAAAAAATTTGATATTGCCTCATTGTCAAAAATCTAGAATAGAAAGAAAAGTAAAGAAAAAGACAAATACATGCACAAAATGAAAGAAAAGATGATGGTGACTACAAAAAAAAATGGGAGAAGAGGTACAGAAAGATGCCGATAAAATAAATTTCCTTTCAAAGACAAAAATTTAAATAAAGAAAATGGAAGAAACTAAGAAACTGGAACAGAAGTTGATCATAGCTAGTTATACAAAATTACCTCTAATTCCAATAAGAAAGCATTTACTCATTTGTTCTAAGCAACGTATAATAAAAAAGGAGTATTGGCTCATGAAATGCTGATGCTCTTTCATGCACACGTTCTGTCACCAAAGCTGCCCTCCCAGGGCCTACAGGCCAGTGAGGGAGACACAAAGGGCACAGGGGGTCACTTGGGGACTACGGGAACACACAGAAGATTTCAGAGGGCGCTGGTGGTGAGGGTGTCAGAGAAGACCCCTTTCCTAATGGAAGACCAGAAATGAACACCTGAGCCAAGTTTTGAGGACCGGGTAAGGTCACAGAAAGTGGGGAGGAGGCTGTTTGCAGGGGTAGGGGTAGGGGTGGTAGCAGGGGCAGAGACACGGAGGCATGGGAGAGCAAGGAGCACTGGAAGAGGCCCAAGGAGCTCATCACACAGCATGGAGGGTGAAACACACAATGAGAGTCTGAAGCCAAAGCTAGGGAGTGAGCAGATGCCACCGCAGGCAGAATGCAGGGAATTCCATCTTGCAAACCAAACCACCACTGGACTTGTGAGTTCGGAAGATTTCATGGCACCTCTTTAAAGGGAAACTGGGGTTAGCTGGAAGACTAGGTAAGAGGCTACAGCCAAGGGACGCCTGACTGGCTCAGTCAGAAAGGCGTGTGACTCTTGAGCTCCAGTTTGCGCGTTTGAGCCCCATGTTGGGTGTAGACATTACTAAAAAAATAAACTTAAAAAAAAAAAAAAGGTAGAGCCAAAATTGAGCCAAGAAATGAGCACAACATGATCTAAAGCTGAGGCAAGGGCGACAGAAAGGAAGTTTGGATTCAGGGACATTTAGGAGGTGGTGAGAACAGGACTGGATGACAAATGTGGGCAGCAAGAGGAAACACTCGAGGATGACTCAGGTTTGCTGCCTTGGGGACCTGAGGGGACAGGGGAGCTCCTCCTGGCACGGAAACCCCGGGCAGAGAAGCAGGTGGTGGGAGAAGACAAGCCCACTTATGGTACTGTGGTGTCGAAGGTACCTCGGACATCCGGAAGCTAGGCACTACACTGTGTGACCCATATTCCTACCCCCAACCTGCAACGGCTTCCCAGTGATGACACTTATATCCTAGCTGGCATGCCAGGCTCCACCAGGAGATCCCCATACCTTCCCAGGCCTGAGCTCTCAGGAGGGAGGAAGCACAGCCAGTAACAGCCACTTCAGCAGCCTGGCTCAGGGACTTTAAGTCAGCAGGATGTCCCCCTCCTTCCCAGAATGCAGAGGATTCATCAAGCTCCTTCTCCACAACTGACGGTCATAAGCCTTGGTGGGAACACCACCAATTTCCTCTGCAGAAATGTCTGCGCCATCCTGCATTGGCACCGCCCACCATCTAGAGATCCACTCGGTACCATGATCTCCCACAGGCCTCTGACAACTCAGTCCCTGCCCCAATGGGTGCCTGTTTTCTGCCTGACTGCTCATGAGCTCTCTCTGGATACTTTGTAGACTTCTTCGAACAGGTGCTGAAACTGTTCCCCACCTACAGGGCTCAAAGACACACCAAACAGCAAATTTTTAAGGAAACAGTGGACCCGGACAACCAACCACCATGAATGGTCACTAACATCACAACAGACAGACAACCAGACACACTGCATGCCCCTGAAAGCACATGCTATTATCTGTGCAGTATTTTTTTTTTTTAATTCTTATTTATTCGACAGAGAGAGAGACAGCTAGAGAGGGAACACAAGTGGGGGAGTGAGAGAGGGAGAAGCAGGTTTCCCACTGAACAGGGAGCCCGACCGTGGGGCTCGATCCCAGGACCCTGGGCCAAAGGCAGATGCTTAATGACTGAACCACCCAGATGCCCCTGTGAAGTATTCTTACTGATTGTAACTCGATGTCTAGTTGGTAGGTTAGATGGCATACAGGGACAGAGGTTTTAAACACCACCACAGGGAAGGAACCAGCAAAATTCTGAACGTGGGAAAACTCTACAAGGACAAAGACAGTTCCTTCACTAATAAACAAGAAGGGGAAAAAGAGGGAGGGGAGCTTACAAAGCCAAACCTATAAAGAAATGCAACGAGTGGATCTTTCTTTAAACAAGTCAACTATTTAAAAAACTGGGACAATCGGGGATGCAGAAATACTGGGGATATTAGATGACATTAAGGTAGTATTGTCAATTTTTTTTTTTTTAAGAGTGAGAGCATGAGCGTGCGAGAGTGTGCAGAGGGAGAGGGAGAATCTCAAGCAGGCGCCTCGCCCAAGTGGAGCCCGACATAGGGCTCTAACCCACGACCCTGAAATCATGACTGAGCCGAAATCAAGAGTCGGACAAGAGTTGGACACTTCGACTGAGCCACCCAGGCACCCCAGTATTGTCAACGTTTGAAGGTGTGATTATGTTACTGTGGTTACAGTTAAAAATAGACTCCTTATGTTTTAGAGATACAAACTGAAATATTTAGGGTTGAAAAATTATGAAGTCTGGAATTTGCTTCAGAATAATTTACCAGTGGTGAATGGAAGTGGAGCAGGTATAGATTTGAAACCAAGTAGGTAATTACTGAAACTGAGTGATGGGAACATCACACCTACTTTGAGCTTTTATTTTTATTATAAAAAATTTCAAACTTGGGGCGCCGGCTCCCTGACGTCATGAGAGGTCCGAGGAGCGCGTCTCAGAGGGACCTGGACCCCGGGCGCCCTGGTAAATGGACTCTTAACGAAAATTCAGAAATACATTTTTTAAATAGAAGACAATAAAAATTACCAATAATCCTACCACCTGAGATGGCCGTATTTTGAATCCTGCTTGTCTGAAATGCAGTTAACACATCAGCTGGACCTATTTCCCGAATGCAGGGTGACCCTTCTGTTATTTAAAGATGTAAAAAATGCTGGAGACTTGAGAAAAAAGGCCATGGAAGGTGCTATTGAGGGTTCATTAATAAACCCTAAGGTGATTGTTGATCCATTTCAGATACTTGTGGCAGCAAACAAAGCAGTTCATCTCTACAAACTGGGAAAAATGAAGACAAGAACTCTATCAACTGAAATTATTTTCAACCTTTCCCCAAATAACAGTATTTCAGAAGCTTTGAAAAAATTTGGTATCTCAGCAAATGACACTTCAATTCTTATTGTTTACATTGAAGAGGGAGAAAAACAAATAAATCAAGAAGACCTAATATCTCAGGTTGAAGGTCATCAAGTTTCTCTAAAAAACCTTCCTGACATAACAAATATTACAGAAGTCAAAAAGATATATAAACTATCTTCACAAGAAGAAAGTATTGGAACATTATTGGATGGTATCATTTGTAGAATGTCAACAAAAGATGTTTTGTGAAATGACAGAAGTCTTAAAAATTTTCAGCATTTATAAAAAAACATGGATTTTTCTTTGTTGATTATAATATGTTCAATCATAGAAAACACAGAATGGTACAACAAAGAAAAAAAGCCACTACTAGTCTCTTAATATTTTAAAAGATAGCCACTGTTGCTATTATGTGTTCTTGTCTTCTAATCGTCTGTTTCTCTTCAAATATATTTCATCTTTATGTAATTGGGAAAAAAAAAATTTCAAACCTATAAAGTATAAAGAGATACGCAAACTATTCTGTTCCAATCAAATCACTGATTTTTTCCATTCCTCTGCCATCACCTCTTCTTCAAACATGTCCCAAAAAACCGACGCTCCCATGCTCGCTTCTTCAAGTGCCCCAAGCCTCAGTAGCTGTGAGCCACCACTCAACACTCCGGCTCACTGGTGCTGCTTAGGGTCCTTGCTAGCCCCCAACCAAGTACCAACCCTGCTGTCTATGTCTGTGCTCCTGGTTGCTGCTGGAGAAAATCACACCTGGTCAGGAGATTCCTCTCTTACAACAGCCATCCCAGGTCAGGGCAGGCTTCTCCCAGTCCTGCTGGCCATCCGCAAAGAAAAGGGGGATCCTCTGACGGACACACCTCTTTCCGGCATCTTCACAAGACCACTTACTATAACCATTTCCCTAAATATGGCAACCCTCTTAAAAGAATCCACAGTCACTTTAACACTCACTTGCTCCTCAGCACCGCACTTGACCCCCTCAACAAACACTCACCCCATGCACCCTGCACCCGGCATTCTTCCAGGCACTGCGGAAAGACATTGTGGCAAATCAAACTCATGCCCCGCTGGCGCTGGCGTGGAGCTAACATGCGGGGGAAGATCTGGCTTCTGCCTCAAATTGTTTCTTTAAAGTTCAGCGATGGCTTCCTTGTGCCAAAACCACAGCCACTCCATCCTGGCTTTAACCGACATCTTTACCCAACGGGACATGGCTCATCGTTTCACTTCCTTGAAACTCTGCTTCTCCTCCTTGCCTTTCTCCTGCCTCCCAAGCTGCTCTTTTCCCTTCCTTCTCTGCTGCCACTTAAATGTGGGCATCTCTAGCTTCCTACCCCACCCAGTCTTGTTCCCTGCTCACGCTCCAATTTTCCCAGCCAAGACCCATCTCCAACTTCCTGCAACAGTGATGGCAGCTAAGCAACGGCAGAGGCGGAACGGGAGCTCATTCAAGCCTCTCCTTGACCCTATGGCTCAGAGAGGGTCATGAGCATCCCCAGAGATTCCGGATCTGGCTCCAGCTTACACGGCTCCGAAGAGCTGAACCAAATGCTCAGATTCAACATGCCCTAAACTGATCTTATCATTTCCCACCATCAACACACACTTTTGTGCGTGTTTATATTACGCTTCTTACCTCAGGGGATGTTACCACCGAAGTCAGAATATGGTCATCACCTCAACTCCTTCCTCTCCCCTCTGCCCACATCAGTGATTTCATGAATGCAATTCTAGAAGGTTTAGAACAGCATTGTCATGCCTACCATCCCTGGAATGAGAATATAGGCAGATCATGCCTCTACAGTATCACCCACTGGTTTCAAACCAATCTAGGTTCTGCTGTTTACTACGTGGGTTACTCGCCCTCTCTAGGCTGAGGTTTCTTTCTCTGTAAAGCTGAAAAATGATAACTTGCTCAGAGGTCTGTAATAGCTGTTCCTATTCAACTGTTGGTCATTAATATTTATCATGGAGGGTTTACACAGCAGAACTGTATTGCTGAGTCTGGGGAAAAAACAAAGCTTCTTATGCTTCTTTTGTTCTCTGGGCTAATGATTAAACATGGTTTCCTCCTTCAAATACCATTTAATTTTAAGAGACCCTCCCAGTACTGCCAACACACCAAATAAACAGGCCTTTAATATTTTTTGGCAGTCTTTTTCTTGATACTTGTGGACACTTGCCTAACCTCTTTTTCTTACTATATTTAACTGTGAAGATGAGCTCATTAACTAATCTCACTTTTGTGTTTCAAATTAAATTATAGTTTTCATTTGGTTTAGCCAATGGCCCTATCACAGACATTAATTATTAAAGTATACATAGCACCAATGACTATAAATCTGGTAGTATATATTTTGCCAAGTTCTTTCAGTGGGCCTTGCAGACGAAAACACATTTAATAGAACAGCTGTGCAAACTTCTGGGCTAGGAGAGAGAGAACTCAAATTAGTATCGTTTTCATGAACAAGAACTATATACAAGGGAAGACTAAAATGCAATATAATTTTTAAAATGGGGGGAGGGAGGGAGCAGATCTTGTGAACATGGAAGAGGCTGGGAAGAATTCAATCAGAAAGATAAAACCACCCTGACTGCCCAAGTATGATTTTCCTAAAGAAATCAGTTTTGCATTCAGGAAAATCCAAATATACATATTCAAGCACTGTACCTCACAGCTGTAAAAAAATGAATGGCTTTTTAAAAAGGGGAGGAAGGGTGGAGGGTACAGCCTCATTAGTTTTTTAAATGGTATTTAAAAAAAAATGTTTTTAAAGAACTGTTAGGATGCACAAATACATGATCCAGAATAGTAATCACAGTCAAGTAATCTAGACCAGAAGCTTGCTTCTGGAACCGAGAAAGAATCTACTGATACTTTCCGATGAACTTCAAAGTCCTACACAATTTTTTGAAGGGAGTACTAAAAAATGGGGTTTTGTGCCTTTATACTCCAAACGACCCAAATGAGATAAGGAATATTACAATTTTAACAATATTTTAAAGTCTTTTTCATTAAGATTAGATTCACCAATAAGCTTCCCTTTACACCTACAACAAAAATGTTTAGCATTCTCAAAACTGTAATACAACACTGATAGTCCCTTAACGTATTTCTTGCAAAATGAACATCTTAAAAAGGCCATATTATTACGGGCGACTGGGTGGCTCAGATGGTTAAGTGTCTGCCTTCGGCTCAGGTCAAGATCCCAGGGTCCTGGGATCGAGTCCCACATCAGGCTCCCTGCTCCTTGGGAGCCTGCTTCTCTCTCTGCTTCTCTCTCTCTCTCTCCCTCTCATGAATAAATAAATAAAATCTTTAAAAAAAAAAAAAAGGCCATTATTAGTCTTAATCCTATCTATGTTCAGAATACAACATCCACTTTTTAAATGCATCCATCCTCTCTGCAAATTGTCAATAATCCCTTTAGCTCACAATAAACAGAGCAGAGCACACACTACACTCTAATATGCAAAATCATTAAGTCCATTAGATTCATTAATTCCACAAATATCTGTGCACCCATTATGAGTCTGGCACTATTCTAGGCACTGGGGAAAAAGGGACAATTTCTTGCCCTCATTAAGTTTACATATATTTAAGGATATATCAGTGAATAAAATAATAATCGCAGAAACATACATGCAGAAGAGCTACAAATAAAGCAGAGTAAGGGGAAGGAGAGGAAGAGGGGTGCTCTTTAGTGAAGCATCTCTAAGGAGGTGTCCTGTGAACCACGACTTGAAGGAAGAACTAGACATGAAAAGATATGTGTGGGGAGAGTCCAGGCAGTGGGGCCACCACAGGTAAAGGACCTGAGTCAGGAGCAAACTTAGTCAACAGATCAGCTGGACTGTAATTTCTGTCTCCTACTTGGGGGCAAAAGTCTATGTTTTATTAATGCCTGCATCACCCCAGCTTCTACGAAAAGTTATGTGCAAAAGGAGTTGTTAGGGGCACCTGGGTGGCTCAGTCAGTTAAGTGTCTGCCTTCTGCTCAGGTCATGATCCCAGGGTCCTGGGATGGAGGGAGCCCTGCATTGGGCTCCCTGCTCAGCGGGGAGTTGCTTCTCCTTCTCCCTCAGCCTGCTGCTCCCTCTGCTTGTGCTCTCTATCAAATTAATAAAATATTTAAAAAACAAACACACAAAAAACAAAAGTTGTTAAATTAATATATACAGACTCTTGGCTACTTGCCTAATGACTGAACAAAATCACTGCCTATCCGTCCCCTTTCGGTATGAGTGTACTGGTTCTTTCTGACAGATCCCTCAATTGTCAAGGCATCCCCAAACCAATGGGGCATGCCCGTTGTCACAGATCAGATTGGAGACTTGAAACAAAAGCCCTTCGTAATCCTGTATTTTCGGAATGAAAAAAAAAAAGTGGTCTGACAGCGCGATCAAATATTTGACAAACGAAATTCTCCAAACCCTACTTCCTGGCAGGCGCTAATAACCCAGGCAATAGGATGTCCTTCTAGCCCTCTCAGTGCAGGGCTGGCGGTAAGGACTCAGTGCGGATGAGTTTTGATTCAAAAGGACAGCAGCACCTCCAACATCCACTCATTAAACACGGACCCGGCAGAGGGCTAGAGAGAAACACTCCTCGGCCCCAACCTGTTCGCTCCTACTCTGGGAAACGTGTACAAAACAAGCAATCAGCTGAGTGCCTCCCTGGCGTGCAGTAGGCTCGCAGTAAGTAGTGATGGATGAAAACGAGGAAGAAACCACGTGGGCTTTACCGGGCAGAAGACCCGCCCGGCGAAACACCGGAGCTCTAAGGTCCGGGAAAGATGCCGGTTTTCTCCCCAGCGAGAAGAATTTAGGGAGCGTCGTGACGAAGAAAGGGAGGAGAGGGGCCTGGACTGGCAGGCGGCCAGCGGCGCCGGGAGCGGGGAGGCGGGAGGGCGCGGCGCCCCCTGGCTACAGGCCCCGGGATTGGGGGGGCGGGGCTGGCACCGCGGGAGCAAAGCCGCGGGGCTCCAGCCGCGCTCCCGCGGGCACGGTCTGTAATGGAGGCGCCGCGGGCGCGCCACGGGCTCAGGCCGCGGCCCGGACGCCTTCCCCGTCCGCACTGCCCCTCGAGGTGGGGCCCTGGGGCCGGGCCGCCGGCTGGCCGCTGAGCCGGGGGGTTGCGGCGAGGCCGCGCACTTACCCGGGGCCTGGGAGCGCGGGCGCGGCACGGGCCGGGCGGCGAGGGGGCGGGCAAGCTGCTCCGGGCGCAGGAGGGCGGCGGCGGCGAAGGCCACTCGGAAGAGCCAGCTACGAGGGCGACCAGGCATAGGCAGCGCGGACAGTGCCTTCAGTCCCCAGGGCCCGGAGCGCGCGGGTGGACTCGCCGGCGGCCGAGCTCTCACACGTGCCGCGCGGCGACGCGCCGCCGCTGATGCGCTCCACCCCCGGGGCGGAGCCCAGCCTCCGCCGACAGCTCCGCCCCCGCGCCAGCCCCGAGCGGCGAGGTCCCGCCCCCTCTCCACCGCCCAGTGTCCCAGCGGCCTCGCGAGGAGGAATCTCGCTGTAGCCTGTGGCATGGTGCGCTGCGGGTTGGGGAGACCTCTGCGGCCTATTCGCCTGGGCCTTGACCCGGGCAAACAGTGATTTCATCGTGCACCAGAGTCCTTTAGACAGTTTTTAGGACTGCTAAAGTGGCGATGGCCTTACGAATGTTTGATGTATTTTAATAAAGGTTTCTTCCACATAGTAAGGCCCTTTTGTGTTGCTCTCCACACGCAGCTAACTTAAAAGAATAACTTTAGGGACTGTATTGTTCTATATATAATTCCTTCAAAGTGCAGAGAATCCAAGAGAACAATTTCCCCACTTCTTCGATTTACCCCTCCTGTTTGACGGCTTCTCAGTATCTGCTTCAGGAAAACTGATCAGTAGCAAGTTTGTGCTTCTGTGTGAATCAAAATCAAACCCATTACTCCTTCCACGGTCTTCAAGTAGCACACGTTTTGCAACCAAATCCAGGCCTCTAATAGCTTTTGCACATTTAATATTTTGCAAATTTCAATCCTTAGTGAAAAAGCTGTGTTATTTCAAAGTCCTATTTCTGTTAGATTTGTGGGGTTTTTTTTTTAATTGTAAAATACAACATAAAATCTACCATTTTAACCGTGGTAAAAGTTTACAGTTCAGTGCTCAGTTTAAGTGGACAGTTCAGCGGCATTAAGTACATTCACGCTGTTGTGTAACCATCACCTCCATCCATCTCCAGATCTCCTTTCATCTTGCAAAGCTGAAACTCTCTACCCAGTAAATAACAAACTTCCCAGTCTCCCGTCCTCCTACCCCCTGGCCAGCACCATTCTACTTTTTGTCTGGGTGAATTTTACAATGTAGGTAACTCATGTAAGTGTAATCATACCGTATACGTTCCTTTGTGATTGCCTTATTTCCTTACTGTTCATCCATGTTGTAACCTGTGTCAGAATTTCCTTCCTTTTTAAGGCTGAATAATATCCCATTACATATTTATATAACCACATTTTGTCACATCTCATCACTTGCATTGCTTCCACCTTCTGGTTATTGTGAATAATGCTGCTATGAACATGGGTGTTCCAATAGCTATTGGAGACCTTGCTTTCAATTTTTTTTTTTTTGTGGTACATACCCAGAAGTGGAACTGATGTATCATATGGTAATTATATTCTTAATTTTTTTGAGCAACGCCACATCATTTTTTATAGCATCTGTAGACTTGTTTTTAAAATCTGGGCTTAGGGGCGTGTGGGTGGCTCAGTCCTTAAGCGTCTGCCTTTGGCTCCCTCTCCCACTCCCCCTGCTTATGTTCCCTCTCTCGCTGTCTCTGTCAAATAAATAAAAAAATGTTTAAAAATAAATAAATAAAAATAAAGTCTGGGTTTATATTACCCATACTCAGCATGGATAATTCACTCAGACTGCTAGAATTCTATATGGCCTTTCTCTGAGATCAGTCACCTCAATTAAGTACAGTCCCATGGACAGTTTTGTCTCTAATGCAAGTATAATCATATGTCCTTGGGCTATGGCTAATTCATAGGCTAATGTCCCAATGACAGCAACTGCAAATATTTTTACCACAGCCACAGTAAAGATTCAATCCTGAACTTGAAATTTTTGTATACTTTAAAAAGTATCTTCTCTGAGATTGTGGCCCAACTCCTCATAAATGCATATGGAAGGAAAGAGCATTCCTTTGGCTGTTACCTAGGTCCGAGGTCAAAATTTACCCTTTTTGCATTTCAGCCTAAACTGCCTTAGACAAGGTCCAAGTGAAACATGCATTTTTACTTTTCTGTTTTTCAGAATGGCAGCTCTTTATTGGCTTTTATACTTAAAATAATACAGAATCATTCAAAGCCTGTCCCAAATTCTAGCTCCCTCTTATAATCATTTAACAATTTAATGTTCTCCTTGACTTTCAAATTACATCCTAACATGTATATTACGTATAATATTCGGGATCCTGCTTTTAACCCCCGCCAGCACTATGCATTGCTAAGTGCCTAACACACACAATGTATCTCTTGTTTCATCCTTATTATTGCCTCGTATTCTGTCCATCTTAGACTGCCTCTCTCCACTCCCCAGACAGTAGTCAATTGTTTTCTGTGCTCCCTCAGTCATTGCAAACATTTCTGTTGTTGAGCCTACTGCTTTCAATCTTAAATTATTTATTTTCATTTCTATTTCCCTTACCAGAAAGTGAATTCTTCAGAAGCAAAAATTTGGGTTTACAGCAATCTTTTTTTTTCTTTAATGTTTTTATTTTTATCAGAGTTATGCATGTCTGTGATTTAGAATCAAATAATCCGGTAGAAATCTTGTAAGTTGCAATGAAAGAGCAAAGACTGCACCCCCAACCCTCTCTTACCAATTTTCCCCTCCTCAAAGGCAGTCATTTAACTTTAAAAAAAGAAATGATTGATTGATTGATTTTAGAGGGGGAGGGGCAGAGGGAGAAGGAGAGAGAGAATCCCAGGCAGGCTCCCTGCTGAGTGTGGAGCCTGAGGTGGGGCTCAATCCCACAACCCTGAGATCATGACCTGAGCCAAAATCAAGAGTCAGACACTTAATGGACTGGGCCACCCAGGTGTCCCCATTTCGCCTCTTTTAACTGGTTATTTACCTTCATTTCTCTATATAAAATGTTTACATAGTTATTTCTCAGTTTTTCACTTTTAAGCATTATCTATTGACTTCACTAAGTGGAAGATGAGTATTTAGCTCTTCTTCCTTTCCCCATCCCTTCCCCCACCCCCACCACACTTTTCATCTCTATCTGCTCAATCTAGTTATACTGTCCTTTTTAAATAGGTTTGTGTTTACTTCATTATGACTAGGTAAACATTACTTACATCTTTGGTGAAGTAGTATACTATGATTATTTCTCTTTTCTTGTTCAGCCTTTTGTTTTTCTTGCAGTTAATAATTATCTTATTTTGATTTAGTACTCATCTCTAAGCCAAGTCCAAACTTTTTAATGATTGTTTCAATCTCTGCCTCCCAAGATTTAGATAGGTGAAGAGTTCTATCAGTTTCATCTGTCTTAAGGAGTCTCTCTCTCTCCTGGAGCCTTCTGGACCTGCCATGTCTGGTGACGACTGTTGTCTGAGACTCTCAATTCATTTTTCTCCTGCATTGTATTTTCTGTTTCCTATATCTTATGTCTTCTTTTTCCTTTGTTTAGTCCCTCATTTTAGTAGAGCACAACCTCCAGAAGCATCCTGAGAAAGGAGAAGTAAATGAAAGGGAAAGGACAAAGAAGTGAAAAATAAGAAAGAAAAAATAAGAAATTAGAGGACCACTCCAGGGAATCCAAAATCTGAAAAATAAGAGTTCCGAAAGAAAAATACAACAACAGGGGTTAGGGAAGAAATGGTCGTCAACAAAAAGTTCAAGAAAACGTCTCCAAACTAAAAGCCATGAGTTTCCAGGTAAAAAGGGCCCACTGAGTGCCCACAGAGGTGGAGATTTTTCCGAGGTTGAGAAGGACCGCCCCCCCACCTCCTTTCTCTGGAGAGTCTCCGGCCAGCGCCCACATTCTGAGCGGCCGGGCAGGCCTCCTGCCAGCAGGGGGAGCCACGGCGCACGGCTGGCGACTGTGCGGGCAGGGCCTCTCTGGGAAGAGAGGAAGAAACCAGAGAGACGGAGGGGAAGGAGCGGTGGCGCCCAGCCCCACAGTCCCCCAGGCTGAGCGGGTGTGTGGTCCCTGGCCGCCGCCGAACTCTGCAAGCCACGCTGGCTGCGTATGGAGCCGAGGACTCGCGCGGAGGTGGGATGCCCCCGGCCGGCGAGATCGGCGAGGCGCCGGCAGCCCCGGTGAGGCGGCCCTGGTGACCCGGGGAAGGGACACTGGTGACCCAGTGAGGTGGCACAGATCTCCCAAGGGAGAGTGTGTCTGTCAGGTGGCCCTGGCGGCCTGGGGACGGGGTTTCCGTGGCCCGGGGGAGACAGCCCTTGCAATCTGGTGAGGGGGCACGGACCTCCCAGGGCAGGTGGTCCCAAGGCGGTAATTCTGGCGAGCCTGGTGAGATGACACAGATAGAGCTCTCTAGGGACGTGGCCCTGGAAGCTGGGCGCGGTAACTCCCGCCGTCCTGGGGAGGTGGCAGTGGTGGTCCCAAGGGCCACCTGCATCAGATGGCCCTGACCCCTCAGGGAGGTCCCAGGGACCTCGTGGGGCTCCAGTGGATGCCCTCTGCGAATCTTGTGTGAGTTCCCCCTATATCCTCAGTCTTACTGTGTCCGTTACACCTGTTCTTTTAGTGCTGCTCTGAACGTGCTGACGAAAGGAAGGACGTCGAGGAGAAAAGTAAGCGGACTCGAAACACGTTAGCATTCTCTACCCAGCCATCTCTCCAAAACTCAGCCCTCCACGGTCTGCAGATGAATCTCTCTCTCTCTTTTTTGTACAATATGCTTGCATAGTATTAAGTACTGATTATCATTATATACGTATCTTTCTTTCTAAAATTGTAAAATATGGGATGATTTGGAGATAAGCACTTCCTGATCCCTACTTAGTGCAGGGACTGATGTGGATTTACTGGAGTGCTGTCCCTCATACTGGATTCAGAATAATTGGGGCCTGTCTGTTATTTTAATGAAGCATCAACTTATCATGCATCAGGAATTTAGAGGGGCTAATGACCTAGGAGAGATGATCACCACTTTAATTAGAGTCAAAATGGTAATTGCTTAGTTGTACTTTACCTTCAGTGAATTTACCATTAAAAGTTGATCTGGGAAGAAGAGTACAAGCAATAACTTATTTCCTGGATCTTGGTCTGGACAAGGAAGAGGGAAAAGGTCAATACCTCCATTTCCTACCTAGGACAGGAGCAGGAATGTCAGGAATGTGGACATTTGTCATTTTACTTTAATGAGCTAAGCATGGCAGTCTTTTGGAAATCAAGGAGTCTTCGGGGACGTTTAAAGTGAAATTTATTATCTGGGCGCCTGGGTGGCTCAGTTGGTTGGGCGACTGCCTTCGGCTCAGGTCATGATCCTGGAGTCCCGGGATCGAGTCCCGCGTCGGGCTCCCTGCTCAGCGGGGAGTCTGCTTCTCCCTCTGACCCTCTTCCCTCTCGTGCTCTCTATCTCTCATTCTCTCTCTCAAATAAATAAATAAAAATAAATAAATAAATAAATAGAGTGAAATTTATTAGGGGAGGAAGGGGAAAGGCATGTAACAGCTATTTCATCAGAGGGTTTTTGGTTCTTCTGACCATGGCAAGTAGTCTAGGAATGAATAGTGGTAGGAGGAAGGGTGTCCACATTACTACAGTGGCTTTAGGAGTTAGGCTTGCCCTTAACATTGCCTGCTGATACAGTCTGCCTCAGAAGGAAAGTTCTAAGTAGTCCATAGCACTTGACAGGCATAGCTCCCACAACTCAGCTCCTTTGTTAAAGGATGGGAGAGTACCCCATATCTTTGCGTTAAACCCTTCCCTTTTCCACCTTTGCCCATTCAGATGCCTGGAAGTTGATGCCTGCTGAGCTGCCATTTAGTAGAATGAGAGGCACAGATTATAGACTTTGTCCTTGTCCCTCCTTTGGTGGCTTGGTCAACTTCTGTGCAATTAGGAGTGCTCATAACAAAAAACAGAGAAGAAGAAAGTCATAAAAACCTCGCAAATCATTGGTGTGTCATCTTATTGAATATCATTTGGGGTACCTGGGTGGCTCAGTTGGTTAAGCCTCTGCCTTCAGCTCCCTACTGAGGGGGGAGTCTGCTTCTCCTTCTTCCTCTGCCCCTCCCCCCCGTGCTCTCTCGCTGTCAAATAACTGAATAAATGAATCTTTAAAAAAATATATTATTTGACTAAGAATGTACTGTGCTGTATTTAAATGGTGATGTCAAAAGAATATAATTTAAAGTGGCGCCTGGATGGTTCAGTCAGTTAAGCATCTGCCTTCGGATTGGGTCATGATCCAGGGATCCTGGGATCGAGCCCCTCTTTGGGCTCTCTGCTCAGCAGGGGTCTGCTTCTCCTTCTGTCCCTCCCCCTGCTCATGGTGGGGTTCGTTCACTCTCTCTCTTCCTCTCTGAAATAAATAAAATCTTTTAAAAAAAGAAAATCTAATTAAAAAAAGAATATGATTTAAAAGTAGGTGAAAAAAATTTTTTAATTGAAAAAAAAATAAAAGTAGGTGAAGATAGAATTTGCTCCCAAAGCTACAGCAACCTTAGCATTCACCAGACAGTCCCTCCGCACATAGCCCTGCCTATAGGTGTCTGCAGATGCATCACACAATGCATTTGGTTTTTTTTTTTAATGTATTTGTTTTATTTAAGATAAAAAAAGAGGACACTGTGACTAATGTAC
The DNA here is from genome assembly GCF_009762305.2 of Zalophus californianus. Classification (NCBI taxonomy): domain Eukaryota; kingdom Metazoa; phylum Chordata; class Mammalia; order Carnivora; family Otariidae; genus Zalophus; species Zalophus californianus. The sequence goes on along the minus strand of NC_045606.1, from coordinate 18,684,254 downwards.
ATAACGGTAGATGGATTTCTGTATTAATAAAATTTGATGCAGACCAGCCAATTCTGCTCATATTTGAAGGAGGAAAATAAATAAGAAAATTGGGTTGAAAGTCAGGAAACATGAACTTTAATCCCATTTATAACCTTTAAGTATAAGCTGGGCAAATGTTTAATTTATAGTTGGGAAGTTGAGGCATAGATTTATGCTAGTTTTGCTTCTACTTACTAGTGGGCTGCTGGTTCTCATAGCATACAAACAAGCTTTTAATTCTTATAAGTTGAATAGAACAAAGGAAAATTTGGTTTTGGGGAGCTGGAGAACATTCCCAGTCCTAAACACATTGGTATATATTCTGTTAATCTTTTTTTTTTAAGATTTTATTTATTTATTTGAGAGAGAGAGTGAGAGAGGGAGACAGAGCACGAGACGGGGGAGGGTCAGAGGGAGAAGCAGACTCCTCACTGAGCAGGTAGCCTGATGTGGGGCTCGATCCCAGGACCCTGAGATCATGTCCTGAGCTGAAGGCAGACGCTTAACCGACTGAGCCACCCAGGTGCCCCAACAGTTGTTTTGTAATGAGGCTGATTATAACCTCTTGCCTTTCTCTCATTGCTGCTTTCTTAAAACTTCATTTTTGGTAAAGAGCCAAGTTCTACAAGGGCAGCTCCAGGAAGAACAGAGGCGAAGTTCAACCAGTATTGCTCCCCAGGAGGCTCTGTATTGTTCCCCCAGCTTTATCTCTCGTGCACACACACTTTTCTTTTTTTTTTAGACATTGCTGTAGTCTCTGAATTAAACATATGCTAGTACAATCAAGCTTTTTTTTTTTAAAGATATCATTTACCTATTTGACACACAGAGACAGCAAGAGAGGGAACACAAGCAGGGGGAGTGGGAGAGAGAGAAGCAGTCTTCCCACTAAGCAGGGAGCCCGATGTGGGGCTCGATCCCAGGACGCTGGGATCATGACCTGAGCGGAAGGCAATCACTTAAGGACTGAGCCACCCAGGCATCCCTACAATCAAGCTTTTAATTTGTTTATAACTTACTGTGAATGGTTTGTTTGAGAGGACCAAATCCTTTAGTTAAACCTGAAGTAGAGAAATACACTGTATATTCAGGTTTATTCTAAGGTTTGGTTTCTAGGAAGTCTGCTTTTTCTCTGGGGCCTTATTTTATAGCACTTATTTTCATCTGGAGATCTTACAGTTTTACATTTTTTTTAAGATTTTATTTATTTATTTATTTGAGGGAGAGAGAGCACAAGCTGGGGGGGGGGTTGCAGAGGGGGTGAGAGAGACACAAGCAGACTCCACACTGAGCATGGAGCCCGATGTGGGGCTTGTTCTCACAACCCCAAGATCACGACGAGAGCTGAATCCAAGAGTCAGACACTTAACTGCCTGTGCCACCCAGGCTCCCCCCCAAAACCTTTTTAAAAATCTGTTAGTACTACTCAAACCTAGGGAAATTAAGCCCTGTCTGTGGGATAATTCGAATACCAAATTTCCTAACCTTCTCCAGGAAGAAGCATATCACAAGTAAGCAAAAGAAACAGACACTTCAGGGCGCCTGGGTGGCTCAGATGGTTGGGCATCTGCCTTCGGCTCAGGTCATGATCCCAGGGTCCTGCGATCGAGTCCCGCATCGGGCTCCCTGCTCCTTGGGAGCCTGCTTCTCCCTCTGCTTCTCTCTCTCTCTCTCTCTCTCTGCCTGTCATGAATAAATAAATAAAATCTTTAAAAAAAAAAAAAGAAACAGACACTTCAGAGGAAACAGTGTATATAACACGCAGGGCTGGAGTGGAAAGAGCTGTGGCAGCATCCGCCTATCACGGCACTCCTGCCTTCTTTGCCAACACGCCTCCGTGGCTTCAGGTTTCCCTGCGGTGTAGGCATGTCCAGCCTGGCACAGACGGTCAGGGAAGGTAGAGATGGAGGAACTCTGCAAAAGAGGAGCAGTGCTGTTGGTCCACAAATTGAGGACAGCGGAAGAGAATTTGATTTCCTGTGAAGTGGATTAAGTGTTTACTAGAAATTTGTTTCTTTGAATAAAAATTGAAAATCTATTATTTATGTATTTGAATCTTGCCTCATTCCATAAGGAATTAGAGGCAGCTTAAATTGCTTAATTCTTAAGCATCATGGATAGTGGAAGAAGGTATGGTTGCTTGCAGAGTGAAAAACTGACTCGGAAATGATAGGAAATGATCAGCGTTCAAATGTAGAATAAAGAATGGGCTCTTTGGGAAATCCCACCCACTGAAAGGGGTGAGAGCAAAACTACACAGTGTTCCTGTTTTCACTGGGCATGGTTTGCTCCATCACAGGCCGTGCTGCCTCTGCTACCCTTCTTCCCTAGAAATGACTCTGGTTTCCAAGTCACCTGCTTTTGTTTGTTTAGTAAGTACAGTGTGGGTCGGTCCAAGTCTAGTTTATTGGCCACGGAAGGAGTCTTACTTCAGACTGTACAACTTAATGGTTGCACCAGTCATTTTGAATTTTTCTTAGTAATTTGTATTTTCTTTCACACTTCCTTTTATTCTTTTTCTGACATGGGCATCTTTGTACAATGGCATTTGAAGCTTTTAAAACATTTTTACTCTTTTTCAAAGAAGATTTATTTATTTATTAGAGAGAGAGTGTGCACATGCATGAGCAGGGGGAGGGGCAACGGGAGAGGGAGAGAGAGAATCTCAAGCAGTCTCCTCACTGAGCATGGAGCCCGATGTGGGACTCGATCTCATGACCCTGAGATCATGACCTGAGCCGAAACCAAGAGTCAGACACTCAACCAACTGAGCCATCCAGATGCCCCTAAAACTTTTTTACTCTTACATAAAAAGGAGGAGTTTTTATTCATTGGTCAGCCTTTCAATTTTTTTTCATATACTTGAAATCTTTCAATATTTTTCCTTTTTTTTTAACATTTTAAAACCAGGGTCCCCCTTTGGTGTTATTCTACACCACATTATTTGTTTCCTTACAAATTTTAAAAATATATTACTACTTTAATAAAAACCACATCAATAAAATAAGATTTGACCTTTTTTCCCCTCTACTAATAAAATAGATTTGTAAGATAAAAGTCTTCTGGAAAAGTTTAATATCTGCTTGTAACTGCATTGTCATGCCAACATCTGTTGAAACCCGTGGTTACTAGGACAGACTTCAGGAATTTTCCTTCACTCTGAATTTCCTCACCTCCTAAGCGTTTTGTAGTACTTGATTGATAGCTTGCTTTATAGCTATTCATTTGGGTGTGTGTGTGTGTGTGTGTGTGTGTGTACAAAAAAATTCCAAAAAATCCACATATGTGCATATAGATCTATACATACTGTATATTCATTTTGGTATTTTTGTGTGTGTTTATATGGTATATATATACATGAACATATATATGCATACCATATATAGTGTTTTCTTTAAATTACTAACTTTTGAAGGTAGATATATTGCTTTGTATTATCTTTTGTATTTCCTTTAGTCCCGTGGTACTTAGTAAGTTGAATAATTGTTATTCTTTTGTTTTAGGTGACATAAATATTACAGCTCTTGTTGGAAATGAACAAGTCAATGAAGATGCAGATAATGGTGATCTCCCTTCTTACGTGTCTGCATTTATAGAAAAGGAAGTTGGAAATGACCTTAAATCTTTAAGGAAACTTGATAAACTCATAGAACAGATGACAGAAAATAAAATGCAATTAGAAGAACAGGTAGGTATTAAAACTCATTGAAGTAATATCAGAAGTATACACATACTATAATATAAACATAACCATTATTGTACAGGGAATTTTGAAGATACAGCTTGTGACAAATAGTCTAATCATTTAAAACTGTTTAATAGGTTTTAGGACTTACAGTGTGCTAGATATTGTATGAATTATGTGAAAGAGAAAGATCCTAAGGCTGCCTGGCTGGTTCAGTTGGTAGAGTGTGCGAATCTTGATCTCGGGGTTGTGAGTTTGAGCCCCATGTTGGGTGGAGAGATGACCTAAAAATAAAATCTAAAAAAAAAAGAGTTCCTGCTGATATTATTTAGGTCTTAAAAATATGACAGCTAACACTTTAAGTAGATTTTCATACAGTGACTTTTAAAGTGCTTCTATAACTAAGTCATTTCATGGTATACAAAAATGTTATAACACCATCATTCCAAACTTTGTATGTACTCACTCATAAGGAGAAAACATGAAAATGAATATAACATAATAGTGGTTATTTCTGAGTGGTGGGTTAACAGTTGATTTATTTTCTTCACATCTTTCTGTATTTTCGAGTGTTTTCTTTTTACAGTGAACATATTACTTAAAATAGTTTTTAAAACACCCAATGAATGTAATCTTAAAAAAATAAGTGGATCCCTGTACTTGCAATAGAGTGTTTGTCAAGGATAACAGGTTTACATCCTGTAACTACTACGCTGTGGTAGAGCCACACACTGTGTGTGGCTATGTTGGTGTTAGCCTCGGGTTGTCAGTCGTCCTGTGTTCCCACCCCCAGCACCTCAGGCCTCCCGTCCTCCTGTCTTTCCCCCATGTCTTCCACGAGTCTCTTTAAGTATGGCCCTGCCCCGTCCACCTCTTCCACTCTGCAGGCAAGCTGTCTCTGCTGGGCTCTCTCGGAGAAATCACACAGCGGGGAGCACAGATGCCAGCCCAGATGAGTGGTCTTCAGCCCCACTTGGCAGTCCGTCCATGGCTCCTTCCCAGGGAAGGTCGGCTCCTCCCCTGGGAAGGTCGGCTCCTCTGCCACTCCCCTTGCTGTTCTTCCGAATTCTGCCCCAAGATAACTACCCCATCTGGCCGTTCTGTCTTTTCCTTTTCCCAAAAAGAAAAAGTAAGAGCACTTAGCATGAGTCCATTGAACAGTCTACCCCACATCCTACAAACCTATTTGCCATTTCTACTTCTTAATTCAGCAAAGGATCACTGCGAGACAGTCCTCATGGCTCAGATCCTACCTGCCACCTGAGTGAGCTTGCTTCACACTTCTGTAGTTTGCTCCTCTGCCCCTCAGCCAGTCCTCTCCCCTCAGCATAGGGACACATACACATGTTTTCCTTAAACCCAAACAAAAAACCCTCCCCTTATCTTTTACTAGGTGTTAATTCCTTCCTTTTACTGTTAGGCTTCCTCAGAAAGTCATCTTTCTTTATGTCTATCTTCACTTCCCCCGTCAGGCTCGTTTCCCTGATGACCATGGAAGCTTCTGCCGAAGTCCCTAACTGAAGCTTAAATTCAGCATGTCTGTCTCTTCAAATGCTTCCTGTCCTTGGAAAATGGTACCATCATCTGCCTGTCACTCGGGCCTGAAACCTAGGAGCCCTCCTAGATTGCCCTTCATCCTGCCTCCACTACCCCATCACCAAGACATCAGAGTTTTGCCCCCCTTCACCTCTCTGGTGTCTGGGTCTGCCCCCTCGTTCCCACCCCTGCTGCCACCACCCCAGTTTAGGGCTAAGCCTCTCCTGCACTCGATGGCAGTTTGCCCATCTTCCGCTTCCTTCCCTCCCCACAGTAACTATCATTTGTATTCTTTACAGAAACTGTATTATGTGTAAATAAGCAAATATATATAAAATGTAGTTAAAATCTTTTATGTATATATAAGCATATGTATACTTTAAATATGCATAGCTTAACTTTTTATAATTAATATACTACTTTTTTCATGTCAGTGTATATAGATCTCTCTTTTTTAATGGTTTTTGGTATTCAACTATGGCTGTATGTAATTTGACCAGGCCCTTATTGGTCGACATTCTTGCTGTTTCCAGTTTTTATTATTGCAAATAATAGGAGAATAAACATAATATTTTGTCACTTTATGTTCTACATCATAAATCTAAAGGAATGATTCCCTTGTTAAAATCTCTTGGGGCGCCTGGGTGGCTCAGTTGGTTAAGCATTCGACTCTTGATCTCAGCTCACGTCTTGATCTCAGGATCATGAGTTCAAGCCTCACGTTGGGCTTCATGCTGGGCATGGAGCCTACTTGAAAAAAAAGAAAAAAAGAAGCTCTTACTGGCTTCCCATTGCCTGTTGGGAAAAGCCCACATTCTTCTAAGGCACAAGATGCTCCTGTGATCTCGTCTCTCCCTACCATCTGGACTCATCTCTTCTTTCTCTGTTTTTTTGAACTGTATTCTGTGCTTTACCCAGCTCTTTGCTGTTCTCTGATCATGACTGAGCCGTTCCTTTTGCCTGGAATGCGCTTTTCCTTCCAGAGTTCCCAAGAAAATTCACGCCTGTCCTGCGAAGGTCTATGCAGGAGCGGTGCAGCACAATTGCCTCGCACCTCAAAACCTCGATATCCAAAGTGTGGGAGCTTGTTAGACACGCGGAATCTCAGTCCCTGCTTCAGACCTGATGAGTTCACACTGGCATTGTACCAGATCTCTAGGTGATTGCTATGTACATTCAGGTTTGGGAAGCACTACCTTAGTCACCAATACACCTAGCATCTCTCTTTTATTGCGGTAACCCCATAATACAGGAGGTATTTGCTTCCATTTCTCTTCCACACCGACTGAGCTTTAGGCCAGATGCTATGTCTTCTTTGTCTGTCTATTCCTAGCACAGGGCCTTGTGCAGAGTGTTTGATTAAACTGAAATTCCCCTATAACAGTCTTTATATTGTATTGATACCTAACGTTTGTATATGTTTTTCCATATGCTATAAGAAGAATTAATAAATACCATATCTCAAGGCATTACCTGGTTATCATCTTAACAGGTCAGTGGTTCTCAACCTGGACTTAAATCAGAATCACCTGGGTAACTTTTGCGACATACAGATACTCAGACTTTTAGAATCAGAGCTTCATTTGTTTTTGGGGGAAAGTATTTAGTAGATAAAGTGTAAAAATATTCTCGAGCTGGACCCTCTAAAAGCGCTGAGCTTCATGTGAAGGCAGATCCAGAGGTGCTTACTGGGGCAATAGTCTGCTCCCCACCCATCTCCGCATATAGCATTTCGTGTTTAGGTTTGGTGGGTACAGGATGCAGAAATCCCACCTTTCTTTTGAAGCTTATAATTGACAATTTTCAATTCTGTTAGAACAAACATGTATTTTGAAGGTAATAGTTTAAAAAAAGGGTTATGAAAATTGTATCTGATTGCTGCTGTTCCTTTTTTTTTTTTTTTTTGGTATGGTCAGGTACTTACGATTTCATCAGAAATCCCTAAAAGAATTCAGAGTGCTTTAAAAAATGCAGAAGAATCAAAGCAATTCCTTAATCAGTTTATGGAGCAAGAAACTCATCTCTTCAGTTCCATTAACAGCCATTTGCTGACCGCACAGCCCTGGATGGAAGATCTTGGGGCCATGATCGACCAAATTGAAGAGATTGAGCGCCATCTTGCTTACCTTAAATGGATTTCACAAATTGAAGAACTAAGGTAAAAAGGGCCTCTTTGTTCTCATAATTATTATTTTCCCTTGAGGCCCTGTCTTACCGAGTGTATGCATGCCATTAAATAATTGAGTTAATTAAAGATTATAATAATGTAATTTTACCAGTTGTTATGAAAATAGCATTATGATAATGATTCTTTTCCTTTATTGTGAATGAACATAAACTTTTCAGGGAGCTTAATTTGCATTTGAAAGAAAATAATCTAAGTAAAAATTTTAAGTCCTATAGTTGTGACTACATGATAACTTTTATAAAACCAAATTAATAAAACAACTCTTCAGTGTGGTAATATTCTCTACTTTTACCTTTCAGACATGGTCACTTGATGAAATGGATTGCTTTCTCTAAAATTTGAATCATTTTTTTTAAAGATGTTTATTTGAGAGAGAACACGAGAGAAAGAGAGAGAGAGCACACAAGCAGGGAGAGAGGGAGAAGCAGACTCCCCACTGAGCAGGGAGCCCAATGTGGGGCTCCATCTCAGGATACCCCCTACCCCCCCTCCCCCGCGGCCTTGGGATCATGACCTGAGCTGAAGACAGATGCTTAACTGACTGAGCCACCCTGGTGCCCCCAATGGAAATCATCTAACAAAAGCTACACAGTATTCTTAGATGAGTAACAGAGTTTTGCTACCTGTGGGTAGGGGGAAAAGAAGTACATACTTCTTTCTGAATTGAATGTGTATTACTGGTGTTGACTGTGTCTGATATTGCCTTTCAGACAAGCTAAATTAACATTTCTGCCTACATTGGCAGATTATTTGGTTTCATGATATAGTCCCCCAGCCCCTCCAAACTGCATAGTGCCATCCTGCTTTGTTTTAACTACTCTTGCTCCAAAGCTGTCAGCAGCCATTCGTGTTGTCTGGAAGACTTGAGGAAGAAAGGTCATACAAGAGTCTTAATGTCCCATTGTAAATGTATCACAGTTAATATACTTTGTTATGTCTTCCAAAGAGTAATGTGGTATCATTTTATCCTGCATGTTTCTCAATATTTTAAAGAATTTTACCTATCAGTACAGTGTGAAAATCTTTGTTTTGCATCTGAGTTTTACATTTACAGAAAGAGTGATAGTGTTACCCAAGATTGTAGTGCTACCAGTGATTCCAGAAATCAGTTTAAGCTTTTTAGACCATCTTCTTCTTGTTTAGATAAATTATTTGCAGAGAATGAATTTTAAACCTTGCTTCTTTTTATTTCAGTGTCCCTTGCTCCTCTGAAAGATAATACCAATAAGGAGCCATAACCTTATTAAGTAGAATAAATTGTTTAAAAGCCTCACTCTTGTAGTAGCCAAGGTAATAGATTAATTAAAATAGGATTGTGGTTATGGATAGCTTTTATCTGATGTTGGAATTGTTTAAAAGAAATTTGGCCTGGAAATCATGTTAGAAATAGGAATCAGATTCATAATCAAGTGGAGCACAGCTGTTTCTCTTTACTGACATGCTCTTTCCTCTAGGTCTTCCATTCATGAATGTCTCTTTCTGGCTTCCTTTGGGCTTCTGAGATTTTCCTCATCGCCTAAATTCTCTCTAATATTAAACTGCTTTTCATTCTGTGGCACTCTCTTTTTTAAAAGAGCAGTGTTCTGGGGCAGCTGGGTGGCTCAGTCAGTTGAACATCCGATGCTTGATTTCTGTTCAGGGTCCTGAGATCAAGCCCCTTGTCCAGCTCTGTGCTCAGCGGGGAGTCTGCTTGAGATTCTCTCTCTGTCTGCCCCTCCCAATTGCTCTCTTGCACTCTCTCTCAAATAAATAAATCTTTAAAAATTTTTTTTAATTAAAAAGTTTTTTTTGTCCTTATTTTTAGATGGTTTAAGCAATGGAATATGTTATTTTTAAAAAAATTTGAAAGAGAGTGCGAGCCAGGGATGGGCAGAGGGAAAGAATCTTAAGCAGGCTCCACATCCCTGCACAGAGCCTGACGGGGTCCATCTCATGACTTTGAGATCATGACGTGAGCCTAAATCAAGAGTTGGATGCTTAACTGACTGAGCCACCCAGGTGCCCCTAGAATATATGGGGTTTTTTTTAAAGATTTTATTTATTTATTTGACAGAGAGAGACACAGCGAGAGAGGGAACACAAGCAGGGGGAGTGGGAGAGGGAGAAGCAGGCTTCCCGCTGAGCAGGGAGCCAGATGCGGGGCTCGATCCCAGGACCCTGGGATCATGACCTGAGCTGAAGGCAGATACTTAACAACTGAGCCACCCAGGAGCCCTAGAATATGTATTTTTTGTCAAAAGAAACATCTCAATTTTTTTATTTTCATTTTTTATTGAAGTATAGTTGACACACAACATCTAATTTTTAAGTAAAGTGTTTGCTTTATAAAGTCAAATAAGCAAAATGGTAGGTAGCTCATGGGATCTATTTGGCTGGTTTCAAAGAATTTGATTAATTGGTTTTACATGGAAATCTTGATTTCTGGCTTTCCTAGAAAAATTATAAGCTTTGGCCACATTGGTAAAAAAGCCACTTCTAGCTAGTGCTGCCTTTTTCCTGGTATGTAACTTTATATACAACAGGAGGGAGAAGCAGTTTTTCTGCATTTGGAATTATTTTGAACAGACTGTCTTTGAAGTTTGCTTGGCCTCATTTTACAGCGATAACATTCAGCAATATCTGATGACCAATAATGTCCCAGAGGCAGCCTCTACTCTGGTGTACATGGCAGAACTTGACATCAAGCTTCAGGAGTCATCTTGTACTCATCTTCTTGCTTTCATGAGAGCCACTGTTAAATTCTGGCATAAGATTCTCAAGGACAAACTTACAAGGTAAGGAATTCACCCATATTTCATGGTAATTGCTTTCAGATGGACATTTGGTGACTGTTGTATTTTAACTGAAACACGTGTGTTACTTTTCTGTTACAGTGATTTTGAGGAAATTTTGGCCCAACTTCATTGGCCCTTCATCACACCCCCCCAGTCTCAAACTGTTGGCTTGAGTCGACCAGCCACTGCCCCTGAGATATACACTAACCTGGAGACACTGTTTTGTCAGCTTCTGAAACTACAAACCTCGTATCCTTGTTGGAGTTAAAACTTACTAAAATTGCTTTTCTAGAGTGGATTCGTGGATTACTGTCTAGTAAAACTTTTTGAAAGTGGCCAAGAAGCCAAACAGGAGTACTGGGTTTGGACTTGATCTGTAGATACCCATGGAGTGGTGGATTGTTCTCCTTCGGAGTGAATTGCATGTGGGGCTGGGGAGGGTCAGTCTGAAATACGTGTGACCCAAGTTTACATCACACATAAGTTATATTGCACGTAGGTCTCTTGGGATTAAAAATGGCAATTGGGAGGAGACCTTAGTAACTTCGTGTTACTTTAATATGATAAAGTGATTACTTGAATGTGTTTCCTTCCTTCCTACTATTTTTTATTTTAGGAAAGACAGATTAATTCTAATAACATTTTTGGTGCACTTTTTATTGAAATCATATGTAACATAAAATTATCTGTATTACAGTTAATTTTAGTGTCATATATTTGTTGGAAAAATATATCACGTATATATATGTATATACACACACATATATATGTACTTTTCTTTTTCCTTGACTCAACTATGTCAGAGATGAATTACTTACTGAGCCAAAACAACTTCCAGAAAAATACTGTCTTCCTGCCTCCCCGTCTGTCATTCTGCCCCTCCAGATCATGCTGACGCCCCTTCAGAAGAGGTTCAGGTATCACTTCAGAGGGAACCGCCAGACTAATGTCATAAGCAAGGTGTGCTTTCTCAACTCTTGTCCTTGGTTTTTATTAATAGCAAATGTGAAGTGTTCTGTACTTTTTCTGGTTTAAGTTAAAATCTGATTCCACTCACATTTCTGTTTTTTCTCTAAAGAGCTAAATTCCTTTTTTGTCACTGCTCTTAATAGATCTTTTTCCAGACTTGTGTTGAGAGGTTGTTGGAATCCGCTTGCTTATTAGCATGTCATGCCCATATGGCCATAAATCATTTTAGCATCAACAGTCCGTTCAAAAGCTAATACTCAACTATCTTGACTTCCACTTCTCTTTCCGATATATTTGTAAACCTGAAGGAGCAATTTGCACGGTGAAACATGGGGGCCCAGTTGTAAACAGTGCCCCACAGATGCCACAGCACTTTTTTTCTGGTTCTTAAATTTAGCTTATCCTTTGTATTTATGGGGCTGCCCCTTTTTTGGATGGGGTGTTGGTGGAAAGAAGAGTAGAACGAATTAGTAAGTAGTAAGTGAGACAAAGCAATAAACCTGAAGCTGTAGAGAAACAGTGAGAAAGGTAAGAAAATTGTGAGTTATGTTGACTCCTTTCTAAAGTGTGGTTCTGCTCTGTCATCAAGCCTAAACTACACAGTCCCTGAGATTACAGATGCCCGTTATTCATGTTTGTATTTACAGCATCTAGCACACAACAGGGATTTTACCGCTCAGTAAATGTTTTTGAATACCTGCCCAACAAAACACAGAAGGTTTGTAGAATCGGCTCTAGGGACAATTTTAAAAGCTGCTACTTACATTTACTTTTCTATGATTATACCTGGTTTAAGGCATGTGTTGTTTTGTTTTGCTTTCTTAATTTACCTTTTCAAAAGAGAGAGCAGAAGAAAATCAAGTTTAAAAGTTATTTTGGAATGTTATGGCCAAAAAACCCAATTTAAAGGCCATCAGCTCTTTGTAATGCTCATCATTTTACATATTTCCAAAGAGCTATATTTTTTTATTTTATTTTTTAAAGATTATTTATTTAAGAGAGAGAGAGGCAGACTCCCCACTGAACAGGGAGCCCAATGTAGGACTCGATCCCAGGACCCTGGGATCATAACCTGAGCTGAAGGTAGACACTTAACTGACTGAGCCACCCAGGCGCCCCCAAAGTGCTGCATTTTCGATATATATAGTATTGTAAATTTATGAGTTTATTGACTTATGCCACGTTTGGGAATTTGTTGGGAGGACACTGGGAAACATTTGATTATTAAGCCTTGCATGACCTTAAAGTTCAGAGTAGAAATTGCATTCTTACATACAGGAATTTTCAACTAATTTTTTTCTAAGTGCTGCGTGTATACAATTAAATGGAGCCCTTTATTTGTAACTTTCTAGGTGGAATGACTTAAGAATTCAAACTGTTTTACTTCTTTCCTTAGCCTGAGTGGTACCTGGCTCAAGTACTTATGTGGATCGGGAATCACACTCAGTTTCTGGATGAGAAGATTCAGCCAATATTAGACAAAGTGGGCACTTCAGTAAATGCTAGGGTAAGAGACTCGGTCCTAAGCATTCCAATTTTAGAGTTGGATGTGTCCACAAATAACCTGTCATCTACATTACCTTATGCTTACGTATTTATTTCAGCTCGAATTTTCCCGGGGCCTTATGATGCTCGTTCTTGAGAAGTTAGCTGCTGATATTCCATGTCTGCTCTATGATGACAATCTCTTCTGTCATTTGGTGGATGAAGTGCTTTTGTTCGAAAGGGAGCTACACAGTGTTTATGGCTATCCTGGCACTTTTGCCAATTGTATGCATATTCTATCAGAGGAGACCTGTTTTCAGAGGTGGTTGACCGTGGAGAGAAAATGTAAGTGTTCATGTGGCCATCGGGTGGGGAGAATTGTCTCCTTTTGTGAGTGTTAATTATTGGTGTTTTTCTCCACCAGCTCTGGTAGAAACTAGAGTCATCTGAATTTTTCTTGGTCAGGGTTTACCAAGGTGCCTTATTTGCTTCCCATCAAACTTCAATTTTTCTTGATTTTACACTTGCACGGTACACGGTTCCAGAGCGCGCCAGTCAAGCCAGTGGAGCATAGTGTTAGCTGTCCTACAGATGGTACTACACTGTTTCGGTTCTTGGTAGAAGCTGTTGGACGTAGTTTGTCTAATCACTTTAAATATTTTGAAGATTTGAGGTAGGGGTGGTGGGGAGAAGTCAAGTATCTTGTCCAACCCTAAACCAGAGCATGTTAAATATAGTGCAACCAGTATGAGGTTGTGGGTTTATTTTTTACAGGGAAGTCATTCCAAAAAAACTGCTGAAAATTAAGAATGAGTGTAACTACTTAATTGACATATTCCCTTTTTCTGCATATCAGTTGCTCTTCAAAAAATGGACTCGATGCTTTCATCAGAAGCTGCCTGGATATCCCAATATAAGGATATCACCGATGTGGATGAGATGAAAGTTCCAGACTGTGCAGAGACTTTTATGACACTACTACTGGTGATAACTGGTAAGTAGAAGTCTTTTAAGATATAACTTTGTTTTGGGGCACCTGGCTGGCTCAGTCGTTAAGTGTCTACCTTTGGCTCAGGTCATGATCCCAGGGTCCTGGGATTGAGCCCCACATTGGGCTCCCCCTGCTGAGCGGGGAGCCTGCTGCTCCCCCTGCTTGTGCTCTCTCTGTCAAATAAATAAAATCTTAAAAAAAAAGGGGTGCCACCTAAGCACCCCTTCCTCCTGTTAAAAAATGTCATGTTTTTGTTGAAGAAATGGGATGATTTTTATATATACAGATCTTTGACTTATGTGGGGCTATAGCCTGATAAACCTATCCTAAGTTGAAAATATTTTAAGTCAAAAATGCATTTAATACACCTAACCTACTGAATATCACGGCTTACCTAGCCTACCTTGCACATGCTCACAACACTTACATTAGCCATTAGTTGGGCAAAATCATCTAACATGAAGCCTACTTTATAATAAAGTAGAGACTATCTCATAATTTATTGAATACTGCACTGACAGCGAAACCCAGAATGGTTGTGCGGGTACAGCCATTCTGTAATGGCCGTAAGCTCACCGGTTGTTTGCCCTCACTGTCCCATGGCTGATAGAGCTGTGGCTTGCTCCCACTGCCCAGGGTCACAAGAGGGTTGGACCCCAGATTGCTAGCCTGTGAAAATATCCAAATAACAATTTTGAAGTAGTTTCTATGAATGCGTATGGCTTTTGCACCATTGTAAACTTGCAAAATCTTAAGTTGAACCGTCATAAATCAGGCACCATCTACAAGTTCCTCATGCCTTAAAAAATTTGAGATGTAATTTATACGCAGTGAAAAACACAAATCTGAAGTATACATTTCAGTGAGTTTTGACAATACATGTACTTGTGAAACCCACACCCCTGTAAAGTGTAGAAGTAGGTCCATGCCTGAACGGTTGATAGATTTTTTGACAAAGGCACCAAACAAGGTCAGTAGGGAAAACCTATAACTGTGTCATGAACGGAACCCAAAACTTCATATGTCTTACTAACTTTCTCTACAGACAGATATAAAAATCTTCCCACGGCTTCCAGAAAGCTACAGTTCCTGGAGTTACAGAAGGACTTAGTAGATGATTTTAGGATACGATTAACTCAGGTGATGAAAGAAGAGACTAGAGCTTCCCTTGGCTTTCGGTACTGTGCGATTCTCAATGCCGTGAACTATATCTCAACAGTACTAGCAGATTGGGCTGACAATGTTGTAAGTTAATGTACTTTTATTCATTTATTTTATCATTTTTTAAAGTTTATTATTATTATTATTTTATTAATTTCTACACCCAAGGTGGGGCTTGAACTCATGACCCTGAGATCAAGAGTTATGTTCTTCTGGCTGAGCCAGCCAGGCGCTCCGTTAATGTGCTTTTATATTAAATAATAGATTCGTAGTTTTAACAGTTTTACCTTTTGAAATGTTGAATTTATAGCAGGGCAGAAAGTACACATTAGGTAGAATATCAATTAGGCCAAATAATGTATGATTAAATAACATATTTTTCTCAATTAAGTCTCAAATGGTTAAATAATACCAATATTTTAGTCATTAGAAAAGAAAGCCAACTTTTCATGAAATAGTTGTCTATAGAATGAACCTTTTTCTTCTATGGACTTGGGAAATATTCATGTATGGTAACTGCCATCTCAGAAAAAGCTAAGGTTGAATAATGGTGTCAAAATCAATAAAATCCAGGACTTTAAGAAAGATAAAATAATAGCATTGGAGGGGTGCCTGGCTGGCTCAGTTGGTGGAAAATGTGACTTTTGGTCTTGGGGTCGTGAGTTCGAGCCCCACATAGATTACATAAAAAAATAAATAAAATAATAATAATATTGGCTACCTTTTGAATACCTTCAGAACATGAGTAAATAGAAGGGCACTGGGTGGCCCAGTTGGTTAAGCGTTCGACTCTTGGTTTTGGCTCAGGTCATGATCTCGGATGAGATTGAGCCCTGGGTCAGGCTTGGGATTCTCTCTCTCTACCCCTGCCCCTCCTGCTTGTGCTCTTGCTTTCTCTCTCTCTCAAATAAATAAATCTTTAAAAAAGAAACAAAACATAAGTAAATAGAATAATAAAAGGGACTCCCATGTGCCTATGACCCAGCTTCTTACACCAATTTTTTTTTCTTAAGATTTTATTTATTTCTTAGCACAAGCAGGGGGAGTGGTAGGGAGAGGGAGAGGGAGAGAAGCAGCCTCCCCACTGAGCAGGGAGCCTGATGTGGGGCTCAATTCCAGGACCCCATGACCTGAGCCGAAGGCAGACACTTAACCAACTGAGCCACCCAGGTGCCCCGCCAATTTTGTTTTATTTGAGCTGCTTCTCCATCCCCCACCCTTGATTGTTTTGAAGATCTTAGATATATTTCATGATAAGTACTTCAAAATGTATCTCTAAAAGAACTCCTTTAAAAAAAAAATAACCACAATACCATTATCACATCATCCAAAAAAATTAATTTCTTATAGTGAGAGGTATTTTTCAAATAAGTCTAAAAATCAAAACCTTGGGTCTGTTTAGCAAGTATTATAAGGCCTTTTACATCCAAGAATTTTATTTATCTTTCCTTTTTCCACACAATTCTGTGTGTTGACAGATTTGGTGCACCTAAATTAATTAATTAAAAGATTTATTTGAGAGTGTGTGAATGCTTGAGAGCAGGGGGAGGGGCAGAGGAAGAGCGAGAGAAAGAATCCCAAGCAGACTCCTGCTGAGCACAGACTCCGAGCTCCATCTTATAACCCTGAGATCATGACCTAAGCCAAAACCAAGAGGTAGTGGCTTACTGATCATGCCACCCAGGCGCCCCTATATTTACGCATGGTTTAGAGGCATCCCAAAGGTATCAAATATTATTTTTATTTATTTTTTAATGTAATCTCTATGTGGGGCTCAAACAGCCCACCCAGGTACCCCTGCCTAAATATAATTATTAATTAGTAATTTCTGTTTACTCTTTTTTATTAATCCAAGGAATATATTGGCTATCAAGGCATTTGGTAGCCAGGTTTTCCAATATGTACTTCTGGCCAAAAGTGAAGAAACTTAATTAGCCTTTATAGCCTTAATGTAGATTAATTCCTTTGGATATTTTACATATTAGATTGATCTCAGAGGGTCTCCAGGAAGTCCCTGGACAGGGTGCCCTTGGGTTTGGAATCACTGTTGCATGAGTATGGGTACAGAAATCAGCATGGGTGCTCACCAGTGTGTCCCATGAAGTAGGTTTGATGACAGGTAGTGTTCTCAGAGAATTAACATGACCATAAAACAGTGAAATATATGTTAAATGCTAAAAAAGCTATACTGAGATACATTATAAAGTATTATATGATTGTGTCATGAAATGAAAATAGGAAAGTAAAACAACAGAACAACTATAACTTTAACTCCAAGACTTAAAAATACCACTTATAAAAAGTAGTAGGTAAAGTGGGAATTGAAAAATTCCAGTGTAAAATAATTAGAAAGATTAAGGATTGGTGATAAGTTCATAGGATACTAGAAAACATAATTTTTGAGTGTGTACGGATGAGTCACAAAGAGGGACAAGGTGAGTTAAATGTCTGTACCTTGTCAAATCTTAATATAATAAAATAAAAAATAAAAGGAGAAATGAAATATAGTCAAACACAGGCATTTAAAAGTATTCAATGCCTGAGTTAGAGAGTCTGGAAAATGTACCAAGGATATATTTTATTTGTTTGCTTTGTTGTCTTAAGTTTTTATTTAAAACAATATATTTTAAATTAAGAATTTATGACAAAAAATTGTATAATGCTAGTGCATTATATAGAAGAAAATGTGTTCCCTTACTGTGAAAGAACAAACGAAACAAAAAAGTCTTCATCTTAATTAAATACAGGGTAATAAAGCAAAAAAATAGGAAACAAAAATAAATATAATAATAACAAATATAAACAAGATGAAAACCTGAGAAACACAATCATAGTTTATTCTAATCTGGACTCTGGCTGGGACAACTATTTAAAGCCTTTTTTCTACAAAGACGTTAACTGAAATCCATGTATGTAATATCCTTCTGCTAAGCAAGGAAAATAAGACACAAAATAATTATTTCACAGGATGAATATAATGTAGAGTGTAATGATCAATGCATTTGTTTATAAAGTCACCTAATTAGAATACCTTTTTTCATTGTGTACTTTCATGTGTTGTTTTCCTCATTTTCCTAATTTCTTCACTCAGCCCCCACACTGCTCCATTTTCTGCTAAGCTTTGTCATAAAACAAATTGTCATTCCTGATTCTTGTGCCAGATGATCTAATAAGAGACTCATTCAAGGCCAGATTTTTAGCCTCAGCGAATTATTTGTGGAACATCATTAACTACTTTACTTGGTGCCATAGTCTGTTATCAACAATGAATTGGCCATCTTCCCTCTCCTTAGGAAATTTATAATCTGATAAGCTGAATTAACTGGGTCCATCAACAGAAGAATAACTGAATTTAGACTTACTCTTCAAATCATGAATGAGTTCTTTGTCCTTGTATGTTTTCATAGTACAAATTTTGTTTAACATCAAAAATTATTTAACCAGGGGCACCTGGGTGGCTCAGTTGGTTAAGCGTCTGTCTTTGGCTCAGGTCATGATCTCAGGGTCCTGGGACCGAGCCCCATGTCAGGCTCCCTGCTCCGAAGGGAGACTGCTTCTCCCTCTCCCTCTACTGCTCCCCCTGCTTGTATTCTCTCACTCTGTCAAATAAATAAAATCTTTAAAAAAAATTATTTAACCATATTCATGGTCCTTCAGCCCGTAAATGCTTAACAATAAAATTAAAGCTCTTGTATTCCTAGACAGAAAAAAGAAGAGTGGACAGAGTTCACCTTCCATTCATTTAGATTCTATACTAATAGCTGTCTGACTATTGCCAGACTGTGCCAAGCCCGACATACCCAGCCCTTCAGAGTCAGGAATTTTTGAGTTGTAGGTGACAGAACCCCAATTCATGCTGGCCTGAGTGGGGGTGGGGGGTTGGAGGGAGGAGGTGAGGAATTTGTATAACTGAAAGTATTAGGCATGGCTGCCCTAAACTCGTTCACTTCTGGCTTCATTCTCAGGCAGGCTCTGGGAGGTGTGGCCACAGGTAACAAGATACTCCAAGCTCACATTGTCCTTCAGCAGCCTCAAAAGGACAAGTGCCTCTTCTCAGATAGTTGGAGCAGAAAATACCACCTTGGCTTCTCACATGTCCATCCGTGAACATTCACTAGTGTGGCCATATCCAGTCCCCTGTCAATGGACATTTAGGCTGTTTTTAATCTTTTGCTAATTATCTACAGCATTATTCATATTAGAAAAAACATTTTTTCTACCCTACAGAAAAATATGAATTCTACTGAAAATGCCACTGTAGAAATGACATTTTAATTTTCTTAACTCTCATAAATCTGCTGGGTTTACTACAATTCTCAGTCTGTGTCCAGACAAAAATGAGTACCCAAAGAAGTTAGCCATCAGGCAAATGCAAATTAAAATCACAGTGAGACCTCTACCTCTGAAACCAATAATACATTATATGTTAATTGACTTTAAATAAAAATAAATCAAAAATAAAATCACAGTGAGATGGGGTGCCTGGGTGGCTCAGTTGGTTGAGCATCCAACCCTTGATTTTGGCTCAGGTCATGATCTCAGGGTCATGAGATCCAGCCCCACGTTGGGCTCTATGCTGGGTGAGGAGTCTGCTTGAGATTCTCTTTCTCTCTTTCCCTCTGCCACCCATCCCCACTGCTTACACTCACTCTTATCTCAAAAAAAAAAAAAAAATCACAGTGAGATACTACTAAATATAAACTAAGATGGCTATACTAAAAAAGATAGTGTTATTAGTTCAGATATGGAGAAATTTGAGTGGTCACACATGGCTGGTGCAGTCACTGGGGAAAATAGTCTGTCATATCCTCAAATAGTTAAACAAAGAATTACCATATGATCCAGCAATTCTACTTCTAGGTATATCCAAGAGAAATGAAGACATATATCTACACAAAAGCTTACACACAGATGTTCATAGCAGTATTATTCGTAAAGGCAAAAAGGTGGAAAGAACCCAATTATCTGTCAACTGATGAATGGATAAATAAAATAGATATATATAAATGTAAATGTAAATAAAATGGAATATTATTCAGTAATGAAAAGAAATTAAGTACTGATACATGTTACAACATAGATGAACCTAGAAAACATACTAAGTGAAAGAAGCCAGTCACAAAGAGCCATAAATTGTATAATTCCATTTATCTGAAATGTCCAGAACAGGCAAGTCGACAAAGACAGGAAGATCAGTGGTTGCCTATGGTTGGGGTATCTTTCTGGGTAATGAAAACATTCTAAAATTGACTCTGGTGATAAATGCACAACTCTGAATATACGCTAAAAGCCAATGAATTGTCCACTTGAAATGAATGAGATGTACATGAATTATATTTCAAGCTGTTAAACAAGAAGTATCTTAAAGACCATATTGACCTATTTTTGCTTTCAGTTCTTCCTACAACTTCAACAGGCAGCACTGGAGGTCTTTGCAGAGAATAACACCCTCAGTAAGTTGCAGCTGGGACAGCTAGCCTCGATGGAGAGTTCTGTCTTTGATGACATGATTAACCTGCTAGAACGTTTAAAGCATGACATGTTGACCCGCCAAGTAGACCACGTTTTTAGAGAAGTTAAAGAAGCTGCAAAATTGTATAAAAAAGAAAGGTAAGTCCTTTTGTATTTGCTGACAACTATCAAATCTAGTTTGCTAAAAATTGAATGATAAATACCTATTTTTCTCAAATTATTCCAAAAATTAGAAGAGGAAGGAAAACTTCCTAATTCATTCCATGAGGACAGCATTACCCTGATACCAAAACCAGATAAAGCCACCACAAAAAAAGAATTACAGGCCAATCTCCCTGATGAATATAGACGCAAAAATCCTCAACAAAAATACTACCAAGCCAAACCCAACTGTCCATTAAAAAAAAATCATTCTCCATGATCAAGTGGGATTTATTCCTGGGTTGCAAGAGTAGTTCAATATTTGCAAATCAGTCAGCGTGACTCATTTACATCAGTAAGAGAAAGGATAACCATATAATCATTTCAATAGATGCAGAAAAAACATTTGACAAAGTATAACATCCATTCATGATAAAAACCCTCAACAAATTAGGTTTAGAGGGAGCATACCTCAACATAATAAAGGCCATATATGAAAATCCCAGGGCGCCTGGGTGGCTCAGTTGGTTAAGCAACTGCCTTCGGCTCAGGTCATGATCCTGGAGTCCCGGGATCGAGTCCCACATCGGCTCCTTGCTCAGCAGGGAGTCTGCTTCTCCCTCTGACCCTCTTCCCTCTCGTGTTCTCTATCTCTCATTCTCTCTCTCTCTCTCTCAAATAAATAAAATCTTAAAAAAAAAAAAAGAAAAAATCCCACAGTGAACATCATCCTCAGTGAGGAAAAACTGAGAGCCTTTACCCCTAAGGTCAGAACAAAACAGGGATGTCCACTCTCACCACTTTAATCAGCCTAATACTGGAAGTCCTAACCACACAGCAATCACACAACAAAAAGAAATAAAAGACATTCAGATCAGTAAGGAAGAAGTAAAATGTTAATTGTTGATGATATGATAGTGTATATAGAAAACCTGAAAGACTCCACCAACAAACTGCTAGAACTAATAATTCAGTAAAGTCATAGAATACACAACGTACAAAAATCTGTTGCATTTCTATACACCAATAATAAAGAAGCAGAAAAAGAAATTAAGGAAACCATCCCATTTACAACTGTACCAAAAATAATAAGATAAACCTAACTAAAGAGGTGAAAGACCTGTACTCTGAAAACTATAACACTGATGAAAGAAACTGAAGATGGCACAAAGAAATGGAAAGACATTCCCTGCTCATGGATTGGAAGAACAAACATTGTTAAAAAGTCTATGCTACCCAAAGCAATCTACACATTTAATGCAATCCCTATCAAAATACCAACAGCATTTTTCACAGAGCTAGAACAAACAATCCTAAAATTTGTATGGAACCAAAAAAGACTTCAAATAGCCAAAGCAATCTTGGAAAAAAAATAAAAAGCATAGCTGGAAGCATCATGATCCCAGACCTCAAATTACATTACAAAGCTGTAGACATCAAAACAGTACAGTAGTGACACAAAAATAGACACCTAGATCATAGAACAGAATAGAAAATCCAGAAATAAATCCATGATTATATGGTCAATTAATCTTCCACAAAGCAGGAAAGAAAAATGGGAAAAAGACAGTCTCCTCAACAAATGGTGTTGGGAAAACTGGTCAGCAACATGCAAAGAATGAAACTGGACCACTTTCTTACACCATACACAAAAATAAATTCAAAATGGATTAAAGACCTAAATATGAGACCTGAAATCATAAAAATCCTACAAGAAAACCATAGCAACATTTTTCTAGATAGGTCCCCTGAGGCAAGGGAAACAAAAGCAAAAAATAAGCTATTGGGACTTCATCAAAATAAAAAGCTTCCATACAGCGAAGGAAACAGGAAAACTAAAAGGCAACCTACAGAATGGGAGAAGTTATATATCCAAAATACATATAGAACTTCTAAAACTCAACACCCAAAAAATAAATAGTCTAATTAAAAAATGGGCAGGGGTGCCAGGGTGGCTTAGTCAGTTGTGTCCGACTTTTTTTTTTTTAAGATTTTATTTATTTGACAGAGAGAGACAGCGAGAGAGGGAACACAAGCAGGGGGAGTGGGAGAGGGAGAAGCAGGCCTCCCGCGGAGCAGGGAGCCCGATGCGGGGCTCGATCCCAGGACGCTGGGATCATGAGCTGAGCTGAAGGCAGATGCTTCATGACTGAGCAACCCAGGCGCCCGAAATATATTTATTTTCTGAGACAGCTTTTCATGCTGGGCGGTACATCGTTTCTTATCCAAAGTGAACTTCCCCGAATTTGAAAGGATCTGTTAAACCTTTAAAAACACCACGTTTTGAAAATCTTTTATTTTTTTAATTTTAATTTTTATTTATTTATTTATTTGAAAATCTTTTAGTCACACTTAACGTGCCACAGGCCGCGCTGCTTTTGTGTCTTGCAGGTGGTTGTCCTTGCCGTCGCAGGCCGAGCAAGCTGTGATGTCCCTGTCCAGCTCGGCGTGCCCACTCCTGCTCACACTCAGAGACCGCTCCCTTCAGCTGGAGCAGCAGCTCTGCTTCTCCTTGTTTAAAATTTTCTGGCAAATGCTTGTGGAGAAGCTGGATGTATACATCTACCAAGAAGTAAGTAAGAGTAGGCCGCACGTCAGGGCTTTGAGGATCAAGGCGACCGTTACAGGAACTGCTCTTTGTTTCAGATCATTCTCGCTAATCACTTCAATGAAGGAGGAGCGGCTCAGCTGCAGTTTGATATGACTCGGAATCTGTTCCCCTTGTTCTCCCACTATTGCAAGAGACCAGAAAATTATTTTAAACAGTAAGCTCAATATTTAACAGTGACTACTAAGCATTTAGATGAGGTTGATTCCTTTTTTTTTTTTCCTAACAACTCTCCGGTTCCAGTGATGTTTGGTGGGATAAATAGAGCATCAACTGAAATTTAAAAACATGCACTGTGTGCCCAGATAATCTAAGATGTGTTTCATGATTCCCCAAATTTATCAGAAATGGATCTAAATTACGTGTTGGGCTTTTTGTTGCTTGCATTTGGTTTCATTTTGCCTGTTCTTGGAGAGAGAAAATGCGAACAAGTGCAGTTCTGCCACATTCAAGAAGTAGAAGAAATTAAAAATATGCTTAGTTCCTAATAGTAAGCCAGGCCTGAAGAAAATTTGTTTTCCTAAATATTTAGTATTAATTTTGGTTCTAAGCATAACTATAAATGTATGTACAAATAAGTCTTAGGAGTATTTTTAGAAATTGATTTAAAATTTAAATTATTGGGGGGAATTTGAGATTATAAAGTATTCCTTTTAAAGTTATAAAATGAAAGATTTATTTTTGCTCATTTTATTAAGTTATCTGATTCTTTTTTTTGTTTCTCTTTCCATATTCTAATCTAGCTAAAGTCTTAGCTACATTTAATAGGCTATTGTGTTAGTATCATTATTATATTTTGGGAAGTAATAGATAACATATTGAAAACAATGGTCCTGTTACATTATAGTAATCTATTAAATATAAACACTGTACAAATACATAGTCCTAATGTGTTAAAAGAGCCAAATAAATCCATCAATACTTTTTACAGAGGGCATATGGACAGTGCAGGGAAGCTGTTTAGTTTTGAAAATATTGTGGAATAATGTGGATGATACAGATAATGGATATCTCATTTCCCGCCTACCTTTTTTTTTTAAACAGTGTAAAAGAAGCCTGTATTGTTTTGAACCTGAACGTTGGTTCTGCCCTACTTCTGAAAGATGTCCTCCAGTCTGCTTCAGGGAAGCCTGCCACAGAGGCATTAAATGAAGTTGGAATTTACAAATTGGCTCAACAAGATGTTGAGATTCTACTTAATTTGAGGACAAACTGGCCTAACACTGGAAAATAATGCATCATTTTTTGTTTTGGAGTTTTTGTTTTTAACAAAGAGGAAGCCAATTGGATTTCAAGTTATATGATGACATTCTGAATTAATGAAACTGGACAACTGAAAACTTTATAGAACCATTTATTATCTTGGACTTATGGTGTTATTAAAATGCTGACCATATTTTCTCAGTCCTCTTCTTCCTAAGAAACCAAAAACAGAAAACTCAGAAGCCAGGAAAACTCAGAGTAATTTCATTTACAAATATAAATGCTAAGTAGGTCTGTTGAATAAGATACAAGAGCAGAGATAATAAATTACAACGAATTTTCAATTTCCTATGCTAATTAAGGGAGACTATTATAGATAATCAAACGTAGCAAATAAATTTTTAAAACATCAATTTAGAATGCATGTTTATAATTGAAGTTCCTGTATTTGGTTTGGAAATTCACTCTATTTCCTGTAAGAAAACATATGAGATGGTGACTAAAACAGAATTGCTCTCATTTTCCACAACTGTCCCTACATTTAAAATCCTTCCTAGGAGCGCCTAGGTGGCTCAGTTGGGTGAGTGTCAGACTCTAGGTTTCAGCTTAGGTCATGATCTCAGGGTTGTGGGATCAAGCCCCATGCACTGGCCTCCATGGTCGGTGGAGAGTCTGCTGGAGTTTCTCGCTCTCTTTTCTGCCCCCCAACTCTTGTGTGCACTACTCACTCTCGCTCTCATAAAGAAATCTTTATAAATGAATGCATGAATGAATGAATAAATGCCCTTCCTAGTTCCATTCCATATGACAGTAGGCAGCCTTTCCATTTGGATGAAACATTTCAGGCCAAAGCGCTGTGTTTGTCTTTCCCCTGGGGTAGGGATGGAAACTAAACAGTTTTTGTTTAATATTTATGTAAGTGAGAATGAGATGGAAATCTTTAACTTTTTTTTTCTTCCGACTTTCCCCTGGCTCTGGACTCTGTTACATAATGATTTCTTAATTAATAAATACTCAGAGAACAAAATAAAGGAATTGAGTTCCATTGGTTAGAAGCCTTCTACAACTATCAAATTTTATTCCTTTTTTTTTTCCTGACTTAGCATTTAGTTAGTACTTTTCAAACTGTAATACCTCAAATCTAAAATTGTTGGGCTGTCATGCAACCTATACTGTCTTGTTTTTGGTTTTTTTTTTAAGTAAGCTCTGAAGTAAACTCTGCGCCCAACGTGGGGCTTGAACTCATGACCCTGAGATCAAAAGTCTCATTCTCCACTGACTGAGCCAGCCAGGCGCTCACAACCTATACTACCAATAAACATTTGCTTGGTGATGAATAACTTTGAGGAAATACTCTGAGAGAACTTCTATTGCTCCGTATTTTATAGAGAGATTTTCCAACTAGTGTATTAGGAACAAAGCTTTTCTGTTAGTTCTAGCAGACTGGAGCTTCTCTCCCACATTCTTTGAGAATTGCTGGGCTTTCCCATTGAGAAAAGAATTAATCTGCCCCAGGAACTTCCTAATTCCAGACTTGACTGTCATTCCTTGCTTTCTAGATAGCTAAAAGTTTCAAGGGAATGAAATGTTTCTGTCAAAAGGTAGGAACTTCTGTTTTAAATATCAGACATGTAAAAATAAACTTACACTTCAGATCTGAATTTTTCCAAAGTTATTACATGTCCATCATCTTTTAAAACTTCATCTTCATTCAACAGACCCAGGGTTTTTAGGCCTGTAAAATCAGAATGAGAAGAAGGGAAAATTTACGAAGTGAGCATTATTTTCAACTAGGGAAAGTTAAGAAATGAGCACAAACTGTTAGTTCAGTGGGTAGAGGATACTGACCTTCTTTGTACTGCACAAATGATATAGTGCCTTTATTTGAAGTGTCCATCATCTCAAACATAGACACAATGTTAGAGTGATCCATAAAGAAAGGAAAAGCCACGCCTGTTGTTTTAGCAATTCTCAGTTGTTCCAATAGAGATATTAAATACTCTCTTGGCTTTTCTGTAAAAGAATAGTTCCAGTTCTTCCTGATATAAAATTAAGATATATCACAAATGGAAGCAATCATTTAACAATTATTAAATAACTGTTCAAAGTACTGTACTAGGCACTGGGGTCATAGACCTTGCTTACAATAAAAACAAGACATCAGACAATTACATATATAAACCACTCTACCCCAGATATGGAGCCTGAGCATTTTTTAAAAAAGCTCCTCAGGTGACTCTAATTCACAAACAAGCATCGAAAACCAAAAAAAAAAAAAAAGAAGCACAACATGATGCATGGAAGAAGGTAGCCAGCTAAAAGGGATAAAATATAAATATAAATAAAAACAGAGACTCTTAGGGGCACCTGCGTGGCTCAGTTGGTTAATCGTCTGCCTTCGGCTCAGGTCATGATCCCAGGGTCCTGGGATCGAGCCCCGCATCGGGCTCCCTGCTCGGCGGGGAGCCTGCTTTTCCCTTTTGTCCGAACTCTTGCTCTCTCTCCCAATCTGTCTCTCTGTCTCTCTCTCTCAAATAAATAAATAAAATCTTAAAAAAAGAGAGACTCTTAGATTAATATAGTCTTCCAATTAGGAGGCATGAATGTTCACTTCTAACATAAAGGCAGTATTTTGCATAAGTAGGATGTCTTTCATTTAAGCAACATGGAAGATGAAAAAAGAAGATCAATCCACTTTCCAGAAATAATGCAGGTCAGTTATGATGAAAAGAAGCCAAAAGAAGATGGAGCAGCTTAGATGATGACTGCCCCTCACTACACACAGACACAGACAGACACACACACTGTGATTATATATTTCTTTTAAAAACTTTTCTTGATGGGGCGCCTGGGTGGCTCAGTCGGTTAAGCGTCTGCCTTCGGCTCAGGTCATGATCCCGGGGTCCTGGGATCGAGCCCCGCATCGGGCTCCCTGCTCAGTGGGGAGCCTGCTTCTCCCTCTCCCACTCCCTGCTGCTCCTCCTGCTTGTGCTCTCTCTCTGTCAAATAAATAAATAAAATCTTAAAAAAAAGACTTTTTCTTGAGAATTTCATAAATATATAAAAGTAGGAAAGTTAATGAACCCATCAACCAACTTTAACTGTTAAAATTTGTGGCCAGTCTCATTTCACCATCATCTCATCCAGGTCCCCTCTTCCTGTATCATTTTGAAGTCAATTACAGTGACAATATTTCATTAATAAATATTTGAGCATGTATCTCTAAAAGATAAGGACTTCTTTTGAGATATAACTGACATGTAGCATTGTGTGATACATGTAATTACATAACCTGTTGATTTGATACATTTATAGTTTGCAATATGACTGTCACTGTAGTATTAGCTACACCTTTATCACATCACATAATTATCATTTCTTTTTGGGGGCAGGAATAATTAAGATCTAGTCTGTCAGCAAGGTTATAATGTTTATTGTACAGTAATACCTTCTGTAAGCACTATGCCGTGCATTCGAGTTCCAAGACTGACCTACAAGTTGCAGGTACATACCCTGAAACAACAGCTCTCCCACTCCCCCACCACTCACCATTCTACTCTGTTTTTACAACTGGCTTTTTTAGATTCCCCATATAAGTGATACCATGCAGTATTTGTCTTTCTCTCACTTAGCTCACTTAGCATATCCTCAAGGGGCATCCATGTTGCAAATGGCGGGATTTCCTTCTTTCTCATGGCTGAATAATATTCCATTGTATAAATATACCACATCTTCATTATTCATTCATCTGTAGACAGACACTTAGGCTGTTTCCGTATCTTGGCTATCATTAATTATGCAGCAATAAACATGAGAGCGCAGATCTCTCTCTCAGATCCTGTTTTCATTTCCTTTGGATATATACCCAGAAGTGGAATTGCTTGGGCATACGGTAGTTCTGATTTTATTTTATTTTTTTGAGGAACCTCCATACTGTTTTCCACAGCGGGTGCACCAATTTACATTCCCACCAACAGCGCACAAGGGTTCCTTTATCTCCACATTCTTACTTGTTATCTTTGCCTCTTTGATACTAGCCATTCTAACACATGTGAAGTGGTATCTCATTTTGGTTTTGATTTGCATTTCCCTGATGATTAGTGATGTTAAACATCTTTTATTTTTTTTAAAGATTTTATTTATTTATTTGACAGAGAGAGACACAGTGAGAGAGGGAACACAAGCAGGGGGAGTGGGAGAGGGAGAAGCAGGCTTCCCGCCGAGCAGGGAGCCCGACGCGGGGCTCGATCCCAGGACCCTGAGATCATGACCCGAGCCGAAGGCAGTTGCCCAACCAACTGAGCCACCCAGGCACCCCGATGTTAAACATCTTTTAATGTACCCGCAGGCCGTTGTATATCTTCTTTGAAAAATGTCTATTTAGTTCCTCTGCCCACTTTTTTTAGTTTATTTTTTTTTTTTAGTAATCTCTGCACCCAACATGGGGCTCAAACTCATGACCCCAAGATCAAGAGTCCCGTGCTCTCTTGACTGCGCCAGCCAAGCACCCCGCCTTGCCCATTTTTAAATCAGATTTTTTTTCTATTGAGTTGTAGGAGTTCTTTATACATATTAGATCTTAACTGATATATAGTTTGCAAATATTTTCTCCCATTCTATAGGCTGGCTTTTCATTTTGTTGATTCTTTCTTTGGTGGTACAGAAGCTTTTAAGTTTGATGTAGTTCCAGTTGTTGATTTTTTTATTTTGTTGTTTGTGCTTTTGGTGTCATATCTGAAAAATCATTGCCAGGCCCGTGTCAGGGAGCTTCTTTCCTGTGTTTTCTTCTAGAAGTCTTATGGTATCAGGCTGTCTCACAAATTTCATGAATTGTGAACACTTTTTAAAAATAAAAAAGTAGGGGCGCCTGGGTGGCATCTGACTTCAGCTCAGGTCATGATCTCAGGGTCCTGGGATCAAGTCCCACGTCTGGCTCCGTGTTCAGCAGGGAGTCTGCTTCTCTCCCTCTCCCTCTGCCCCTTCCCCCTGCTCATGCACTGTCTCTCTCTCTCAAATAAATAAAATCTTACAAAAAATAGTAAAGAAAATTTAAAAAGTAAATTTCAACACTTATTGGGCGCCTGGGTGGCTCAGTTGGTTAGGCGACTGCCTTCGGCTCAGGTCATGATCCTGGAGTCCCGGGATCGAGTCCCGCATCGGGCTCCCTGCTCAGCACGGAATCTGCTTCTCCCTCTGACCCTCTTCCCTCTCGTGCTATCTCTCATTCTCTCTCTCAAATAAATAAATAAAATCTTAAAAAAAATTTCAACACTTATTCAAATAACATCCACACATTGTGATTATGTTTCTAGATCTCTCTTGTGTCTTTCTGTACAAATTTTAACAGACTATAGAAACAAATGGGTTACTAAAGGCAATCACATCATGTATGTAGTCTTCTGTTGCTTCTCTCTGACCTATTTATCAAATTCAGAAAGAGAAAAAAGGCTAAGTTTGAATTTCAATTCACTACTTTTCTTTTTAAGGATGGAGTAAGTAAATAATGGTAATAGAACTTGGTGTATTTCTCTGATGAAGGATTTTTACTGTATATCCTTTAGACTATAAGGGATGCTATAATGTTTATGTCTGAAGTCTATAATTCATACTTTGCCTGCTTCTAAAAATGTTTTTAAAATGCTTACAACAGAAATAATAAAGATATTAACTTTAAAGAGGGGCGCCTGGGTGGCTCAGTTGGTTGGGCATATTCCTTTGGCTCAGGTCATGATCCCAGGGTCCTGGGATGGGAGTCCCACATCGGGCTCCTTGGTCAGTGGGGAGACTGCTTCTCCCTCTCCCTCTGCTGCTTCCCTTGCTTGTGTGCTCTCTGTCTCTCTCAAAAAATAAATTAAATTTTAAAAAGATATTAACTTTACAGAAATATTTTATTTTAAAGTAATCTCTCTACCCAACATGGGGATTGAACTCACAACCCCGAGAACAAGAACTGCATGCTCCACTGACTGGGTCAACCAGCCGCCCCTAAAGATATAACTTTTTAAAACATGAAGTGGAGTGCCTGGCTGGATCAGTTGGTTGAGCATCCGACTCTTGGTTTTGGCTCAGGTCATGATCTCAGGGTCCTGGGATCGAGTGCTGTGTCAGGCTCTGCACTGGACTTGGGAGTTGGCTTGAGATTCTTTCTCTCCCCTCCCCCCTCAATTGTGCACTCTCTCTCTCTCTCAAATAAATAAATCTTTAAAACAAAATTAGGGCGCTCAGTTGGTTAAGCAACTGCCTTCGGCTCAGGTCATGATCCTGGAGTCCCGGGATCGAGTCCTGCATCGGGCTCCCTGCTCGGCAGGGAGTCTGCTTCTCCCTCTGACCCTCCCCCCTCTCACGCTCTCTCTCTCTCTCTCTCTCATTCTCTCTCTCAAATAAATAAATAAAATCTTTAAAAAAAATCTTCAATAAAAAAATTAAAAAATAAAACATGAAGGGAAGATCCAAATGTTACTAACCACCTAAGTTATATAAATGTCAGCTGATAATGACAATCAGTTTTTCAAAGGAAACAAAACCTCAAGTTCACATCTTAATAACAGCAGCTAATAATTATTGAGCCCTCACTCTGTATGTGCCTGGTATTCCTCATAACCATCACTTCCCTAAGACCCACAGCTAGTATGAATCCAGGCAATGTGTTCCCTAAAATTTGCAGACTCTTCCACACTCTACTAACTCAAATATGGGAAGTATCTGGAACCCCAAGCCTAGTCAGCCGTGACGGTCTCTACTGAGTTCTTCCTCCTCCGTAACTCTCAAAGATATCTTATCCCCCTTTAACCATTCCCATAGCAGCATCTGTCATCTGCGTTACAACTGTCTCCTTTTTAAAAATGAAAGTCTAATTTTATTAAAGGCCTCCCCTAAGCATTTATTCTCCCTCCCTCCCTAGCACAGAATTGTCACTGGGAAGTGACACATTTTCCTATCGAATGACTTCAGGTTATGTTAGATTTTGCTGTTAAATGAGTTGTGAAAATTTGTTGGTTTTCAGGGCTGTTAGAATTTTGGAGTTGAGGACGTGGGAGCTGAGGGACTATTCCCTCAATAGTAGTAATGCAATCCAACTATCTAGTCTTGTTTTCCATAAATCCCTCACGATCCAAGCTTTTCAAACTGGGATACATGTCATAACGCCAGAGGCTTCATCAAGACCCGAGGTGAAGACAGTGCTTCTTCCTGAGAGTCAGTCATACTCTGGTGAGTAGTATGAAACATTTATAGTAAGAAATGGATATATCTGTAGAAGAACAAAACTCGTAAATTTTTATGGTAAAACAGGTGACTCCAGAGAAACTTGTCAGGCAGCATCAGGCTAAGGTCTCAGACACCAAAGGTACAAGTCCCCTCTTCTTTGCCATTAAGAGGATCTGGGCAGGGAACTTGGAGAGGCATTGCCCTGTACCCTGGACACCAGCCACACCCTTCCTTAGCTTCTCCTCTGTATTTCTTCACCTTTTCCCTGCCCCTCCCCACCCCCTTTGTAGTTTGTAGAGATGTTTCCAGAAGTTCACATTGTAGGGCGCCTGGGTGGCTCAGTCGGTTAAGCGTCTGCCTTCAGCTTGGGTCATGATCTCGGGGTCTGGGATGGAGTCCCCGCAGCAGGACTGCTCAGCGGGGAGTCTGCTTCTCCCTCTGCCCCCCCACCCCCGGCCCAGGTTGTGCGGGCATACACTCTCCCTCTCTCTCTCAAATAAATAAATAAGATCTTTTTATAAAAAAAGTTCACATTGTTACATGGGGTAACAGCATCCCATTGATAATTAGAAGACAAAGGGGCAACGCCCTCCAAACTTGGAGAGCAATATTTTCTAACCGGGAATTGTATCTACCCTAGTTATCATCATGTTTGAGGGGAGGATGAGACACTTTCATATACGTGAGTTCTCAAAATACTTACTGCTCGAACAAAGCACACTCTCTCAGAGAACCACTAGAGGATGTGTTCCTCTAGAAGAAGCGGGGAAAGCAAAAAAGAGGGAGACCCAGCACCATAAAACAAACAGGCTGTGAGCGCAGGAGAGAAGTGAAGAGGATTAGGGTTAGATAGAGGGAAACCCCCGAATGATTGCCACACAGCACAGCAGGGCAGCTGGGCCATCGGTCCAGCCTGGAGCAGTAAGACAGAAAGAGCCGGGGAGGATGTGCTGGGGGTGGTGATTACAGGATGAATCTCCTTTCCTACTGAGAGGCGATCTCTGCTTGCGACAAAAAGAGGGTATCGATAAATCAGTAGTAATGACACAGAAAATTTAAGTAAACATTTAAAATGTAGTATTATTAATTCCAGGGAAATCAGCAAAGGAAATATAATCATAGCATGCTATATGGATTAGCTGTGGATATTTGCCTAATAATAATGTAAATTCTGACTACTGGTCACACCAAAATTGAATTCTAACCTTATT
Organism: Zalophus californianus; assembly: GCF_009762305.2. Classification (NCBI taxonomy): domain Eukaryota; kingdom Metazoa; phylum Chordata; class Mammalia; order Carnivora; family Otariidae; genus Zalophus; species Zalophus californianus. The sequence goes on along the minus strand of NC_045606.1, from coordinate 18,651,603 downwards.
GGGAAGGTGGGGATGAGTGGGGACAGGTGTGTGTGTGTGTGCGCGCTCGAAGTTTCCTCTTACGTGGTATGAAGCTAAATCTAAACCTGGGGGGTTGGGGGAACATTAGTAAGTAGCAGTGCAAGTCTGTGATTTAGAAATATCAAGGTAAATAGCTAAAGGAGTTGGGAATCATTCTGTAGAGTAGGAATCTGGGACAGGGAGGGACATGCTGTTTTTTACTATAAGCCTTGGAGTGCTTTTTGATTTTTAAACCCCATACGTATCCTTTTATAAAAAATCAAAATGAATGGTGGTTGCCCCGCATAGGGTTAATTTACGTATTACTCATTTAATCTTCCCGACGTGTCCATAAGCTCGGTACTGTTATCCCCATTTTCCAGAGGAGGACACTGAAGTGCTGGCCCTCGCCCACGCTCCCCTAGTCCTAAGGACGACCCTCCCCCGAGCCTCTCTCCCACCCGCCACGAGCCTCCCCCTGCGTGAGTCCCGCGCCCCTGGCCAGTGGTAGACACAAAGAGGCCGTTCAAGAAGTACTCGTTTGAGCGCCACGGCGCGGGTTGGCAGAAGGGCTCAGGCAGCCGAGAGGCGGGGCCGAGGGTGCTGTGGAGGGGGGTTACCGGGGAGCAGAGCGGGCCGGCGGCGCGGGCGTGCAGGGACGGCTGTACCGGGAATTCCCGCCCGGGCGGGGAGGCGGGTGGGACCGAAAGCCGAGTTCTAGGCCAGACCCTTACCTGGCCGGGAAAAGAGCAGGGCGCTCGTGAGATAGTTCAGCAACTCCATAATCTGATGTTTTTCCAGGTAATTCTTGGCCTCCAGCTCCCTGTTGCCGCCCGCCTGCATTGTTCCGCGTGGGGGCGTTGCTAAGCGACCGGGCGGCGGCGCGGCCGTTGGGCTCCACCCCCTCCGCCCGGCGCGGTCATGTGACGCGCCCCCCTTACGGGGCGACCAGGGCCTGGAGTTCAAGACTTCGTCACCGAGGGGAAGCCTGGGGCGGCGTGGGGTGGGGCCCGCGCCGAGGCCGACGGTGCGCGGTGCAGAGGCCCTGGTGGGCGGATGGGCGGGTTCCCCAGCCCGGCCTGACGGCTGCGCCTGATGGTCTTTTCCTGTTTTCGTCTCTAGCACCTAGCGCAGTACTTGTTGACCCAATGAATGAGACCTCAGGTTCTAATAACACAGGATGAACTCACCACAGAAGGAACCTGTGGAATTTTAGAGTATACAGTGGAGAGTCCTAAGTCCCATCTTCAGTGGGAGCAGCCTGCAGCACAGCGCGGGCAACCGGGCAGCAAGACAGCCGGTTTTCTCCCCTGGATCGTGGGTCAGGGAAGCATGCTGGGATCCTGAGCTCCAACCTCGGCTGCTTAACTGGGCTGCGTGGAGCTGGTCGTATCGGCCAGAGACCCTCCGACAGTAGTTTTGAGGGTATGTCGCTGAGCAAGATGGGATGCAGGTGCCTAGGAGGGCCGCTCCTCAATCGTCGTTGTACCTTCGGAACTACACTCTAGGCTGGGACATCTGTCCTTGAGTGCCAGGCTCTGAAGCCCGTGGCCTTCCCGCTCACCAGAACAGGCACTTAAAGGAGAGAAAAGACAAATGGCCAATATACATGAAAATATTCCCAGCCTCTTCCGCAGTCCTGTAAACATATTAACACTACCAGACAAGCCAGTCTAGGGGCGCCTGGGTCGCGCAGATGGCTGGGCGTCTGCCTTCGTTCGGCTCAGGTCATGATCCCCGGGGCCCGGGATCCAGCCGTATGTCCTGCTTCTCCCTCGCCCTCTGCCTCTCCCCCTGCTCCTGCTCTCACTCTATGTATCTCTCCGTCTCAAATGAATAAATAACATCTTTTAAAAAAAGAAAGTGCCAAGTTTACATGTACCGGACTGGTAAAAGTTAGGAAGTTGGACGATATCGAGGGCAGGGCAACAAAACAGCCAATGATGATGGAAGCATAAATTGCAACATCCACTTTGGAAAAACGATTTTGAATTGTTTTGATAATATAAACATATTTCTGCGCTATGACCCAGAAATTCCACTCGGAGAGCAACCCTTGGACAGGTATACCAGGATATATGTACAAGAATGTTCGCAGCAGCACCGTTCATAATAGCAAACACTGACAGCAACCCCAAAGTTCACCAAGAACACAATGGATTGGGCTGCCTGGGTGGCTCAGTTGGTTGGGTGCCCGCCTTCGGCTCGGGTCATGATCCTGGGGGCCTGGAATTGAGTCCCACACTGGGCTCCCTGCTCCGCGGGGAGTCTGCTTCTCTCTCTCTCTGACAAATAAAAAAAATCTTTGCTCATGGACTATGATTCTTTATACTTTATATGTATTTTACAATTTTTAAGATCTCAGCATTTAATACCAATCATTTTTAAGCAATTGAAAAATTGAAAAACAAACAAACAAACAAACAAACAAGGAACCAGAAAGCCAATGCCAGGGGACTGAACCAAGTCTGAAACAGAAGGTAGCTTTGGGCATTTGGGGACATGGACTGAATCTTCAGAGGTCAGGGCCCCCCTTAAGAATTCTGTGCCCTGAGCATCTGAGAGAACTCGAGAAGGAGATTGGTTGGGAGATTGGCACAATCTTGAGCAAAGAGGAGGGACAAGCCTCTTTGTCTTCAAAGTCTGGAGGAGGCCCTCCAAGAAGGAGGAGGAATCATTTCTCTGAAACGATCTGAACATCATGTACCCAAATTTGCAACAGACCTTAGGTTTCTAGGAAGGAGAATATTTCAGGATGACGTAGGAGAGTGCTTGGCTAACGTTTTAGCAGCAGAATCCTTTGAAGAAATCATACGTGGAATCCCCACATGCAGAACAGATACAAGAGAGCCCTGCATTGGGATTCCTATGTAATTCCTATGTAATTCCTATGTAATGCCTGTGATCGAAGCTACTTTAGTGGTACTTTTCTCACAGAGGCCGGCTGCAGCCTGCGGGATCCTGGTGACAGAATTACCTGGAGCCTGGTGAGCCCTGACAGAAGGAAGCTGACAAAGTAGATGCGTTACTCTGGGGCCTGTGGACCTGAGGGCCAGCTCGGACCCCTGGTTCTTGTTGGGTTCTGGGGAGAATTTGTAACTACTGACGTGCGCTGTTATTCTTCAGTGTGTTTTGATCCTTCCTTTGGGGACTTGCTTCATGTTCCCTGGTGGAGGGCAGTGAAGCACAAACAGCAAAGCCTAACGTGTGCACCCCCCTCCAAATCATTGCCACCCAAATGGTTGACCCTTCAGGGCTGCCTGAAGATGTGTGATCACTTAGGAAAGTGACTCCGGCTCAGCACAGCAGAGGCCAGACAATGGCAGGAGGACTAAAATGGTGAGCTCAGGGGCACCTGGGTGGCTCAGTCGTTAAGAGTCTGCCTTTGGCTCAGGTCATGATCCCGGGGTCCTGGGATCGAGCCCCCCGTCGGGCTCCCTGCTCGGCGGGGAGCTGCTTCTCCCTCTCCCACTCCCCCTGCTTGTGTTCCTGCTCTCGCTGTGTCTCTCTCTGTCAAATAAATAAAATCTTTAAAATAAGATAAGATAAAATAAAATAAAATGGTGAGGGACCCCTTCAGGGATAGAGGTTATGGGAAGCAGAAGACAGAGGGGGCTGGTCATGGTGTCTTTTGACTGACTGGCCTAAGGTCCAGGGGAAGCAATGTAGAAATGTCAAGGGGCGGTTAAATATCTGGCTTTTAGTTTTGGCTCAGGTTGATCTCGTGGGTCATGGGATCGAGCCCTGCGTGGGGCTCCGTGCTCGGCGCGGAGTTTGCTTGCCCTTCTCCCTCTGCTCCTCCCTGGCTTGTGCTCTCTCTCTCTCTCTCAAATAAATGAATAAAATCTTAAAAAAAAAATGTTGGGACTGTTCCTTAATGGAGGGAGAGAAGACTGCGGGGTGGTCCATTGGAGACAGTGATTTCTGCCTGGTGCTCTAAGCTCAAGACATTTGGTCTTCTCTGTAGGAACTTCATTTACTTCCCATGGGTTACTCAGTGCCTGAATAAGTAACTCTGCTCTTTGAACCTCAGATGACATGAGAACGTTGACTTGGAAATGGAGGAATCTGATCCCTGTGACTACGGAGTCAGGCTGATAGGCTGAGGAGAGTACACTGGACTCTGCTGACGTCTTCCCGACTCACTGTTTTCTCTTCCAGCAAGCCTGGCTAGGTTTGTGTGCACGGTGCTCCCTCTCACAACACACCTCAGGCAGCTAAGGCCCCAAATCTGCGATTCCCGAGGAAGTCATGCTAAAGAGAAGCATCCAGATGCCACCTAGTGGAGTCAGCTATTCGTTGTTGATGCCATCTCTCTCCTTTAAGATTTTATTTATTTGGGGGAGAGAGAGTGTGCGTGAGCTCGAGCCGGGGTAGGGGCAGAGGGAGAAGCAGACTCCCCGCTGAGCAGGGAGCCCGATGTGGGGCTCGATCCCAGGACCCTGGGATCATGACATCAGCTGAAAGCAGACGCCCAACAACTGAGCCACCCAGGCGCCCCATGTTGGTGCCATCTCTTAAGGCAGTTTGGGCTTAATAACCATCATCAACATCGTCATCCTAATGCGTCACCAACTCTTAGGCTTCCCCAACGCCCTCTCCTTGTTATTGCTAATCCTTTCAGTGGTTTAGGAGAGTAACTCCAGATGGTTCCCAATCACCACTGCACATTAGAACCAACTGGGTCCTTTAGAAAGTACTGGAGGCGCGGCCCAGTTCCAGGCACATGAAATGGAATCTCTTGAATTGGGGCCCGAATATTGGTAGTTCTGTTGTTGTTTTAAACAGCATGATTGAGGTATAATTAGCATTTAATAAACCGCACATTTTTAAGGTGTACTCATTGAGAAGTTTTGATGTATGTATACATCCATGAAACTCTCGCTGCAATCAAGGCGGTCACCCCCAAAAGTTTCCCTGTGTCCCTTTCTAGTTCCTCCCTCTACCCCTCCTTAACCCTGCTCCCCCCATCACCAGGTAACTCTGACAAGCTAGCTATTACTCTAGATTAGTTTACATTTTCTGAATTTTATACAAATGGAACCATACAGTATGGGTCTGTTGTTGTTGTTTTGGTTCAGTAAGTGTCTTTCACTCAATATAATTATTTTTTGAGATTCACCCGTGTTGTTGCATGGTGCAGTATTCCATTCCTTGCTAGTGCTAAGATTTCAGGGATGAGGTACCACAATCTGTTTATCCATTCAGCCATTGATAGACATTAGGATGGTTTTCAGTGTGGAGCTATTAGAATGGTATATGGATCTTTGGGTGGACATGTGAATTCATTTCCGTTAGGTAAGTAGCTAGGAGCGGACTGCTGGATCACATGATAAGTGCAATTTTTTGAGACACTGCCACACTGTTTTCCAAAGTAGCTGTTCCATTTTGCATTCCCAAATTGGTGGTTATTAAGGGCCTCCCAGGCGAGCCTGGTGGACGGCCAGGACTGAGACCCTGCCTTAGGGCTGCCTGGGAGGCCCGAGCTGGAGGTCTGAGAAATGTTGCTCGGGAGACCCAAGAGTAGAGGCCCACAGCCCGTCCCCACTCAGGACACACACTGGAACCTCCTGGGGAGCCTTTTACAAACACAGCATCTGCGCCCTCACCCACACGGACTCTGATGTAATTGCTTTGGGGACAGGGCAGGTGTGGAGGGCTGTCTCAGGCATCGTGGCTTTTTAAGAGCTTCCTGGGTGGTTCAAGAGCACAGAGTGACTAACTCCCCCTGTTTGCCTAGGACTCCCAGGGGGCCAGTTCTGAGAAACTTTTAACGATAGAACTAGGAAAGTCCCAGGTGAGCCGAGCACTTGGTCCCCCTGTTGGTAGACCACTAGCATAAGGAGCATGGGCTTTGGTGTCAGACCCGCCAGTCTGCCCGTGCACCTGGGGTGTATAGCTGACGGTTAGTGTGCGTGTTTCCGGGGGGAAAGTGAGCGAAGTGAGAGGCCAGAACAGACTGTGGGATGATTCCCTCTCTGTTTTCTGTTTCAACCAGGAGTAAGTCAGAGATGCCTCAGCTAGTTCTGCTGGTTGTTAAAAAGCGGGGGGGGGGGGGGGGGAATATATAAAGCACAATTTTTTCCAGGAAAATATAGGTGAGGCAGGGTGGTGTAGTGGTCTCTGCCCCTCAACCGCCTCTCTTTAAAATCCAGTTTTACCACTGACCATGAATAACTATGGAATCTTGGGCAAAAACACCTAAATTCCCTGCCTCAATTTCCTCATGGATATAATGGGGATAACTTATGTACCTCACAGGGGGATGTCTTGAGGACCAAATGAGTTACTTCTGTAAAGCTATTAAAAAAAATGGTGCCAGGTATGTACTAAGTGCTATGTAAGTGTTTGCTATTATTATCTTAACGGTCTTGTTAAAGTAAGAAGAGGAAATTGTGGCTGAACCCAGTGGTCTCCATAACCTCTGTCCACAGGCTGGTTTCCTACTGGAGGACTTTCTGCGGTAACAGTTCAGATTTTGTATTGCACCTTTAAGAAACTATAGACTCGGGGCGCCTGGGTGGCTCAGTCAGTTGAGCGTCTGTCTTCGGCTCAGGTCACGGTCCCGGGGTCCTGGGATCGAGCCCCACGTCTGGCTCCCTGCTCAGCGGGAAGTCTGCTTCTCTCTCTCCCACTCCCCCTGCTTGTACGCTCTCTCTCTGACAAATAAATAAATAAAATCTTAAAAAAAAGAAAAAGAAGCTATAGAGTCTTGGTTCTGTGTGACAACACAGGAGGAGCTAAAGGTCTATTTGCTGTACACTTAAAGTTCTCGCACAAATCCTAAGACAGACTAAGTTTGCAACCTGAGGATTTAATTTTCACCAGGTTGTTTAGTAAAACAGTGAGATGCATTGTAAGAGTTTATTTATTTATGTGCATTTTAAGAGTTAAAAGAAAAAGCCCAACAGAACACAGTCTAAAAGTGACGCCGTATGGATCTTTGTGCTAGGTCGGGCTAACCCCGGAGCCTTCGGTCACTGAGCGGGTGTGATGTCGCTCGGCGCTGGGAGGCCCAAGCTCAGAAGCTCGACAGCCGTCTGTGTGAGATGCTGACATTCAAGCGTCTAACATAGTACTCTGTCTACTCAGCAGCGCTGTCCAGCCTGCCCTCCTTCCTCACTGACCTACGAAAGCACACATGCTGCAAGATGTCTGCAAATACTTTTAAGCACAAATTTAAATCTATTTGCCAGAACATGAAAGCGTAGAAAATAGCAAGACAGTGGCCACAGTACAAAGGATAGCGGGAGAAGATTGGGCTAATGGATCTGGGGCTCTGGTACCATTTACGGAACCTTATTTATATATATTTTATATATATATGGAACTTATATATACATAAATGAAGTACTGTATATATATATATATATATATATGTCTTTAAATTCTGAAATAGTTTAAGACTCACAAGAAGTTGCAAAATAGTGCAAAAAGGGGCGCCTGGGTGGCTCAGTCGTTAAGCGTCCACCTTCAGCTCAGGTCATGATCCTGGGGTCCTGAGATTGAGCCCCGCATCGGGCTCCCTGCTCACTGGGAAGTCTGCTTCTCCCTCTGCCCCTCTCCCTACTTGTGCACTCTTGCTCACTCCCTCTCCCTCTGCCTCTCAAATAAATAAATAAAATCTTAAAAAAAAAAGCATGGCCGCGTGTCCTTCCTTTGGCTCTTCCCAATGACAACAGGTCACACAACCAAAGAACATCACCATCGAACTAGGAAATCAACACTGGTACAATACTATTCACTCGGGCATAGATCTCATTTGCATTTCACTAGTTTTTACCTGAACTCTTTTCTTTTTCTGTCCTGTTTCTTTTCTTTCTTTTTTTTTTTTTTTGATGTAATCTCTACAGCTAACATGGGCCTCGAACTCATGACCCCAAGATCAAGAGTTGTATGCTCTACCAACTGAGCCAGCCAGGGACCCCTGTTCTGTTTCATTTTTGAGGCTACTTCTGTATTTCAGAATATCACAGAAACTGAGCCTCACTTTATAAACTGAGACTAAATTTAACTTCCATCACACTGACTGGGTCTGTTGAAGCTTGAATTAGGTCCACCAAATTGAAGCCCAGAACAAAATTTATGAAAAACATTCTTTGTGCTTCTAAATTATTTGTATGATGGATAACCTCAGATGATTTGCTATTTACACAATTTACTGGGGGGATTTCCCGAAAGGCTTCCTGCTCACGAGCTGTGTGGTCCTCACCAAATTACTTGACCTCCATAAGCTTTGGTTTTCTCATCTGTAAAATGGGGGCAGTAATCTCACCTACCTCATAGAGTTATTGCAAAGTCTCAACATCCCTGGCAGTTGGCAGGTAATGGGGTCTCTCATGGTTGTGGATGGTGGCCAGGGGGCATACAATCCTGTCTTCCCTAGCTGAAACTGAGAATGCATTTCCCCAAATAATACTACTGCATCGATGTCAGACTTCAAGTGCATAGTGGATCTATGGACTCTTGTGGGTTGTCCTGAAACCTAATCACCCTTGATATTACATTTAAATGGAAGAATATATTACGTTCCAAATGAAGCATTTGGAGCACAGCCCACAGAGTGGGGATGGCTTTTACAAGAAAGCTAGGTCATTGCTTTGTATATGCCCCAATGCCCTTTTTAAGCAGAAATAAGTTTAAAAGACAAATAAAAAGGGGTAAAAAAAATTGATGGCTTGAATGTTGGTCATTTCTAAGTGATAGCAAAGTTCTCCTTTCCGGTCTTACTAATGGATTAAATTATTGCATGAAGTTTGACATGAATTAATATAGTATTACTGGTCATAAGCATATCTGTTGCATTGGCCAAAATCAGGGCGGCCCGGAGCTGGCTTGTCCCAGCTCAGAGGACTCAGCCATGCACCTCTCCTCCCTCTGTGTTCAGCAAAGTTGGGCTGATGGCTTGAAATGGGTAGGCCATGGTGGGAGTATTAACATCACAGAAATCAGCAAGTGCTTTCCCTGTCACTCTCAAAAGCCAGATATTGGACATTTACCTGCTCACGATTGACTCCTCCTTTTTTTTTTTTTTTTAAAGATTTTGTTTTTAGGTAATCTCTACATCCAACGTGGGGCTAGAACCCACAACCCTGAGATCAAGTCTCATGCTGCACTGACTGAGCCAGCCAGGCGCTGCCCCGATTGGTTCATTTTTTTTTTTAATTTTATTTTATTATGTTATGTTATTCACCATACATTACATCATTAGTTTTTGATGTAGTGTTCCATGATTCATTGTTTGTGCATAACACCCAGTGCTCCATGCAGAACGTGCCCTCCTTAATACCCATCACCAGGCTAACCCATCCCCCCACCCCCCTCCCCTCTAGAACCCTCCGTTTGTTTCTCAGAGTCCATAGTCTCTCATGGTTCGTGTCCCCCTGCGATTTCCACCCCCTTCATTTTTCCCCTCCTGCTATCTTCTTTTTTTTTTTTTAACATATAATGTATTATTTGTTTCAGAGGTACAGGTCTGTGATTCAACAGTCCTACACAATTCACAGCGCTCACCATAGCACATACCCTCCCCAATGTCTATCACCCAGCCGCCCCATCCTTCCCACCCCCCACCACTCCAGCAACACTCAGTTTGTTTCCTGAGATTAAGAATTCCTCATATCAGTGAGGTCATATGATGCATGTCTTTCTCTGATTGATTTATTTCACTCAGCATAATACCCTCCAGTTCCATCCACGTCGCTGCAAATGGCAAGGTTTCATTTTTTGATGGCTGCATAATATTCCATCGTGTATATATACCACATCTTCTTTATCCATTCATCTGTCGATGGGCATCTTGGCTCTTTCCATGATTTGGCTATTGTGACATTGCTCTGATTGCTTCATTTTTTAATTCGACATTTATTGTATGCCTGCCACTATTTTAGGATCCATGTGGCCCTGAACAAGACAGCTCCTTAGAGCTGTAAGGGGAATCCCTAAAGGTAAATTTGAAGTCCAAGGAAACATGAAATATACATGGTTTGAAAGAAAAAGCGCCTGTCAGTGTAACCCATGTGCATTTCCAACACAAGATCTTCAGTGGGAAAGGCCCCCTGTAAAGGAGGATTGCCTTTAAAACCACCCCAGGCATTCCATTTTTGTAACCACCTCCAGGAAGTGGATTCATTGTAATCAATTATACCTGCTCACTTTCAGTTTTTCTCTGGTCCTCTTTCCAGACTTTTTAAGCTTCCAAGCCCAGAGCCAAACACTGTACTCTGTCATACACAAATGTCAGATTACCTCATGGCTCCCGTACATTTCATCATTATTTAGGCCTCTGATATTATACTTGCTGAAATTTTAAAAATATCAAAGCAATACACGCAAATGGTAACAAAATTCTACAGTTTATGATGAGAAGAGAGGAGCTCATGCCTCATCCCAGCCCCCATCCCACCCAAGGCTAACTTGCTCTGCTGAGCCTGGTAACCCTGAATCCTGAATCTCAGTATCCCATTCCGTTTTTCTACAAAATAACACTTCGGTCTCCAGCCGGGGAGGGGGTGGGCAGGGAAAGAGCAGTCCCTTGCCTGCATGGGGGAGGTGACAGGGCTCCCTGGGGTCTGACAACCTCATGTGAGACTTTTCACCCCTTCTCCATTTTCAACCCGTGGCTGCCCCCTCCCCCCTGTGGCACCTGCTGCCCCTGGGGGTCTGGGGAGACAATGGGCCTCTCATTAGTCTTCTCCTTAACCCACTTCGCAACTTTCTTCTTTCTGCTGACACAATTATGGCTCCAAGTCTGCTATTTACTTTTTGTGTCTGTGTAAACTTTTCAAGTTCAAAGTGCACAGCGAAATGAACCAATCTTGAGCCTACGACCTAATAAATATTTTGCCAATGATTATATTCATTTAACAAGTTCCCAGGTCACGATACAGAACATTTCCAGCACCAGAAGCCTCCCTTGTGCCCCCCAAAGGTAAAAGCTATTCTACAAATCCGTCTGTTGGTATTCAAGGCTTTAATTCACCAAGGTTACTTTGAACGCCAATTCATTAATTAAAATGTTGAACGGAACATCCTCTAAGTGCTTGAAGGTGAGTGCCCCTGGAGGCACCCTCTCTGCAGACTAAGTCAGTCCTGTACTCACTGCTGTGCATCTAGTCCATAGCAAATTTGTCTCAGTTTATTGAGTTGGACAGAACCAAAAGACTTGCAAAAATTGCAAACAAAACCAAAAACGTGCATCTGATTTTTTTCAAAAGAAAAGCTCCTAAATCATGGTTTCCTCCTTGCTCACTTCACTTCTGTGGGGCTCTGCCTTTACCCCATTCTGATAAGGTGACAGAATTGTTAGCTTATCCCTGTCAGCCCCAACGTGGTGTCCGGATTACTCAAGAAAATTGGGAGATGCCTGTGTGTGTGTGTGTATGTGTGTGTGTGTGTGTGTGTGTGTGGTTGGTTGGGAGTTAGTAATATCTGGCTAGGAAATCGGATAGGGAAATGAAGGGAGTTGAGAGAAACTGAAAATCCTAATACAGGCTGCATAAGCTCCTATTTTTCTAGCAGCTTCCATAGTGCTTGCTCAGGTCTCAGAGGAAGCAAAGGCTTTTGTGATGATGTTTGCTTTGATTAGAAGTTTACTGAAATATTTGAAGGTGAAAGGGAAGCCCAGAAAACTTCCCAAAATTTCTGAAATTGAGAGAACTTTTCCAATCTTTATGACCGTAGATCAGATTTGTGTTTCGAAATGTCACAATGAATGCAACACCTCCAAGCTATTGGCAAGCTTCCTACAGTGGTTCTATACTGACTCAGACTTTTGTGGGACTGATTTAGTTTTTGAGATATTTAGCTTTTTTTGCACTTTCCTCATTTACTTGCCTAGGTGAGTGGCTTATGAGGATGTACTGGATAGAAAATACACTTATTAAAATACATTCCTGGGAACTGGACTAATCCCAACCGCATCAATAAGCAAGAAATAATCTATCGGGCAAGTAGTTATTGACCAATGGGAAAAATCAAAAAGGAGAAAAAATATTTTAGTAAAAGAAATTCCAGAGACCTGAGTAAGCCAATTACGAGACACAGAGAATTTTATTTTAATTTTTTAAAAATTTTTTAAAGATTTTATTTATTTATTTGACACAGAGAGAGAGAAGAGAGAGAGAGAGAGAGAGATCACAAGCCGGCAGACAGGCAGGCAGAGGGAGAGGGAGAAGCAGGCTTCCCACGGAGCAGGGAGCCCGATGTGGGACTCGATCCCAGGACCCCGGGATCATGACCTGAGCCAAAAGCAGACTTTTAACGACTGAGCCACCCAGGTGCCCCTTATTTTAATTTTTTAAAAAAATATTTTATTTCTTTATTTGTCAGAGAGAGAGAGAGAGAGAGAGAACACAAGCAGGGGGAGTGGAAGAGGGAGAAGCAGGCTTCTTGCCGAGCGGGGAACCCGATGCGGGGCTCGATCCCAGGACCCTGGGATCACGACCTGAGCTGAAGGCAGACGCTTAACCGACTGAGCCTTCCAGGTGTCCCGACACACAGAATTTTAAAACACCGTTGTGGAAAAGTCTGTAGGTGGAGTTTATTTCTACAGGAAGCAGTGAGATACCATGGAAAGAGCTCTAGACCAAAAGAACAGGCTTGCCTATCAGTCAGTCAGCTGTGTGGTCTTTGTACCTTATTTGACCTCTCTGTGTCTCGGTTCCCTCACCTGTAGAAGAATGTCTTTTTTTTTTTTCAAATATTTTATTTATTTATTTATTTGAGAGAGAGAGAGCATGAGAGGGGGGAGGGTCAGAGGGAGAAGCAGACTCCCTGCCGAGCAGGGAGCCCGACGCGGGACTCGATCCCGGGACTCCAGGACCATGACCCGAGCCGAAGGCAGTCGCTCAACCAACTGAGCCACCCAGGCGCCCTGTAGAAGAATGTCTTTAAGATCACTTCTGGTTTTCATAGCGATTCTCCAAGTCTGCGACTAGTACTGAAGGCGGCTTCTCAGAGGTCTAGGTTTGGAAAACACAGAATGTATAGGCTCCTTTCAAAATGGAGTTAAAGGTCACCGGGGCCAACAGAGGGATGGGTGGCCAGTCACAGACAAAGCTCAGGACAAATGGATATATGATGTCCTTGGTGCTAGCAGTACCACACTGAGGTTTTGTGACTCTGGATAATCCATTTGTACAAACGTTTATTTGCAAGGTGTTTACTATGTGCCAAGTTTCAAATCTGCTTCCCCTGGTTTTCTTTTCTGAACAATAGTGAAAATAGTCACTTGGGCCTATTAAAATTCGCTCTGTCTGCCGCTCTCCCCGCTCATGCTCACTCTGTCTGTCTCCTCCCCCCCCCCAAAAAAAGAAGGGAAGTCTTTGAGAAGGCAAGAGGGAGGTGAACCCAAACGCATGTGTTTGTAGGGTTCAAAGATAAACTGAGGCATATTAAAATACTCTAAGAGTTTATTTAAGCAATAAATAAGAGAGAGAGAACGATAAGAAATGTGCCTCAGTTTGCCTTGGAGCTCCAATGGCTCCGCTCTGCGCTTAGTGTGCTTGAACCTGTCTCCAAGCTCGTGTTCCCCATGCCAGGACTTCGCTTTGATCACGAATCTCAAATGTGCTCTCAACGCTGTGGCAATCCAGTTTCACTAGTAATTACTTCATTCTTTCTTCACACTTCTCCCACTTCTCCCAAGCTCCCCCACACACTCAGGTTACCCCGTGGTCACTAAGGAAATGGAAGCTACCAGGTGTGGATTTTCCCTGTCTTCCCAACAGCCAGTCTGCAACCGGCTTCTTCCCCATCGCCCTGGAGGGACGGCCCCTCTTCCTACTGGTCCTTTCATTAAAAAAGGAGGCCCTGAGACCGAGGTGGCTCTAATGCCCCAGTGGCCTATGGAAGCCCCCCACAAACCTCTGCTCGTCAAGGCCTCAAGGTCACGAAAGCAAAACACTAAGGACGACCAGCCACAAACAGCCAACTAGGCTTTAAGCTACAGTCGATCAAAGAACTTCTTTGCTTCCACCTTTTCTCTGTAAAAGTCTCTTCCCTGTTGGTGGCGTGCTCCCAAGCACTTCCTGTTTGGCGCTGCCTGATTCAAATCCATTTTTGCTTAAATAAACTCTTAGAGTATCTTAATATGCCTCAGTTTATCTTTGAACCCTACACACACATGCGTTTGGGTTCACCTCCCTCTTGCCTTCTCAAAGACTTCCCTTCTTTTTTGTGGGGGGAGGAGAGAGACAGAGAGAGAGAGTGAGCATGAGTGGGGAGAGCAGCAGACAGAGAGCGAATTTTAAGCAGGTTCCCGACGTGGGGCTCGATCTCATGACCTGAGCCAAAACCAAGAGTCAGAGCTTAACCCACTTGACCTACTGAGCCACCCAGGGGCCCCTCCCCCCCTTTTTTTAATCACCTCCTGCTTCTTCAGCTTTTCCCCTCCCCCTACCGGCCCAGTCTTATCAGCATATGAAGCATAATCTTGTCTCTTCTCCCTTGAAAAGCAATAAACAAAGAGAAACAAAATCCAAACACTCTCTTGAGCCTTCTGATCTCCTTAAGATTTGTTGACATATCTGAGTTTCCTTCAAACCACCCCAGTCTGGCTGTGGGCCCCACCATGCCATCACACCTGCTTTGCTAAGGTCGCTGTAGTGGGTTGAATAGTAACCCCCCAAACGATAGGTCCAAGTCCTAACTACTGGAACCTGTGAGTGTGAACTTACTTGGAAAAAGATGTAATTAAGTTAAGGATCTGGAGATGAGATCATCCAGGATTTAGGGTGGGCCCTGAGTCCACTGACAGATGTCCTTACAAGAGAAAGGCAGGGGGAAATTTGAGACATGGGAGAGACATTGGGGCTATAAGGCCATGTGAAGACGGGGACAGAGATGAAGGAATGCCATGGACCCCTAGCAGTCAACAGAAACCGGAAGAGGCCAAGAAGGAGTCTCCTCTAGAGCCGTCAAAGGGAAGGCAGCCTGCTTGATTTTGGACTTCCGGTCTCCGGAACTCTGAGAGAATAAATTTTTGCTGCTTTAAGCCCCCATGTAGGGGTAATTTGTTACGGTCACCCTAGGAAACTAACAGTCACCCATGACCTCCATGCTGCATAACTCCAAACACGGTATACCATCTGGATCTAACACTGTGCATGGTATCTGACTCAGTTGACTGTTCCTTCCTGGAGACATCTTATAGCCCTGGCTTTGAGGGAACCACTTTCTGTTGGGTTCTCTCTTCTCTTCTCTTTAGGAATGCTTCATCTTAGGGTTCTTTGCTAGTTTTCCTCTTCCACCTAACTGCTAAGTGTCTGCTCTCCTCGCTCCACATTCTCTCAAGCAATCCCACTCATGCTTGTGGCTCTAAATATCATCCATATACTAAAGGTCCCCAAACCGGTGCCTCCAACTTAGAGCTGCTGATCCTTTCAGTCATGCGTCTATCATGCCCACTTGGCACAGAAGCTTCGGTGGGCCAGTGATCCCACTGAGGAGCCAACATACGCACACAAAAGAGGACTTCTGAGCCTCACCAAACTCTCCTCCTGCCTGCCCCGTGAAAAACTCATTCCTCCTCTGGTTTCCACATCTGAAGAAATGGCAGGCATCTTCACCTAACACAACCTGGGAGTCATTATTCCTTACTCTCAGATCCAATTCCTAAGCAAGTCTTGTCAATTTAATATGTAAGATATATCTTGATTCCATTCACTTCCCCTATCTCTGCTGTCATCATCCTGGGGCAACACGGACATGACGTCTCACCTGGTCTCTTGAACTAGCTTCCGAGTGATTCTCCACCCAGCAGCTCGTCCTTAGGGGATCATGCCATGCCCCTACTTAAAGCCCTTCAAAGGATTCCCATTGAACTGAGCATGAAATCCAAACTCTGTGAGGCCTTTTGTGACCTTGCCTTGCCTTCTGTCCATCTCTCTCCCTCTGCTCCGTCCACAGTGGATCTTCCTTAGGCTCTAAGAACTTACAAGCGTTTCCCACCTTGGACCATCTCTGCCTGGGATTCTCTCCTCCACACTGCGCCTTCAGCTCATTTCCTCAGAGGGGACTCCCGGAGAGTAGTACCCTATCACCCGTTTTAATTTTAATTCTAATTTAATTTTAATTCTCATAGAATTCAATTCTTTCCACCACAGCCTTTGCCACAATCTGTAATTACACATTTGATCGTGTGTTTATTTACTATCTTCCCCACCAGGTGGGTTCCAGAAAGCAGCTGGGACTGTGTTTCTCCTCACTGAGCGCAGGGCGCCTAGCTGAGGGGCAGCCACCACAGGATGCTCCATAAATATTTGTTGAATGAATTCACTCTCTTCTATCAAATGTGTGTTCTAGCAGGAAGGCTCATCAGGTGGGAACACTGTCACCCAGAAGAAAAAAAGAAATAGCAAAAAATCTGCATTTTATAAAAACCCGAAGACTTTGTTTTACAAACATATAAATTATTTTATTTACAAAGCCATGTTACAAAAAAAAAAAAAAAGGCCAAAAAAAAAAAAAAGTACAATCGCTCACTGGAGAATGTCTCCAGGCCTGGTGCTGAACCATGGCAGTATCAATAGATACATGTTTGTTCTTTCCTTTTAAAACTGTAAGCCATAGAATTTGCTATTTACACCTACTTTAGACATTTATTCTGCTTACAATATCACAGGCATGGAATGAATTCTATCTGATAGTGCTAATACGTAAAGGTTGCAGGGACAAAGAAGGAAAATACTTAGTGTTACAAAATAGGGACCGTAGAAAAGAAACCCACTCCACAAGTGTGGCGTTTGCTTAGAATGTTGGGACATGCTTTCTCCAAAATTCTTCTGGAAAAGGTTCTAAAATTGGTAAGTAGGAAAGGACAAATGAGCAGGTGTAAATTCTTGTCTGTGCAACAACAGTGACTGAATATACCCCATGACTGACCAGCTACGTAAAACCCGCAGAGTTTTGTTAAAGTGCCATGGGCTGACAGCATAACAAAATAGAAGGTGTAAATAGAAAATTTCTTTTTTTTTCCTTTTTTAAAACAAGAGTTCACTGAGAATCGGCAATAATAGAATATGCTGTAGAAACTATTCTCTACAAAGGTTGATCAGCGTTATTTACAATTGGTACATTGATACAAAAGAAGGCATACAAGTTATCCAAGTCGCTTTTTTTTTTTTTTATGGCTGACAGGTCTATGCATTGTGTTATGCTAAACCACCAGAGCTTTCGAGCCTCTATGGCTGATGACAAGTCACGAGATCTTCAGGCAAATGGGGGGTGGTGGTCGTGGTGTGCGTGCGTGTGTGTGTGTGTGTGTGTGTGTGTGTGCAGTCAAGGGGCTGGGGTGGGATGCGCAGAACAGAAGTACCCAAAGGGTCTCACCCTAATAATGCTTTATAGGCTGGTCCAGTTGAACTCCATTAAAACAAACCCAAAGAAAACCTTTTATTTGCATTCTATTTTTCAAGCTGTGAGTTTTTAATACATCATTATAAAGTAAACCTGTGGTTGATTGTGAAGGAAGAAACACCATGGGTTTTCCCTTTTTGCTCAGTTTTCCAGAAATGTCCTCACCTTGGTCAGAGCCAGGCTTTCACCAAGTAAGCAGCATTCGGTGGGGAGCCTCTTTATTCCAGCTTGCAATTCAAGATGTAGACAGCTAAAATGTTTAAGCCTACTGAATTGCTCCTTTCGTCCCTGTCAAGAGACATTATTTCTCAGAAGCAGCCACTTAAACTCTCAACCTTTGTTTTCCCTCTTTGAGTGTAAGAGTTTATAAATCAGAGGGTTATTTTGTTGCTGAGATTTTTTTGTTTTTTTTGTTTTTGTTTTTTTACTCCTGCAAGTTTTACAACTTAAAATAAATTATAAAAAAACAACAGACTTCTAAAACCGAACGAGACAAAAATTGTGCAAAAATAACAAAGATATGTACATACTTTTCAGTCTGAAGAAATGTACAATAAAAACATAATTCAAAGAACATTTTAAAAATATAAACATTGCTTAAACTTTCCTACGTTTCATATTGTTTCTGAAACTATTCTGGTCAGTTAGCTCTGTAATATAGTAAAACATAAATTATTACAAAATTAACACTATAAAAATTTACTTTAAGAATATCTTCTAAACTTTTTTTCCAAAGGGTCTAACCTGTTTATAATTTCTTAAACATTTTATAAGTCTTAAAATCTGCCTTAACTTTTTTTTTTAAAAAAGAAAAGTAACCACCTTCCCTTCAATTTGTAGTCTCTTTTTCCCAAGACGTAAATAAACCGGCATATAAGTGCACTTTTAACACTGTAGAAATAAAAATGAAATAATCTGAACTAATGTTCTGGTACCTAATATCAACTCCTGATTTTTAAAAAAATCTTCATTTTATATTAAAAATTTTAGGAATCCTATAAGAAACACAGTCAGTGCAATTCCATTGATACAAATCACTCCGTTTGCTTCCCGTCTTTGCGAAATCCAATGTGGTGAAACGTAACAGTAGTCTGATCTTTGGGTTGTGGGGATGGGAAGGAAAAGGGAAACTTGAGGGTAGGGATGAGGGTTTGGGTCTAGCTGCAAAACTGGCATTCATTTCTGATTTAGGGATGAAGCAAAACTTCCTAGTATCTCTTGCTATTATATCGGGTACAAGTTTCATGATTAATAGCACAGAATGCCTATTTCATATTGTGAATTCCTTTCCTGATTCCCATTCCCTAGTAGAGCATGTGGTATTGCTATGTCTTTCAAAATGCCACTGTGAACAGTTTCAGAGTTGTAGGGCTCTAGCTTCTCTCTTCCCGCTCTTCCAAATAGCTCTTCTTCACTAAGTGGTCGCTGAGCTCACTACACCTCCCTGGGGTGGCTGGATCAGAGTGGGGGCTTGTGATAGCTTAGCACAAGCTGATCGATGGGTGTGCTGACTGCATGGGACCCTGGGGCCCAGGGCACGGAGGTGGGTGGGCAGGGCTAGTGTTTATTACTTAACCCTCCATGGAAGCTTTCTCTCAGACCCTTCCTGCACCCCCAGCCCTGCCTTTCCTCCTCTTGTCTCACCCCAGAGGGCAGCTTGAGAACTTCCACCACTGTGGAAGCTGTGTCTCAAGCCCTGAGTGGCTTCCTGGGGTCTCGTGCCCTTCTCCCTGGGATTTCTCCATCTCTGGTTCGCCTCGCTTTGGCGCCCTTGTACACCCGCACCCTGGAAGGGATTCTGCAACATGGATCCCTAACAAGCTCAGGTGATCAGCCACCCGGTTTCCTCTGCCTTTTGAGGGGTATCGTCCCCCACGCATAAGCTCTGCTTCTTGCCACCTTCTGGGCCCATTCCAGCCCCTGTCCCTGACCCAGATCCTCTCTGAGCTGCACAGCTGGACAGTGGTATCGGCTGAACGACATAGTTCAATGGCCAATCTTCTCCGTTCTGCGCATAGCATCTGGCTCGCGCAGTGCCGGCGCAGCGCGGAAACCTGACGAGGACGCTCAGCCCAGGCGGGGCTCCCCGCTCTCGGGTCCCCAGACACAGGCTCTTCCCCAGCAAAGCCCCTCCCCCAGCACGCTGGCCAGGGGGGCGCCAGTGGGCGGCAGGTGGGAGGGGACGGAAGGGACGGGTGGGAGAGGTCAAGGAAAGGAGCACCGCACTTGCTCAAGTTCAAGAGTCTCAGACCACGCCAACCGGGAACGGACACTCTGCCATGACTGCTCGCGTGGCTGGCGCGAAATGATGGTGCAGTAGCAGCATCGGAAGCTAGAGGGGCGACCCCAAACTTGGAAGAACGCATACACATGGCAAATGAAAGAACCGAAACAAAACACTGGTACTGTTTTCTGTAAATCTTAAATTCACGTTCTTTTGCCTTTTGCTTTTTTCTTCAAAACTAAAAACTGGTCAATTAAAAAAGGAAGAAGCAAGGCCAGAGCCACAGGCACGGCACAGGAAGCCGACTCTCCCCGGCTGCGCACCCCGCCCTCCTCCCGCCTCGGCCTTGGGGCGGCCAGGCATTGGTTTGGAAGTGGCTTCACAGTCTTGTTATGGAAGAGTCCTTATCCTGCCCGTTCTGTTTGTGGTCTTCTAGGAAAGAAAAGAAAAGCTTGTTTCAAAACCATACACTTGGGATGACCCGCAAGAATTCAAGAACAGAGGCTCAGTTTTCGCGGCTGATACGGAGCCACCTCCCGCCGAAGGCAACGGTGATGGGCAAGTGAGGCGCCGGATGTGGAGGGCTCGGGGCACCTGACGCGGCCACGCAGATCCTCGCTCCGGGGAAGACACAGGGACACATCCCGTGCACGTGCACGGAGGGGGTCCCCTCCTGCAGAGAGAACTGGAATAATGGACCCGTCTTTGTTTTTTTCCTCTCTTGCTTTACCTCTTCCTACCTAACCTGTAGACCACATGGAGAATTCTCTAAGGAAGACGTCTAGTGTTGGATTAAGCATAGAGGCTTTGGGTTCAAGTTACTTAGCCTTAGTCTGGGCATCTTCAATTTATAACATGAGGATCATCGTTTGTCCCTCACAGGGTTGCTATAAGGATTATATGTATGTAATGTATGTAAAGGGCTCAGCATAGCTCCTGCAGAGAAAAGCCTCAACAAACGCTATTTTATTATTATTACGTTCGTTAAGGGTGACCGCGTAGCCAACAGGTGCACTCTGCAGACTGTGCGGGAGGCCAGTCACGAACAGGGGCAGGTTACCAGGGCACAGACGCCCCCTTCTCTGCGTCGTCCCCCCTACGACCTCCCACACAGATGCTCAGGCACAAAATGGTGGAGACACTCTCCTTGATCTGGGGATACAAAAACTATTTCCCTATAATCTTCACCCAAACACTACCCAACACTGGTGGGGAAACCCCAAAGGCCAAAATGCAGACAAACATACTGCAATTTGGTATCTACAAAACCAACAGCGCATCTAAGAGGACAGAACACAGCTATGCATGTATTTCTTTCCAGTGACGTAGAACACGCCTTACCCCACCCTTTACCCTCCCTGGCCTTCCTCAGAGGCACACACACTGCACTGGAGAAAATAATTTGTACACTGACTACTTTCACACTTTTGAGTTTGTAAAAACTCCTAGATCTATCCCGGATATTCCCACCATGAAACCACATCTTGAACAGTAGCCACGACTCACCAGAGGCCTTGAGAAGGGACTGATGGATCAGTGCCCCGAGCAAGGCCCTTCGGTCAGCTCATTAATTTTCACAATAACCTTAGGAGGGAGGTGTCACCTTTGCCATTTAACAGATGGAAACACTGAGACTCAGAGAAGGAGGATGCCTGATATCACACCGCTGCGATTAATAATTGGGGCTAAGACCTATGTGTTTGTTACGTGTCAGGCATTTTCTAGAGGCTTTATGTGAAAAAATTAATTTAATCCTCACAAAAGCCGTGTGGGGTAGGGGCCGTTTATGATCCCTTGTGGGTGAGGAAACTGAAGCACAGGGAAGTTAAGTAACTTAGCTAAGGACACACAGCTACTAACAAGATGGCCAAGCTCTAGAAGCCAGAAAGCCATGCTCTTAACTGGAGCTGAGGTGTGAGGCAGGGTCTGCGCCAATGCCCTCGCTCCAACTGCTGGGGACCCCATGTCCTTTTGCCCCCTGGTAACTTACCGGCCGGCTGTGTCCTGGGCTGGATATGCTTGAAGGACTGGATTGTGACAAAGCTAGGCTGCTATTTTTCCCGACCTGAAAGACACCACAGACGTCGCACTCAGATCCACCAGCCAGCCTGAGGCGAGCGACCCCCGGTATCCGGCGCCGCCCGGGGTCCAACAGCGCCCTCCAGTGGTGAGCCGCTCGCGTTTCCGTCTTAGATGGCGGAGAGGACGCAAACGGCTCCGGGGGCACCTCCCGTCCTACAGGGAAGGTGCAATGGAGGGGAGCTCTTAATTCTGCTTCCCAGATGTAGCATGTGAGTTCCAGGGGTGAGGATGAAGGCGTCTGGCGAGAGCCTCGCCCGTCCTGGGGCGGGGGAGGCATTTGCCCCTGCAGAGGCCCCTGCTTCTCCACCTCTGACCTCCCAGACCGGTCCCAGAAGGCTCCCCGGGACTAGATCAGCATAAGAGCTTGCCTCTTATTCTGGGTCCGTTTTCCTGGCCACGGGACACAGCGACCACCTTGCTGTTCTTCAGAAAACTAGCCAAATGGCCCTGGGCTTCCCGCTTCCAGGGGGAGCCGGCGCGGGGTCCCAGGAGGCGGCACCGGGGGCCTGTGGGTGTGGCCTCCGGGCTCCTCCCCTTTCTCTGCGACCGGCCTGGGCCCGTGGCGGGCGGCTTCCTCCCAGCCCACAGGCAGCTCCTCCTTGGGCCTATAAAGAGCTCGTCCTCTGTGTTAACTCACCTTTGCATAAAGACGTCCGCCTTATACTCGCAGTCCTGTTTTTTTGTTCAATTTAATATCTCTGTGAGAAACGCTCTGGTCTTACACCTACCGGATACAATTAAATAGATCCCCAGTTGGTTCGCAAAGCACGTTTACCTTGAATTTCTCAACCTACCTCGTGCTTCTCCCAGTCTCCTAACAGAATCGACACAGACTGCAAAGGCCTTTCCCCAGCACTTGGACATCACCGGGGGTGACCCTGGACACAGGTCTTCTAAATGGCCCGGTGACAAGCACCCAGGTATCACCCACATGAGAGAGCCGATGCGGGCTAGACACGCGGCAGCTGTCCAAGGCATCAGCTTTTTTGATTTCCCTCTTCATAAATACTCTGGTAGAGGTCTGTCTGCTCCTTTCTCCACTGGTTTTGACTAATTCATTGTGTTTGCTAAACATTTCGGACGGTCCTGCTCGCCCAAGAACAAACGGCAACGTCCACTCAGTACCGAGACGTTCCATGAACACAGAGGCATGAAGGTTAAGAGCCCAGACTACAGAGCCAAACTGCCTGGGTTTAAATCTCTGCCCTACTATTTCCTTGCTGTGTGACTTTGGGCATGTTGTTTAACCTTCCTGTGCCTGGGTTTACTCATTTGTAAAATGGGGGGTAATAACAGGTAACAATTAAATGACAATATATCTGAAGTGCTCGGAACAGAGCTCATCCCCTAAGTGTTTGTGGCTAGAACTTTATTGAAAATGGGTGACACTAGGGGGCGCCTGGATGGCTCAGTCGGTAAGTATCTGATTCTTGATCTCAGGGTTGTGAGTTCAAGCCCCAGGTTGTCAGGGTGTGGCCTGTAAGCCAATAGGGTGACACCCCTGACCTGCTGACTCAGAGTCTCCACCTTAATAAGACACACACACCCCCACACACCCCCCTCCCAGGGGATTCCTGTACACATTCAAGTTTAGGAAGCCCTGGTTCTGCCCTTCATCATCCTGAGGCCTGAAGGTGTCCCCAACCAGCCGTGTAGTCTCAGGAGAGGGCCCTGTGGGTGCTGGCCCCCATCCTCTGCACCCTTGGAATTGGGGGGTTAGAACGGTGGGACATCTGCCACAGCTGTGGACGGGTGTGAGTGTCCCGGGCTCCAGTGTGAGCACCTACATCTCCCCGTCTCACCTTGGCCTCAGTTTGCAGTTTGTCTGGCCCTTGGGATCCAAACGTGCTGTTTCTCATGTGTCTACTTGTGATTTGTGAATCCCCCTCAAGATGCTCTCTTCCTGAGCTTTTACAAGCCTCACAGAAAGATGACATAAAACATTAACAACTGCCTCTCCTCTCTCCAAAGTCCTCATCCCCACACAGGGCTGGGCTGAGGGTCCGGCCCACTTAATTCTAAACCTGGGCAGCGGCAGCCCACCCTCTGGGCCGTGGGGCACAAGCTCTCTGCCACCTGTGCCCTCTGCGCCCCAAAGCGGCAGCACCTGGAGGGGGTGGGGCCTCTCAATAGCCTCCCTGCCTCCCCCCTGCCCCGACCCGGGGGTCGGAGAGGGGGGAGGACCAGGCTGAAGGATGCCTGAGCTTGGACTCTTCTCACCCCATCATCCTGGGCTTCCTCACCATATGCCCTCCTACTTGCACAGTGGCACCATCGGACACGTCTGGGCCAGTTGGTGTGAGATGCAGTTTTACTGTAGGAGCGGGAATACTCAGTCACCGGGAGGCAGCCGCAACCAGCCACCACACCCCAGGTGGCCCCCCGCCCCCCCATCACTGAACCTGCCTGGGCCCCGGGCTCTTCCTAAGGGGCTTCCCAGAGACCTGACTGAATGAAATTGTCCTCAGAGCTCAAGATACAGAAGAGGCAGAAGTGGAGGGGGACCTCCGCTTCTCCCCATGCCTCAGTTTCCTCGTCTGTACAAATGCACCAACCGCTCTGGGTGGCAGGGCTTAAACGAAGTGACATTTGCACAGTGCTTAGAACAGCCCAGCACACAGCAAGAGCTGCACAAAGTATGTGTTCACTAAACCGTCCTCAGAACCGAGGCCGCTCTGTTCCTGGGCCTGAGCTGCCCGGCTCAGCAGGAGCGCCGCCCAGCCCGCTCCGTCCCCCAGAGCCCACGAAGGCCGAACCGGGGGGCCCCCGGAAGCACGGGTCCCTTACCTGCCGAGAGGAGGTGCTGTTAACGGGATCGGGCACCGGTGCGAGAAGGCTGGGCGGGTTCTTTTTGTGAACGCTATTCATACCAGGCATTTTAGTGATTTTACAGGCTTTGCTACTAGAACTCGAGTTCTTACGCTTTTTTCCTTCTGATTTGTCAAAAGAGAGGGGCAGCGAAGACACGGCATTGTGTGAGGCCAGAGAGAGGTCCCCTGCAAGGGAGGGCACAGAGAGGGGACAGGAGTCACTGCTGCCGCCCCCCGAGCCCCCGTGTCTCACTAGGTCCGCGGGGCCGCCGGGCAGCGAGGTCCGTCCTGAGGGCTCCAGTTTGGCACTGAGTGGGCTCACCCCATTGTTTGAGTTGTGCACAGACAGACTGTTATAGGGAGGGGCCGCCTGATAGGAGTTCAAAGCTGAACTGGCATTCAAGACACAGTTCTTTTTGTGGGGCCCTGATAATGGAGACGAGAGGGATGTCTGCAAGGTTAATGAGGAGGAGGAGGAAGTCGAAGGCTGCGGCTTCCTCTTTTTGTTACTTGGAGACTCGTCGCTACGGGCGGACAGGTCTTTGCCTTTTGAGGATTTGCTGGTTTTGGTTTTGGATGGCTTGTGGGAGGGGGAAGGGATGACGGCTGGTATCGGGGACACGGCGGATGGGGCCTTGAAGGTTGAGTCCATGATGCTGAGGGTTGCGGCCACATGGGGGAAAGCTGTGGTGTGTGACATGAGGGCGCTCGGGTCCGGCGACGCCACAAAAGCTGCGTTTGAGAGCATGGCTGATGTCATTATGTAAGAAGAGGTGAGTCTCGAGCTGATGGGAGCTGAAGGAAGATACACAGCACTGGGGTTGTTGAAAGGCTGGGAAACGGATGCTGGAACGGGGGTGGTGATGTGGGCTGCCGGCGAGGGCATGGGGCTATCTGCCGCAGGAGGGATCTTCCTAAACATGAGAGAAGAGTGAAAGAGAAACCGTGAGAAACAGGCTTGGCGGTGCCCCGGAGGCTCGAGTACGTGTGAGCAGCAGGGCTCCACAGAAACCCGCTCGAGCCACACTATGGAAGATGAAGCCTTGAAGGATGGCGGACTCTGAATTATGGCCCTTCCCTGTGGTTCCCCCCATTGCAACATCCAGCAACCTAGTGTGAATCACTTGCAGGTTCTCAGATCCTTTTCTCCATGCCTGGCTACTGCATAATAGCTGATTTGGGTTCATGAATAAAGGCGAATGTTATTTAGAATATAAATTTCCCAACAGTGTTCTCTCTCTCTCTCTCTCTCTCTCTATTTTTTGGCAGTGATGATGGTGATTGTTAATGAGCGGTAGTCATTTCACAGGTAGGTCCCGGCTTGAGTAAGTGTGAGGACAGGGCTTTGCCACCTGTACCTGAGGGACAGGCCTGCACACTGCCTCTCGGGCCTTCCCAGCCCTTTGGTCCTCACCCCCGCCACCCCCGGCTGGCAGGCCAGCATCCTCTTGCCTTGGCTGTCTGCAGCCTCCACTTTGTTCTGTGGAGAAGCATGAACACGTGGGCTCGGGGCTGCTGGCTCCCATATATTCTTATTCACCTCACCCAACCTCAGCTCTCGCCCTGAGGAGCTACGATGGGGGTGTGGCTGCCCCTCCACAGGTCTTCCCGTCCCTGTGTTAGGATGCGGTGAGAGGGCAGGGACATACAGGGATCCAGACCAGGGGGTCAGGAATTTCCAGTTTGTTCTGAAGACAGATGCAGGATATGGGCACAGGAGAATACACGGTCGGTGGGGGGGAGGGGGTGTCTTCCAGGAGGTTGGGGTGCCTGGGAGCAAACTCCCTGTCTCCTGCACTCTGTGGGGCCCAGGCCAGCATCGGGTGGCGGGTCATTCCTAGGGCCTTCCTATAAGCTCCATCTGTTGACTCCCACCTCCAAACCATGGTCTGACTCGATGTCACTGCTACTCTGGGAACCAGGAGGGGCACAGGGGCCTTGGGGGTCACCATTTGTTCCTGATTTTTTTTTTTTTTTTTTTTTTTTTTTTGCAGGAAAGGATACTGACCTCAGGAGCCAGGTGAATATTTTCAAATGGGCTCTTTCTACCTTGCCCCTAGCTCCCCCTCCCCGCTTCCCTGGAAATCATTTTCAGTGTAGCTGAGCTCCCCCCAGCAGTCAGGAACTAGCTCTCTTTCTCTGAAAGCAGCACTTGAAGGTGGGCCACTTGGGACTTGCACCCCCAGGGCTTCGAGCAGGTGTGAGACAGGGCCTCTGGAAATTCCCTGGCTCCTTGGAAGCCACCCTCTCAGCTGTAGCAGCAGGATTGGGCGCCCCTGGATGCCAGAAAGAGGCCCCACTGAGGAGGAAATTCCTCTCCTAGTGCTGCCCTGAGGACTTGGTTTTCTGCCTGCAATTTGGTGGAGCTTATGGCTTCCATCTTTAGGGTGGAATCCAGAGAAGTCCTTGAATACAGAAGCACAGGGTCCTTGAAAACATCAGATCAAACGGATCAAATATAAGAGGAAAAATGTTGCCAATCCACTGTGGCCATGATGGCGTTTGAAAATCTACTTTTTCTTAAGCCCAAAGGACATAAAAGGCCTGTCAGCACTCAACCAGTGTTCCTTAGTACTTGTTGCAATGAACCAATGAGTGAATGAATGGATGGATGGATGGGTGGGTGGATGGGTGAGCAGGTGAATTCTCAGCAGCAACATAACTGTGCATGAGGGGCAAGGACTCCCACAAGAGCGGACCCGAGAGGTCTGGACACGCCCTTCAAACTGTCTGGCACTGCACAAGCCCGCCCTGACGCTTTCGGGAAGGTTTCTCGGGCCGCGTGGCGTTTGCACACTCTCCTTGCCGTCTCTGTCAGCAGCCCGCTCCATCTTTCCCTGACTCCAGTTTCCTACCGGCTAAAGTAGGGATAGAAATACATGCGGGCAGAGGTCTGGCAGTGACTTGTAAGAAACATTATTTATGGATACCAGATGGCTCCTTTAGAGAGGACCCCAATCGATGGCCTTAACCGGACTCTACTCTGAATGCCCCGATTTGTAATTTTCTCACTGAGTCGTGTTAAGTGTGTGTTTTGACTTGGGCGGACGAGCAGGGCCGAAGTCGTCAGTCTTACCCGCTGACACTCAGGATTGGGGTGGATGCTATTTTCCTCGTCTCCTTTCTGTCCCTTTTCTTCGTCTCCCCGCTAATCCTAAGTGGAGGGCAGAGGCGGAGGGGAGAAAGGGCAGGGGAGAAGCGGGGCGAGGGGCACGCGGCGGCTCACTGTCCCGGGAAGCCCCTGCCCCCCGTGCTCAGCAGTTTATGTGTTTTTCTAGGGGGCTGGCAGTGGACTTCAGCTCTGCGAGCCGTGCCCCGGTTTCCACTGTGCACGCTGGCCTGGGGAGTCCCGTACAAAAGCCCACAGATGCGGATAAATTACTGAGAGCGCCCCTCCTCCCCTGCCAGCTGGCGTGGAGATCCAGATGCTGACCTGGCTGAAAGAGAATACTGTGTTGGCGTCTCCTGATGCAGAGTTAAATGCTTGTTAAAGAAAAAAGAGTCTTGGCCGTTCCTTTTCTTCCTAATGTCTTCCACGCCCCCATCGGCTGCCATCCCTCCAGGTTCGGGCCCGTCGGGGCCTGGGGTTTGGGCAGCGAGGCTGAGAGGGCAGCGGGGTGCTACGCTCTCCAGAGTTGACACCCAGGCAGCCCCAATGTTGCTCAGTGACAGCAGATTGGTTAGGCAAGTCCTGAAAAGGGGGGAGGGACCTGATGCCCTGGGGCTCGGGTTTCTGTGCCTGAGGAGGAAAGGAATATGGAGCTTGAGCTGACAGGACACCAGGTAGCGAAACACAGATCAACACATTCCTTCCACGTGTCCGGGATTTACACTTCCACAACACAGGAGCGCAAAGAGCTGCGAGAATCCCCAGGGCGGGCTGCCATCTTGGGGGGACAAGCGCACAGGGGCCAACCACCAAAACACCGAGAACCCAGGAGCCCCGCATGCAGCGCCCGGTGGTGGCTGTCCTGAGCGGACACAGGCTGCCACCGAGGGTGCCCTTCAGACACACTGAGCTGGCGCATCAGTGAGAAGAAACGATAAGCTTCTCTTGTGGCCCTTTCCTATTCTGCACTAGGTGTCACCACGGAGTCCGCTGGGACAGCTACCCGCACACCCCGTGGGGCTGGCTTCTGTGAGGAGGTCAGGTCTGGGAGGTGCCGCGGCTGCGGGGAGAGGGGCCAGCTCTGAATTCTGCTCCCGGGCCCCCCACAGCACCCTCCCAGTCTTAGGAACCCTTCCGTTCCTGCCTTTCCCGGGCCTCCCTGGGCGGGGCTCGGGGTTCGGCTGTGGCTTTCCTGACCTGCCTGGGCGCAGACCTGAGGGGTCCATGACGCTAATGGATTATGATGTCCTGGGGGCTCACTTTTGTAGGAGTGGGGGTGCGGGCTAGCCGTGCAGGATCAAGGGGCCAGCCTGGAAGCCCCCCGTGTGCTGTGGTTGGAAAGGGTCTAGCTTGTCACCCTTTCACAAGGGCATTTGCCTAAGTCAGGAAGTTTCCTTCCCTTTTTTATGAGTCTCCTGTTAAGATGTAAATACATTGGGAGGTGTTGGAGAAGAAAGGGGGCTCAGAGAAATGGAACGTAAGCTGGGGTTGGCTGGGGTGAGGCGAGGAGAGAGCTCTAGTGAGGCGGGAAGGGCCAAAGACAAGCTTAACCCACTTCCAGCATCACTCAGGATCCGCCCTGTTGGCCGCTGTACTTATTTTTTTCACAGGACATTAAACAATTAGAAATTGGTCCATAACCATTGTGAAATTTTTAGTATCGACATTGTAGCACTAACATTACAGGCAGAGGCAAATTCTCAGTATCCTTAGATGTTCTTAGTCATAGCCAAAAGACCCTTTAACACTCTTAAATAAACAAGATCTTATCTAACGCCTTTTTCATTTAGTTTAGAAGATTACCAACACAAAAATGATCTCCAAAGGGGACAAAGCACACCACACGTCGTACGTGTCTCTGAGAAACTGTGGGAAAGCCATTAAGAAGAGCTGGCATTTATGAATTAATCAGGGATCCCAATTTCAGAATCATTTTGTTCTATGAAAAGCCAACCACCACATTCATCCAGAAAGCTACGGTTCAGACAGTCGTGGGGCAGCTCTGAGCATATATTGCACAAAAACGGCTCACTTACTTCCACATCTGTGAATTCAAGTGTTTTTCTACCATGGAGTTTAGTGCGAATCGAAAACGATCCCATCTTCTATCAAACACATAGTACCCTCGTCCCATGAGGCGACTCCCGAATGAGCAAAACTGTGAGGGGAAAAAACATTTTAATTTTGATTACAGGTTAATAAGCTAATATAAACCATGCAGAGAAAAATAACATTCGCACAAAAACACACAGGGGTACAATTTTACTCAAAATAAAGAAGCAAATAGTACTGAAGCCAAAAATATTTCTGTGGTGCTTTCGTCTGTGCTCTAGATTTTCTGCTGAACCTCGCATTAGGACTCGACAGTAGTGACATTTTTCTGTGGCACTGAGGGCTACCTTCTCTGCACGCGGGATCCAGCCAGTCTTACAGGTTAAAAGCAAACACACAAACCAAACCAAACCAGCAGCCAGGGGGATTTTCCAGCACTGCCCGCCTATGGTATCACCTGTCTTCTCTGGGGACTCGGGGGTTCCCTCCTTCTCATCGTGGTAATGGGACACCGCTTGTCCTGATGCTGTCCGCCAACTGGTCAGAGCTTTCCTATCTGTTGTTGACAGAGCCACTTCACTTCTTCCAATGAGGCTATAAAGTCCTTCCTTCCCCAGTCCTGACTTCACGTCCACCTCTCAGCTCTTGTAGGCTGCCCTGTGACACGTCACCATCACCATGCTTCTGTTCATGCTGTTCCTTGGCTCATTCATGCTGTTCCCTCTGCTCCCTGTCTCCTTCCCTCTTCTCTTGAAGTCCCAATTCTCCCTCCCTGAGTGCCCTAATCAAGACTCCCATTTCCAATGGCCCTTATGTGACCAACCTCATCCCTCTGCATGCCCACTGCACGTCTATCGCATGCCTTATTACATTTCACCTTGGAATTGCTACATGGCTGTTTTATGTTCTATATAGTTTTATGTGCCTTGCTTGATTTTAAAGTATAAAAAGGCTGGAAGCCTTGTTTTCTTCTTCCTCCTCAGTATGAGGATGGTAGGGAAGGGATTTGGGTTGAAGAACGGACTGGAGAGACAAGGTCCTACAAAATGTTTAAAGCAAATCATCACATTTAAAACACATGGCTGAAATATGAGCAGTAAGATGTTTAATGAACATCACTGGATTATGATGTTAGGGCAACCAGAAGGCCAGCAGACAGAAATGCAAGAAGCGACCTCTGAGATGGTGACATTTGGATGGTCTAGAGCTCAGGCGAGTCTGCCTAAGACTCTATAACTCAAATACAGCTTCTCCCCCTTCCCCCGGACCTCCCAGCAGCTCCCTGGCCTCCATCCCAGACACAGTGCTGGGTTTGGCACTCATTCCACAAACCCTTCCTGGAACCAGCCTTTGGAACGGTTCTTAGGAGGAAATGCAAGACCTTCCCTTTGTTTTGTTTCTGCTTATGTTTGGGGGGTTTTGCATTAAGATTTTGTCACCCGTCAAACCTGGTACTCCTGATGAAAAACTCTTTCCTGCACTTTCATATCAAGTGTTTACAGATGGAGCAAGAAAATATACAAAGGGGGTTCTCCAATGTGGAAGCCAGTCTCCCGGCAGCATGTGGGAGCTGTTCCAGGTCTAGACATCTTTTCTTCCTTCGTCCCAGTTGCTAAAGACACCCTGAATGACCGTTTATGACAAAAAATGATTTAATATATCAACTGATCCTGAGAAAAAGGACAAAGCTAGGAAATAATCCATGGGCTTTCCATTTAAATCAGCAAAACATTAAGGGTGTACAAATCCGCCATGCCCAGAGTTGAGCTAATCCACTGGAGCCTGGCAGCCTGTCATTTGGACAAATACCTCATGCTCTGGAGTCTGGCCTTCCGGTAGAGTCCAGTCTCTCTTTCAGACTCAGAAGCTGGAGGCTCCCTACTGTCTTTGCTACCTATGTCCCTAATTCAACACAGATGCAAGGTTAAACGCCCAAGAGGCTCCAGTTCTCTGCCGCATACTGTGCCTTCACTGCGTTGGCCACCGTGGCAGACTCCACTGGCTGCCTGGCTCATCCACTGCCACCCGACCTGTACTTCTCCCCACCTTTTCCTGCCTAACGGAGCCACCCTTCTGTTCTGGTATCTGGCACAGAACAGGGAGCAGGGAAGGGGGGGCGGATTCCCTTCCCAGAACCTTGAGATGAATCATGGCTACTTTCATCCTGTGTCACCGCAATCCCATCGTTTGGAGCCCCCAGTTGGTGTCGGGGTGGGCACGTGAGACATTTGTGCTGGACGGAAGTGGAAGCCTGCTGGGGGAGCTCACTGGAAGATTTCCTTCCTTAAGAAATGATATAAGATAGTACCTTAGAAAAAGACTCCCTTTCTGTTCATCCCTTTCCGCCCTTTGGAGAATGTTAGTGGGTGAGGATGTGACATGGGAGCTGTTGCAGGTACAGGGAGACCGTGTACGACAGGCAAAGAGGCTTGCAGAGAGTCTCGCTCAGCAGCACCATACGGCAGAGATGCTGAACCAAGCTGGCAACCACCTACCTCTGGACCTCTTGTTCCATAAGATGAATCAATGGCTGTAGTGTATACACTATATACGAGTTCAGTGTTCTATTCCTGGCAGTCAAAGGCATTCCTCCCTGTCCCTATTTCTGCACTGGCCAAGCAGCAAAGTCTCAGGCTATTGGTGAACCACAGGTCTCCATCATCCCCAGAAACAGGAAGTGAATTTGGCCAGACAGAAGGGAGGAGGGACTCACTCCATCTTGTCGCAGGATTGAGTTTTTTTTTTTTTTTAAGATTGTATTTATTTAAGTAATCTCTAAACCCAGTGTGGGGCTCGAACTCACAACCCCGAGCTCAGGAGTCTCACGTTCCACCCACTGAGCCAGCCAGGTGTGCCAGTGCAGGATGGATTTTCCCCACACAGCTCAGGACATCTAGGGATAGTCAAAGGTAACCTTGCAGAGCTCAACCTGGGACCAGAGCAAAAACGGGCCATGGGGTCCCACGTTCTGGGCCCCCCGAATTTGGTTCCGTGATGGTAGCACCAGGCAGTCCCTTCTCAAGTGCTTGTAGGGCAAACATAAACAAGCCTTCAGCTCATGCCTCCTTACCTTTCCCACCTCGGTTTCAATGACCTTCTGACCTGTCGAAAGTGGACTCTCTCAAGGAATTGGGAAGGAATTGTACCTTTGCTGATGTGAAATGCTTTTCTTCCTCTCCTCTCCTCAACACACACACACATACATTCTCTCTCACAGTTCTGGTGCCATATGGTCACACTTACTAATAACAATAAAACTCAGAATCAACAGGGGAGAAAAGCAGCTAGGGCCAGCCCCTGGTGTGCTGCTAAGACAGACAGTTTCCAAAGCAGGTGAGCTAGACGAACTCTGGAAACCAGAAGCTCCATTTTTAGCTGGGCAAGGCCGCAAGGTCAGCTCCCCAGTGCACTTACACAGACACCATTTCTCAGGCATTCTCGCTTCAAGGTGGACCATGGATACTCAGGGGTTTAAAGGATTATAACCAGTAGGGAACCTTCTGTGATCTTCAAGGGTAAATTGAAGGCAGTCATTTACCCTCAGGGTAAACCTCTCCATCAACCCCTGTTCTGGCAGCCATTCCTTAGGAACCCGCGCTGTCTGGCAGGATGACCTAAATGCCCGCAGGGCACCAGGGGAGGGGGAAATGCATGGACGGAAACATGGTGGCCTACCGCAAGAGGTCTGGGGTGGTGGGTAGAGAAATGACAGTCTAACTTCTCGGGTTCGTCAGCTCCATCCATCTCCCCTTCATCACTTGACAGTCGGCTGGTGAGGTCACCTCCAGTGGGGGGCAGGGGGGGTTCCGGGGTGTAGCCACTGTGATTTGAAGATGTGCTGCTGCTGATGCTATTTGCAGATGATGGTCTGAGGGCAAGAAAGAACGGACAGCATGAACTTGGCTGAGGGAGGAAGACCCACCCAGCTGAACGGAGCTCAGAAGGCAGACCCATCGGCTCTCTGGATACATCAAGGAAGGCGGGTCAATGGCAAATTTACACAAGGGAAAAATTCAGGCTGAGATCAGGTTAGCATCAACTAGCTTTCTACAATGATCCTGTGGCGCTTAGGCTCTGCCCTGCTTAAGTTCAGGCACTGGGGAAAACAACAGTGTAAGTGGAATATAAAATACAGTAATAGAGAATTAACTTAAAACTAGTCTTCTAATGAATTCAGTTAACAATTACTCATCTATTTGCATGTAAGTAATTTGTACTTGCCATGTTGTTGCCTCTTCCTGAAAGTGGAAACTGACAGGAAGATCAGCCAAGTAAACAACTTCAAACCAATTACGAAAATATCAGTCATGATGGAAGATAGCCCTATACTTGTGTTTTGGCTACTAAACTATAGCTTTATGCAATTGTTATCACACTGGCATTGAAAAAGGTTTTGTCCCAGTGATGGGGCACAAGTTTCTTACTCCGCAGCCAGATCTGTTTCTTTTTTTCTTTTCCCATTTTTTTTTTTTTAAAGTAAGCTCTACACCCAACGTGGGGCTTGAACTCACGACCCTGAGAACAAGAGTTGCAGGCTCTACTATGGACCCACCAACCAGACCCACCAACCGAGCCAGCCAGGTGCCCCAGAGGTGACCAAGCCACCCAGGCACCCCCAGATGTGTTTCTTTTTTCTTTTAAAGATTTTATTTATTTATTCGAGAGAGAAAGCACTAGCCGGGGGGAGGGGCTGAGAGAGAAGCAGACTCCCCGCTGAGCAGGGAGCCCAACACGGGGCTTGATCCCAGCACTCTGGAATCATGACCTGGGCCAAAGGCAGATGCTAAAACGACTGAGCCACCCAGGAGCTCCAGATGTGTTTCTTAATATCAAGCCACACGTAGTTTAATTGTATCTTCTGAGGATGAATGTTTCCATTTAACTTTTGACAAGCCACTAGAACCACAGGCCGGCATGGTTGTCTTACAGTAGGTGCTGAAGAACTATATTTCTCAATGAAGGAATGAACGAGTTCCTTGTGTATGAACAATCCCGCAGATCTCATCTCCATGAAGGCTAAGCTTACAGAAAAGCAATGTCACAGTAGGAAGCACTGCATGCTTCATGAGTAGCAAAAAAAACAAAACAAGGCAAATGCAAGAACAAACCAAACACATCAGTATCAGTAAAAGACTTAGAAGAGGTAAGTTATCAGTTGTTTCTCCTGCTTCTCCATTTTTATCAGGTGATTGACCGGGGTGAAATACAGGGAGCAAAAGGAGTTCACGAGGAAAAAAAAAAAAAAATCCAGATTTTTTTTTTTTTTTTAAGATTTTATTTATTTATTTGTCAGAGAGAGAGTGAGCAAGCACAAGCAGGGGGAGCAGCAGGCAGAGGAAGAGGGAGAAGCAGGCTCCCTGCTAAGCAGGGAGCCCAATGTGGGGCTCGATCCCAGAACCCCAGGATCATGATCTGAGCTGAAGGCAGACGCTTAACAACTGAGCCACCCAGGCGCCCCAAAATCCAGATCTTTAAAAAAGAATGGGTTTTCTGCATTCTGCTTTGAGAGCTGCCCCTTCGAGCAGCAGGAAGCAGCACTGTTGATTTTCTCCCTTCTCCCTCATTTTCACTCTCAATTCTCTCCAGGTGTCAAATAGCTGATTCAAACCAGATCCTCAAAGCACAGTCCTTTAAAAGCAAAGCCACAAAGGTGGAAACAATCCAAATGTCCATCAATAAATAGATGA
This sequence comes from Zalophus californianus, assembly GCF_009762305.2. NCBI lineage: Eukaryota > Metazoa > Chordata > Mammalia > Carnivora > Otariidae > Zalophus > Zalophus californianus. The sequence continues at coordinate 18,616,281 of NC_045606.1, read as the reverse complement.
ATAGATAAAACATAATATGGTATATCCATACAATGGAATATTAGTTAAGTCTTAAAAAGGAAGGAAATCTGGACACAGTTACAACACGGATGAACCTTGAGGACATGATGCTGCTGAGTGAAATAAGCCAGTCACAAAGGACAAATATTGTATGATTCCACTTATGTAAGGTACCCGGAGTAGTCACATTCATAGAGACAGAAAGTAGAACAGTGGCTACCAGGTACTGGGGGATGGGTGCAGAGTATCAGTATGGGAAGACAGAAAATTCTAGAGATGGATGGTGGTGACAGTCGCGCCGCAATGAGAATGTACTTATGCCAAGAACCCGTACACTTAGAAATGGTTAAAATGGTAAATTCTACATTATGTATATTTTGTCACAATAAAAAAAAAACCCACAAGAAACCAAAAACAAGGCCACACGTAGTTTTTCAGTGTTACTCTAAGAACTCTCTGTTGGTGTGACAATTCATTATTGACTATCACCTTCCTATATTTATGAAAACAAAGATGCCATTCATTCTGCATGTTCCAAATGTATAGTCCAGAGGACACATCACCTCAGGTGCATTCCCAGATACCTACTCTCCCGTATCAGAAGGGGCAACAACATTATTGCCTATTTACAGCTGAAGACCCAAACACTGAAACAATTTTGATAATGCTGAAACATATAAAGAAAGAAAATGGCATCCATAATCCTGCCACTCAAGATCAAGTACTATTACCATTTTGATTTATATCCATCCAGATTTCTCTACTGTGCATACATGGGCACATGCATTTTTAAGCAAGAACTGGATCACACTGTACATACTATTTTGAGACATGCTTTTTTTTTTTCCAGCCTAGTGATGTTGTAGAGATCTTTCCATGTGTAGAACTATATCATCATTTTTAATATGCCCCAATATTCCATAGTATGGATATATCATAATTTACTTAACTAGCCTATTGATGGACATTGACATCGTTTCTAAAATTTCTAGCAGGCTCTTTTGGAGGTCTTCCCCATGGTGATAGGGCCTCCTTGTCCTGCAGGAGATAAAAGTTAGCTGGATTTTGTTAAGTGTGATTAACAGTATTTTGGTTATACAGGAAAATATCTTTACTTTTTAAAGATGGATTTGGAAATCTTTAGAGGTGAAATGCCATGATATTTGCAATTTACCTCAAAATGTATCATCAGGAAATGTAGATGAAATAAACATAATTGCAAAATGTTACCATTACAGCTGTTAAAACTGGGTATGCAGGTGTTCATTTTATTATTCTTTCTACTTTTATGTACATGGGAAAAATTTCGTAACAAAAATTAAAAAAAAAAAAACAGAAAAAAACCCAGAAAGTGAGCTAGTAGTACAGATACGTGTAAGGAAGTAGCTGAAAACTTCCTGTTACACAGGCCACATGGATCGAACACACTTATCTCCTCATCCTCCCAAAACACTACTAAAATCACAGTAAAGGGATAAAAAAGGCATGGCCCTTAAGGACGAAGAGATCAGCAGAAATACAGTGATCCTTATGGTGGTTACTTCCCAGCCTCCATTTACCTCTTAAACCAATAATGGAAATCTCATTCATCTTGCTAATGATTGGTTTGGAAAAGGGCATGAGAAATACTTAAATAATTTTTTTCTGGGGGGAGTCTGCAAAGATTTTCCTCACTTTTAAAATGGGACACAAGGAAAAAGTGGTCTCCACCTTCTTCTGGATGTCCCTGGAAGTGACCATCTTGCTATAAACTTTGAAGATGAAACCGGAAGACTAAAGAGGATGGAGTAAAAGAAAGGCAGGGAATGAGAGCCGATTCCTCATCTTTGGGGACTGGTGCCCTTTCACCTCTGGACTTCTTGTCACGTGTGATAAGAAAATTTTTAATTATTTAAGCATTTAGTAAGACCAGGTTTTTCGCTACTTGCACCTGAAGCATCCCAGCTGATACAGTGTGAACACGAGACTTGAACATACTTTCAGAATAAAGAATGTGTCTGGAGAAGTGTTAACCACAGGGCAAGGAGCTGACCTACCACAGAACCTCTGAGAAGCAGGGCACCTGGAGTTACCTCAAGCTGCAAAGGTCATGGGTGAGGTGAGGGCTAAACCTAGTGGGAAAGTTGAAAGTCTTCCCATGTGGTAGCTGGACCCACAGGTCAACACTACGACCTCACACAGCCAGATGACTCACCATCGCTCCTGCCAGGCCCTACCCCTTCCAATCAACTCTCCAACAAGAGAACAAAAGTTTACTTTCCAGAGAAACTGAACTGGAGAGACCCTAGACAACGGGCTACCAGGCTCAGCAGAGATCAGGAGAGAGGCACAGGGCTGGAAATAAGGTGACCATGGGCTATCTCTGGTCAAATCCTTAGTGGTCATTCCTAAAATGCCTATCACCAGGCACATCACCAGGGAGAAGTCTTACCCTGAGAAACTGAATGGCCCCAGAGAAAAGCCTTCTAGATCTTGCCTTTGGGAACCCTCCAAAAAAAGGCTGATTGGTGACCTGATGACCTTTTTGTTGACAGTCCCACACAAAGACTTCCAATCAGCCTGTTAGCACTTCTCTTCTAAATGTGAATGGTTAGGGATCACTGAACATTCCTGGAACATCTCCATCATGAGACTGACCAGCCAAACATCAAATGCATGAACACACACATGAAAGAAATGAAGATAATGAAGCCAAGAGAAAAAAACTAAAAAACCTATCCTAAAGATATTAGAATTGTATTACCTCTGCAAAATGACAGTATCTTGTAGGATATTATAAGAAGCAATCATAGGATAGGGGTGCCTGGGTGGCTCAGTCGGTTAAGCATCCAACTCTTGATTACGGCTCAGGTTGGGATCTCAGGGTCTTGAGATCAAGCCCCACATGGGGCTCCCGGCTCAGTGGGGAGTCTGCTTGAGATTCTCTCCCTCTCCCTCTGCCCCTCTCCTCGCTTGTGCATTCTCTCTCTCTCAACTAAATAAATCTTAAAAAAAGAAGCAATTGTAAGAAGTTTTTTTTATCTAAGAACCAGATCCCAAAGATTTAAAAAAGTGAATCATAAATTGGTTATTTCATATACAGTTTTGAAGGTAAAATAAAAGAAAATCTTTCAGAAAGTATAACAAGAGATTAAGAGAGCAGGAGAAAAGAGGTAAGAGAATGAAAAGATCAGAGCAAAAGGTCCAACATGCAACTAACAGGAGGTCAATAAAGAGAATAAAGACAATAGTGGGTAGAAAATTAGCCAAGGTGTAACATACAAAATTATCCCTGAGACAGGTGTTCGTAGACTGAAAGGATCTACTAAGTACCCAGTACTGTGAATGAAAAAAGACCCATACTGAATGATCCCTGTGAAACTTCAGAGCCCCAGGTTTCAGAGATTAAAAACTGGTCATATGCAAAGAGAGTAACAGACTTCCCAATAAGAACCTTTGGTGCTAGAAGCCAATAAAAAATGTCTTCATAATTCTGTAAGGAAATGATTTTCAATCCAGTTATATACTCAGATTATCAATTAAGCGTAAGAGGAGAATAAAAACATTTTCGGCTGTGTAAAGGTTCTAAAAATTGACCCCCTTTGCACCTTTTCACAGGAAGCTGATGGAGGAGATATTCCATCAGGATAAAGGAGCAAACCAAGAGACAGGGAGGCAACGGAACCCAGGAAACAGGTGCTCTAACACAGAGTGGGTAGAGAGACCCCCCAGGACGGCAGGAACTACTGGTTTTCTTTCTAAGTCTTTTGGTTCTATTTGACTTTTGAACTATGTGCCCATTTTACTTTGATTTTTAAAAAAGTTTAATCATGGAAAGAAAAAGAAAAAATGGTTGAAACCATAATAAATTCTAATTACCAGATAAAAGAGAGATGAGGGGAGGAGAACACTACAGAGCGAAGCTGAGCACAGGAATTTGTGTCTAGAGCAGAATGGGCTCTGACAGTAGAGACAGAATCATGAATGATGATGCACATGCACCCTGAGAAGAAGGAGCTCTGAATTTGTTCCTTTGCAGGCTTGTTTCACTCAAGATGTAGGCACCCTCCTGGCAATAATGGAGTGGGGGATGCTTTCAACACGTTCCAGATCTGATCACTGTACCCCAAGGGCAGAACCTGAGGGGAAAAAGTTTGCTGGAACCAACCTGTGTCTCAGAAAAACAAGGCTTGGTGAGGAGTGATGGGGAATGGGGCAACTAGTCATGAGAGTCTGTTGAAAAAGTCACTCGAGTTTGTTGAGCTGCCATCCACCCTTCTGATGTCAGCATGACATCACCCACCATTCTCCATTTACCAGTCTGGTCTAAAGACTATATGACAATCAATGATCCCTGTCCAGTTCCACTCAGGGAAACTAAGAGAAAGTTCCCTCCTCCACCCCTTTGAGGAAGCATGAGCATCAGTCTGTCTCAGAGTGCTTCGGGGAAGAGAACACACGACAATCGATCTTAACTAGTCCCTCCTATGTGCTAGACATGCAACGTACATTTTCTCATGCAACGTACATCTTTTCATGCAACGTACCTGCTGCTTTAGGTGGGTATAACATCTATATTTCTCAGATAAGGGAATGGGTGGCAAAGCTAATAAGAAGTGGAAATGAGACTTGACACTATCTGTGTGACTTCAAAGTCCCTCATATTGAGAAATGGATGTAGAAAAAACAGAGGGACACACATGAAGTCAAGTCTTACAGTGTGGCAATAACATCCTAATGAGGCGCCAGCTGGAGTTGCTTTCACTCCAGAATCATCCCTGCCCTTTTTCAGGTATCTAGAAACTTCTGCCTCTCTCCCCACTACCCGTGCCAGTCTAAGATTCCTTGGATTTTGCCATTTTTATAAAAGATTTTATTTATTTTAGAGAGCGAACACAAGCGCATGAGCAGGGGGGACAGGCAGAGGGGCTGGGAGAAGCCTAGGACCTCAAGCAGACTTTGTGCTGGGCACAAGCACGACGCAGGGCTCGATCTCAGGACCCTGAGATCATGACCTGAGCCGAAACCAAGAGTCAGATGCCCGACTGACTGTGCCACCCAGGCCCCCGCTATTTTTATACTTTAAGATTAGATGTGTGAGCGTCCACAAGACAGAGGGGAATGTGCCCAGATTTTGTCATTACTGGCTTCCATGGCCTACCTTTCCTCCCTCCCTCCTGGGGGCCAGAGACTGACTTGTCAGAGTTCGGCTCAACCCTCTGCCCTCCTTCCCCTTCCCAAAAAAGTCCTGATGGGTTTGGTTGGGCTGGTCATCCATAGCCTTGGACTCTTTGGGGGCATGTAATATGTTCCCTTGGGGCTGGGGCAAAGAAACAGAGCATAGGGCCCCTATTCAAGGGCCCCAGGATGGGAACAGTGGCCAGGAGGATGGGCAAATGGAAATCAGGTGGCACCAAGGTCTTTATTTACTCACACTGCTTTCCATGGAACACTCCTACCACTTACTAGCAGCTACCATTAATTCTGTGAGTATTAGGAACTTGGTACTTCTCGCCTAATTCTTCTTAGCTCCACTTTACAGATGAGCAGTTTGAAAAAGCGGAGGCTCAGAAACATGGCCGCGCTCATCTTGTTAGTGAGCACGGAGCAGACATTTGCACTTCCAACCTTGTTCCGGCCCTTGCTACTGACTTTAACTTTTCCAGCTCTAGACCTAAGTTCTTTTTTCAGGAACCCTTGACAAGAGAGGGTTGTAATTCAAGGATAGGAGAACTGAAGTATCTTCAAGGTTACCGAACGACATGTAAAAAATTCACACGTGTCAGCATTTCCTACAAAAGGAATTCACGATTGAAAGGGATTATAATATTTCCATTCATGTGTGATAATTCTTTTTTTGCCAAGTATAGAGAACTACTGTGATTGAAATAGTTATTATATATATTGTGTATCTCTAATATGAAGAAAAATAAATGTTGTTTTAAATTTTATGCGAGGACATTGAATTCTTTTTTTTTTTTAAAGGTTTTATTTTTAAGTGATCTCTACACCCAACGTGGGGCTCGAACTCACAATACTGAGATCAAGAGTCACATGCTCTCCTGACCGAGTCAGCCAGGCTCCCCAAGGAGGACATCAAATTCTGATCATGTTTTTTCAATCTCTGATTTATGGGGTCTCATCCTAACTAAAACAAGTGAAAAAGGACATTATTTCCTACAAATTTTGGAATCGAGTTCATCCCTGAGTTTTCTGATGCTTATATCAACCTTGAAAAGCATCCTTAACAATTATTCTGTTAGCCAACATTTGTAATGTGCTCCTTGGCCTCCTTCTTCCTTTTAGAGGCATTCTTTTTGCTGATGAACCTCACTCTTAGTCTTTTTTCTGCTTTCTTACGAGAACATAAATACCTGGCATTTCTCTATTGACAAACATTCCCCTGAAAATTAAATTAAAAAAGAACATGAAGAATCTGCTCTCGGGGCACCTGGGCAGCTCGGTCAATTGGGCGTCTGGTCATGATCTTCAGCTCAGGTCAATGATCTCGGGGTCCTGGGATTGAGCCCCACATCAGGCTCCCTGCTCAGCAAGGAGTCTGCCTCTTCCTCTCCCTGGGCCCCTCCCCGCCGCTTGTGCTCTCTCTCTCTCTCAAATAAATAAATGAAATCTTAAAAAAAAAAAAAAGAAAGAAAGAAAAGAAACTGCTCTCGAGCCTCCACTACCTGTTTTATTTTTAATGGCTGCCCCCTGTCTCCACCGTTAAGCCAGGTACTCTGCGGGGGTGTGAAGTGCCTCCATCAGTCAAAATCTACGGTGAGCCTTTAGTAAAACACGGTTTTCAAACTGGGTTCCCTGGAGCCCTTGGGGACTCCAAGGGAATCCCTTAGAGGGGCTGGGGGACAGCAGGCTCTGGGTCCATGTGTGATGGGAGCAGAGCGGAGCTGGCTTTAGGTGGAGCAGGTCTCTGCTTTTATACTGGGTACCGTGTAAGGTTTTGTGGGAATAAAAAAGCTCTACAGCCACAAAAGTTTGAAAGCCACCGTACAGAGACTTGAAGCCTTTCCCGGAAATCTGGAACAGAACTGCCTGCTTAACTCTAAAGCTCAGGAAAGGTAATAAATATCCTTCACCAAATTCTGGCGTTACCGTGAGAAGTAGTTATAAAATGATCCTGCAAAATGATGTGACATGGAAGTCAGCGGTAACACCACGGCGATGTTGATGACGCAGGAAATGTGTGCGTGTGGCTGTTCCATCTGACCGTGTCCTCTGGCACCTGAAGCCGACCTTGGCGGTTCTGGCAGAGGGGACTCTGGCTATTGAACGGGATCAGGCTTGCACCAAAGTGGAAGGCAAGAGGGTGAGAACCCGGCAGATCCGTACCAACTGTCATCAAATATCTCTTTTTGCTTTAAAAATCAACTCCTTCCCTTTCTTTTGTTAACTGTGTTCTCTTAATGCCTGCTTGCCGACCGGACAATTACCCTTTGAGATTCATGCTGTACACCTTAAAAATGATCAGATAATACCACTATCTGCACTTCTCATTATTTTATTATTAATGTTTCCTTTTCATGAAGTTATGGATATCCGAGTCTCTTATCTTCTAAACTCTGAATTCTTGAAAAGCAGGATCTAATTGCATTCATCTCTGTGCCATGGCTTGAAAGTACCTGACATAGTTCAGGCGTACCTGGGAGAGAGCACGGGGTTGGTTCTAGACCACTGCCAGAAAGGCAATATCGCAATAAAGCGAATCAAATACATTTTTTGGCTTCCCAGTGCCTATAAAAGTTATGTTTACATTATACTGCAGTCTATTAAGTGTACAATAGCATTATACCTAATATACATGCTTTAATTAAAAAATATTTTATGGACACAGAGACACGAAGTGAGCAAACGCTGTTGGAAAAATGGTGCCAACGGACTTGCTCGATGCAGGGTTGCCACAAACCTTCAATTTGTACCCCCCCTCCCAAAAAAAGTGCAGTATCTGCGAAGCGCAATAAAGTGAAGCACCATAAAAAGGTGGTATGCTGGTACCTTGCTTATGGAGCAAGCACTAGATAAATATTTTCGGATGAAGGGCTCCCTGTCCTATTACCTGGAAATTGGTCGGCTGCTCAGGACTCCACTGCCCATCAAAACAGACGTGCATGGATTTTAAATAACTCTTAATCCAAATGGGTTTTAATTCTGTTTTCTGTTCTTTCCTCTCTGTCCAGGTCAACCAAATAAAACCCCAAACAGATGGCTCAGCTTTCTTGGTGTGGAGGGAGATGTAAGGACAAACAGCCTCTGTGATGCTAGTTTTCCTTTCGCCCTGATCATAGGAGGGTTGTGGGAAAAAACCCACAAAATACTGTGGCAAATGGGCTCCTAAGGTATGATGACTACCCCACTCTCTGCACCAGGAGTGTCCAACTCATCTAAAAACTCAGGCAACTGGAAAGTTGCCCAGGGCTGATATGTCATCTTCCACGTATTAATTTCCAGATTAGTCCTGCTCGGTCTGATAAAGGTCTGCTATGAAGATGAAGATGAAGATGAAGATGATGATGATGATGACCACAGTAAAATCCACCAAATGCTATGTGGCGGGCACTGGCTGAGCCCCTTATGCCCACAATCTCACTTAAACTTCACAACCGCCTTAGGAGGTAGGACTATTACGACTTTCGTCTGCCATGTGATCAGACCACACACAACCCGGCAAGTCACTTGACCTAGTCACTTGACCTAGGACTCAGGGCTTCTATTGCCAAAGTGGGACTTACCTAGGAAGCACAGAGTTAGGTGGCCTGGATTTTGCAGGGGAGGCGACTTTTGGTTCTGGCCCAGAGCTCCCTGAAGGTCCTGGCAGAGAGTCCTGCGCCGGCCCGGGTTGATTTGGAAGTACTTCCCTCGCCGAAGTCAGGAGATGCTCTTTATCTTTCACTTCTTTTTCCCGGGACTTGGCTTTGTGTTCGGCCAGAAGGAGGTCAAATTGCTTTTTCCGGCCTGGGACTGCCCTCCGATGGCTTAGCGAATGTGTCTAAGGAGAAGAGAGATGAAAAGCACAGCCTCTTTGATCAGCACATAAACCTGCTTCCCCAGGCCCTCCATTTCAGAAACAGCAATTCATGGGAATTTAGAGGTGCTTGAAAAGTCAACTTCAAGGCAACAGCTCCCGTTCTGTGGCTGGGAAGAGGCACACACCACGCAAATGCAACCATGCCCTACACTCCTGGCGTTAAGAAGCCAAAGCTTCCACCAAAAAAAAAAAAAAACCAAACAAAACAAAACAAAAAAAAACCCAAAAAACAAAAAAGCAACAACTGGCACGGGATGACGAGCTTCAGCGCAGAGCCCACGGAAACCTCTCGGAGGAAAGGCGATGGTGAGGATGCGCTAGAGTTAATCCAGGTGCAGGTGGGAGGCTCGCTGTGGCCCAGACCCACAGAGCCACCAGGCGGAGGGGGGCCACGGCCTCGATCCCAAGAAGCACTAGCAGTTCAGCATGAAATACAGGGCTGGGGGCTACCCAATGGCGGCCGCCTTGGGTCAGCTGTCCCCCTGGCCACCCGGCGTGGCCGGATCAGGGGCGCGGCCGCTGGTCCTCCCCTCCACGGCTGCCTTTCAGGCCGCCGCCGCCGCCGCCTGCATACATTAAAACGTAGCAGGGTTTAGAACCGCCTGTGAGTGCCTATAAATACAATTTACTGTCTGGCCTCACAAGTAACAGGGGAAGCCTATTTTTTTTTTTTTCCTTCTTAAAAAGCCAGCCAGCTTGAGGCAGGCACTCTGCTACCATGGAAGAGAAGAAAGCATTTCCCTTACAAAGAACAGCTGGGGGTCATGTCGAGGTTCCACACCCTGCCGTGTGCAGAGAGTGGCATGCAAACATTTCGACAAAGGCCCCAGCGAGAGCAGGAAGTATTTTTTATGAAAGAGAAATACCTTGCAGGTGAGGGATCTTGTGCAAGGTTTCTTTGTCTCGGGATCCAATACTCCACAGTGTTTATTTGGGTCAAATTCTCTCTCTGGTTTAAGAAACAAACAAAAAATATAAGAAAAAAGGAGACTAAATAGGATTTGGCATTAAGACTACATTTAAAAAAAAATGCACATTTGCACCAACAAGTGAGACATTGTCAGGCAATCTGGTTTTTTGTTTTTCTTTTCTTTTCTCTTTTTTTTTCCCAACCGGCTGCTAAAATGCTTCAAGAACCACTCAGGGGAAAATGGCACTCCCCTCTGACCCCAGAGTTCCAAGTCCAGCTTCGGTCAGGGTGCGGGACGCAGCACAAGGCGCAGGGACTGGGTGGGGGGCGGGGGGGCAGGCACCGAGGGCAGGGATCCCTGATGCTCGCACACTTTATTTCACTTAAACGGTTCCCCAAGCACTTGGCACTTCGGGTGTAGCTGGCTGCAGACCAGGGAGAGCCACCTGAGGCCCGAGGGCCACTTTTTCCTGGGCAGCTCCAAGAATACGTCACCTTCCCCCAGCCCCTTGCCTTCCCGCTAGTTTTCACCATTTAAGCGGGAGATTATTCCTTGCCATGTCAGTGTGACCCGCCTCTCTTGTGCTTTGCAAAGTCCTCAGCACCGGGCTTTCCACACAGCCCTGCCGACCAGAATTCTGGACCTGATTCAGGAATGTTTGGCGGTGTCACAGGCGGGGGCAGGGGGAAAGTCTGGGTGTGTGGCTGTCTGAGCATCTGAAGTTGAAGGTGCACAGAGGGCAAGACCTGCTGGTCTCACAGCTTGCTTTGCTCCCAGCATGGCGCCTGTTGGCTCCAAATGGGAATGAGCCACGGCTAGCCAACCCGGTGGGGATGAAGGATGGCTGCAGGGAGGTCAAGCTTTCTCTAGTTCCTGCCTTCTTACTGGACTGTTGATGGCTCATGGTTACGTTACTTCTAAGGAGCCTACTCTTTCCATGCCCACTTTGGATCCTTTGCCCCTCCTGGATTACCAAAATGCTCCCCTCCCCGGAAAATGAGGGGACCTGAGACCATCCCTTAAGGACCCTTTCAGCTTCAAAGGTCCACGTCTTGGGTAGTCCGTCCGTGCTATTTCTGGAAGGCACCCAGCAACCACCTGAGTCCTGCAGCACAGGGAAGGACAGCTCCTGTGGGCATTCGGGGAGGCCGGCAACAGTGTCAGTGGGTGGGGGTTGTATATCAGTTTGGCGGGGTGTCTCCTTAAGAGGTTTGAATGGCTGCAAACTAAAAAGAGCTTACCTGAAAAGCTGTCTGAGATTGGTGGGGGAAACTCTGAGCATAATAAATGAATGTGTTCTGTTTTTAATAGAAAGTCTGGGGCCTGTGGTGGTTGCAACGGTGGTCATGATGATGGCTGTAATAAAAACCATTCTTAGGTCCAAAGACAGGTCACCCGGCTGGTCATCAAAATGCCTCCCACCCCCTTTTTTTGGCTTTTGTCATTGTCATCATCATCTTCTTCTTGTTTAAAAGATTTTATTTTCAGTAATCTCTACACCCAACGGGGGGCTCGAACTCACGACCCGGAGATTAAGAGTCTCATGCTCTTCTGACTGAGCCAGCCAGGGGCTTCCCCCCAACCTTTTTTTTTTTTTTTTTTTTTTTTTTTAGCTTCTCTTTTAAGACTAGAAAACTGTGAGGTTTGGAGACGCCCGTTTCCTCCGAGCCCTCTCTGCCCACCGAGGAGGGCCTGGGCGCCAGGCCCCAGGCTGCCTGCCACTGAGTTCTTTCCCTTGGGCCTGTCAGAGTCAGACCCGGGCCCAGATCCACACCAGCGCTCACGTTGGCCTACAACTGAGCAGGTTGTTTGGCCGGGGCGTAGGAGCTGGCTGCCAAATGTGAAAGCGAGATAGAAACAAGCAAAAGACCCAATGAGACAAAACAACCGACAAAATGCAAAACCAACAAACATCAAAAAAACCCCCAACAACCCCTCTACAACTTCAGGTTGGGGCGCAGTCTGGAAGCCATGGTCATGCTTCTGTCTCTGGACACTGCCCAGCTGGGCCTACTGGTTTTTCCAGGGATGTTGCCACCCACCTCTGTGGAGTGAACTTCAACTTTCCATCCAGGAAGAGAGCCAGGAGCTGGGGACCCTGTCCACACTGGCTCCCCCTGCCCCCGCAATGCTCAAAGAGAACGCCAGGCTCTACCTTTCTTTCTTGAGAGTGGTGTGAACAGTACATAGGGAGATTTTTAGGGTAAACATCTTTTGCATGCTTTGGGTCCAAAGAGCTTTCAAGAAATGATTTTTTTTTTTTAACAGTTATAGATGTAAAATAGAAAACCTGAAATACAGATTAACATGAAGTAAAAAATAAAAAGGACCCACGATTCTCAGGCTGATTCAGAACTATGCTCCTACTGCAGGGCATAGTTTCTCTCCTTTACCAGGTGGCTTTCACTGTATTTTCTTTTTTTTTTTTTTCCAGTCAACATTTGATAAATGCCCCTGGTGTATGAAGAAGTTATAAAGTTTATAGCTTTTCTTGGTCTTTTGGAGAAAGCAGAACCGCCAGATTTAGTTCCACAACAAATCCAAAGCAAACATCATCCACAGGGGGGCCCCTAAGGGCAACTATTGCCTCCAAGCTCGGCCCTGTGCACCTTTCTGGGCATCCTGAGTGTCTACACAGACAACCGAGAAGGAGATCCAAGAGAAATCCCTCAACCTCGCACCGGCTGTGCCAGCCTAAATGTTCCCAAATGGGAATTCCAAACTGATTATGTGGGAAAGGCGGTCGTAGCCCCAGACTACAGAATCAACCAGGCAGCCAACTGACCTAAGCACAGAGCGGGGCAGACAGCCTGTCACGGTCCTGTCCCATGTCGGCCCTGACCTACTGTGAGGTATCCATCCCTGTGGTTGTCCAGCTTCCTCGCAGGGAGGCTTCTACGGAACCTGGAGCGGGTACAGCCCGTCAGCCTGATAAGACCCTCAGAGTGCATGGGCTGTCGTGGTTGGTGTAAGGCATCCTGCCTCCTGGGCCAGGAGGACCCCTCCTGCTGAGACTGAGCTGAGAGCAAGAGCCCTCATGTGGCCCGGAAATAAGAGAACCCCGTTCTCCCTCGCATTTTTAGGTGGGGGGTTCCTGTTGGCAGGTAAATCCCGTGTTCCCCTTACAACAAAACGGACCTGCTCCATGATAAGAACACAGCACTCCTTGGTCATGGATGTGACTCAGATGCAGTCTAATCGTGAGCCAGACTCGAAGGACACAGACACGTACCTGAAAGTCTCCTGTAAGGCTTGTTGTTGTTTTTGGTGCCATTTTGGTGTTTCTTGTCTATTGTGGCGGACAAAATTCCTTTGCCATTTAAGATCTTCTCTGGGGAAGGTGGCACTGACTTGGACATCAAGACTGGCTTAATTAAAGGTGGGGTGGAGACAGCAGAGGACGAGGTGGAGCAGGAGGTGATCGCGGTAGTGGTTGTAGAGTTCATTTTGACATTGGCACCATCTGCCTTCACTAGGTTAGGAATTTTCTCTAAACTGACTACAGGAACCGGAACGCTGAAAAATAAATGAACAAACACACACAATTGCCTTCTTTGATACATGTGGTCCGCTGAGAAGCTAGACGCGCTTATCGTCATCAGAACACTTCCTTATCACTTATTTATATTCCTCTTATAAGCGAGCAGCAGGATTCCCGTTTGGATAGGAGGGAGAGCCATGCCGTGGAAAGGACCAGCAGGGGGTCGAGGCTGGCTCAGTGCCAGGGCTGGCATCAGAGCTGATTCCCTCCTGTACCGAGTTGTCCCCACAGATCCTGCAGTTTCCCCGTTCTCAGTCCCTCTCTGTTGGTGGTCTCGGAGACAGCACCTTGGGCAGAACAAGGTGCCCGCTGGGAAGCTCGGGGAGAGATGCTGTGTGTCCCCTGAAGACCGTGTGCTACTGTGCCACTTGCTGAATCACGTCCCCTCCCCCTGCTGCTTGCCGGTCTCCCACCTCGGCGAGCAGGCCTGACATCTGCTTAGCTCGGGAGTGCTGACAGGCTCACGCCACACGGAGGCATGGCGGCAGGCCAGCGCACCATGCTACATGCTGCTGGAGGACTTCTGGAGCACTCATATCCTGGGGATGGGTTCAAACGGAGTGAGGCACCGTGTAACATTATCGAATGTTCCATTTTAGGCAGCTAGTTATGTAAATAGGCAATTCTCAAGGCTGGCAGGTGAGAGGATGAATTTTAAGAAGACAGAGCACAAAGGTGCATGTTTGCTCTTCAAAATCTGTCACCTCAGCTCCACTTCCCTAGGATTTCTACTGTAATGGATATGCATTTGATTTCTGTGCATTTAATGGTGGAGGACCCTGTATCTGGGGGGCGGTGGAGGAGTCTGTCTCGGGGTCTTAAAAGATGAGATGAGATGAATACGCTTTCCTTTGGTTCCTGAACCAGATTCCCTTTCCTCCTTGCAGGACGGCAGAATGCTAACACTTCAGCCCCCCAATCATCTCTGAGCTGAGTGGAGCCGACTTAGCTATTTGAATGCCAAATGATCTAGAATATAGCTTATACATGCCTGCAGACAATGTAGGGCATGAAAGAGAGGCTGGTTTTGCAGGGGAGGAGTCTTATCTGTCCACATGGCTGGCGAGCTCTTCCTTCTCTACGATTTATTCACAGATCATTTTTTTTTTGGTCAGTTTGTCCATGAAATTATTTTAGCAACCCCTCAGCCCTTGCCCCTTTGCTGACTCTGAAACCGGATCACAGATGTTATTTATAGGTTTTTGCCAGTGAGAAGGGCACTCGGTGGTGAAGCAGATTGTAGCTGGACTTCCCGGACTATCCTGGGACCACGTGCTTTCTTGGCCTGGGGAAGGATGGTGTGGGACTTCAAGTCCCGTGTGAAGGGAAACTGGGACAGTGGGTTTTAGTAATACACCAAGTCCCTGATAATTCTGTTTTTGATCAGTGTCTCAATCATGGAGACAGAGCTAGACTGCTGCAACTTTCTATTTAATGGCAATTCTCAGAGCACTCACATATCGCTGAAGAATGGCACAAGAAGCCCTTGAAAAGTCGGCACACCGAGAAGCTGGAAAGATATTACCTGGTGAAATTAGTGCTGCATTCCTGATTTTTTCCGAATGGTAAAAAAAAAAAAAAAAAAAAGTAAAACCACGGGATATGGAATTCTTCTAGGCTTCCTTCACTCAGTTTTACGAGACACTAACACAACTCAGGGTCTTGAAGAGCCATTCCCACACCCGTGTTCATAGCGGCACAATTCAAATACTGTCCATTGGTGGATGATTGGATAAGCAAAATGTGGGCTAGTCATACAACGGAGTATTATTCAGCCTTAAAAAGGAAGGAAATTCTGACACACGGATGGACATTGAGAACACTATGCTAAGTGAAATAAGCCAGTCAGAAAAAGATGAATACTATAGGATTCCGCTTATATGAGGTGCCTAGAGGGGTCAAATTCCAAGACAGAAAGTAGAAAGGTAGCTGTAAGGGCTGGGGGAGGAGAAAATGGGGAGCTGCTGGTCCACGGGTGTAAAGTTGCAGTTTTGCAAGATGAAAAGAGTTCTGGAGATTAGCTGCACGACACCATGAATGTACTTAACACTGTTGCACTATATATTAAAAATGGTTAGGATGGTAAATTTTTTTTTAAAGATTTTATTTATTTATTCGACAGACAGAGAGACAGCACAAGCAGGCAGAGTGGCAGGCAGAGGGAGCAGGAGAAGCAGGCTCTCCGCCGAGCGGGGAGCCAGATGTGGGGCTCAATCACAGGACCCTGGGATCATGACCTGGGCCGAAGGCAGCCGCTTAACCGACTGAGCCACCCAGGCGCCCGGTAAATTTTCTTTTTTCTTTATTTTTTAAAAAATTCAATTCAATTATTTTATTAAAGGTCTATTTATTTTAGAGAGACAGAGAGCATGCAAGAGTGAGGGAGGGAAGGGGCAGAGGGAGAGAATCTCAAACAGACTCCCCACTGAGCATGGAGGCTGACACAGGGCTTGATCCCACAACCCAAGAGATCATGACCCGAGTTGGATGTTCAACCCACTGAGCCACCCAGGCACTCTCCACTTTTTTTTTTTTTTTAGAGAGAGTGTGTGTGCACGTGTGCGTGCACAGTGGGGTGGAGGATATGATGGAGGGGCAGAGGGAGAGGGAGAAAGAGAATCTTAAGCAGACTCCCCGAGGAGTGCAGAGCCCGATGCGGGGCTCAATCTCATGACCCGAGCCAAAATCAAGAGTCGGATGCTTAACTGACTGACCCACCCAGGCGTCCAAGATGGTAAATTTTCTTATGTGTATTTTGCCACAATTAAAAATACAATCCGACCCCCCTCAAATTCAAGCAACTTAAATTATACATCAATATCCTGACTTTTAAAATACACATTATAAAAGCCTGCTTAAAAAGCTCTTATTGATTTAGTCACCTTTGTTCTGATCTGTTGATTTTTATTTTTTTAAAGAAAGAAGTTAAACTTCAAGTGTTGATGGAATACTAGGTGGGAAGATTCTCTAGCGCCTGAGCGGCCTTCTCTGATATACTTCTTCATGAAGCCCAGTAAATTCAGGAAAAGAAATTAGGACCCTTGGGTTAGCTCTTGTCCCATGAGCTGGTATGAGAAAAGGGAAGGCCTCCAGTTTCTGTGACAAATGGCCAGGGCACATGTTGAGTACCATGATTTTAGCAGACAAAGATATGATTTTGGGATAGAATAATCCAGAGCAATTGTATGAACTGAAATAAATTTAAAAACTGAGCCAAATGGTCCTCAGATGCTTACAGTACAGCCTGCGTTTCTCCCCTAAAGTCAACGTCCAGCTCCAAGGGGCTCCTTAATTCAGCTACGAGAGCACAGGTACACTAGGTCCAGCCATTTGGAACAGTGCCAGTTGACTCATCTTTTTGGTGATGCTTCTTCCCAACTGTGTGTTAGTAACTGAGCTTGAGCCAGGCCAGCTAATATCTGTGACTGATCTCCTAATTTGAAATTTTCTCCACTATATAACAAGTGTGGTTCATTCATACCCTGTACTGCCAACGCTTCCAGAACTCAAGCTGGACTTCAATCCCAACGTCCGTAGGCAGGATGTGGATTTGGAGCCCATCAGAAACTAGAAGAGAACGCTAATGTGAAGTTCTGTGGATTGAGTTTTCTTGCATTGGAATGGGAGGTATTAGGGGAAAGAAGTCTGATCAAGAGTGTTTCAAAGGGTTCCAAAGACGAGGTGAGGAGTAAGGGGCTGAGCCACTGAGTAAACACCTCTGATGCCAGGTGGATGGGCTCCGTGTTGGCAGCGGGAAGAGGTTAGGAGACTCTAGGTATTTTGGGTGAGAAATCTAAGAGTGTCTAGTAACTAACAGAGAACGGTTGTATATAGAATGAAGGAGGAGAGGGACTCCTGGGTGGCTCAGTCAGTTAAGCGTCTGCCTTCGGCTTGGGTCATGATCCCAGGGTCCTGGGATCAAGTCCTGCATCAAGTCTCCTTGCTCATCGGGGAGCCTGCTCCTCCCTCTGCCCCTCCCCCTGGTTGTGCCCCCCCCCCAACAAATAAATAAATAAAATCTTTAGAAAAAATGAAGGAGGAGAACCTGGGAACTGATATTTTTTTTAAGATTTTATTTTTAAGTAAGCTCTATATCCAACGTGAGGCTCGAACTCACAACCCCAAGATCAAGAGTCACATGCCCTTCTGACTGAGCCAGCCAGGCAACCCTGACCTGGATATTTTTATCTTTGGTGTCCCTTTTGCCCCCCCTTTCGGGCTTCGCTTCTAAGGTAACCTGCCTCTGGTCTGAGCTGAGAAGGTACTTCTGCTGGGAGGTAAAAGAAGACAGGGAAGCAGGCAGCTCAGTGATGGCGGGAAGGGGCACACCCATCCCCAAAAGAACAAGAATCAGAGAGAGACAGAGAGAGGTGAAAAGCCTTCCCATTTGCTCTTGCCAACCTCATTCCCAGGATAAATGTCAGCTATCCGTCCACTGGGATATTTAGTCTCTTTTCTTCACCACTGTTGGCAGTAGCCCTCAGATCCTAAACTGATGAACAAAGGAGGAAATGACCACAAGACGGTGCCACTCGATTGGAAAACCGATCCCAGAGACTCCATCTTTTTTCAGCTACGAGCTCAGGAAGGTGCGGAGAGCACCGGCTTCCCGTCCCCGCGTGTTTCTACACTCCAGGGCGTGGGAGTGCGGCCGTCTGGAAGCCATGGCCTCAGAACCGCATCCTGGCTTTCTCCCATTGTCCCCTCTCTCACTGTTCCCCACTTCCCCTCCCATCACCCGGCCAGTACAGAGTCCCAGCCCTGGGCAGTGGACCCCGAGTCACAGGTTTCATTTTTTTCCACTGAAAAGAAGCCAGAAGATGCTGACCCCTGCTTTCACGGTGAGGGCATCTCCCCCGCGTGGATCCCGGTAACTCACACCCCTCCGTATGCTGTTGGGCGCTGGGAGGGGGTGGGCGGCTGGAGCCATCCAGATGACTAAGCAGATTACTCTGTGTGCTTAGGTGCTACACAAGCCTGGCAGTGACCCTTGAGGTTGGCCGAAGCCCCTCAGGTTCCATCCCTCTCCGTCTGGAGGGGTGCACGCACGCGCTCCCCGGAGTCTCCCAATCACCTCACTATTGACCTTCCTCACAGGAGCAGTGTCTGAAAGGGAAAGAGGAGTCCCGCTGCTCTCATAATGCCTGTTTTGTCCACTGGGGATGAACTCTTTTGGGGAGCCCAGGACTGCAGCTTGTTCCCTGCTGTGCCGAACACACTGGGAGTCGTCAGGTCCTGGTTACCGCTGTACCTCTGTCTCTGGTCCCAGGAAGGGATCCCACAGCCGAGAGCAGTCCCTCCTCGTCCTTCTTGCTCTGTGGGGGAGAGGTCTACCTTGCTGCTTTTGTGTTGTTTGGCTGCCACGTCCTCTTCCTGGGGGCCTGTCTGAATTTATCATTTTGGACCCAGGAGGGTGTGCTCTGGCTTTAAGAAAAATGGCTCTCCTGGCACCCAGTGGATTCCTCTCCCTGCCCAGTGATGTCTGCAAGAGCAGAGGTGGAGTATCTTACAGCGCCACTTCAGGGGCCGCCCGTGTCTCTTGGGGCCAGCTACTCTCCGGCCCGCTCCCCTTGCCTGGGGGTCATGATTTATTTCATCGTCAATGGATAAGCCTGAAAAGAATGGTTGGGAAAATCTTTAGGCCTGCAGAAATCGGTTGCCAGCCCCTGCTCCACTTACCAGCACAGGGTAAAAAATGGATTTGACAGGCAAGAGCCTGAAGGACATATGGTATTTGTGCTGTGGGTTATGTGTCTGATGAGAGTTCTCAGCCATCTGATTTCTTCCCAACCATTCTTTCGACAAAGGCCCGTGTGCCTGTCCTACTGGCCTGGCAGAATTTCGAAGATCTCCGACTTACTGCACCTCACCAAGCCTCCTGCCTTCTAAGCAGTGACGGTGTGTAAGTCATCCCCAAATAAAAGGGGATCTGCTCTATTTTAAAAGACCCTCAGAGAAGGAATATCTATTTGGCTCTTTTCAGTGCATTTTGGGGGGCCGTTATCAGGACATTATTTACATCACATTTAAATTCTTTAAGTAGGGAAAATACCTGGACATTCTTGAAGGCGAGAATCAGGCAATTGCTAAGAATCTGCCTAAAAAACAGAGCTACGAAGTCCTACCACGGTACAATGCATAGAGGAGGTATGGCATAAATCCTGATGAATGAATAAATTTTTTTGTTTTAAATTTGGGAAAAGATTGGGAAAACTTTCAGAAAGCCAATTTGTAAACACCTTAGGCAAACAGAAAACAGGGTAATCAGCCACAGGGCACAGTCAATAAAAAAACCTGCCAGATTAATCTAATATTATTTGGTGGCTGAGTGTCAGGTCTGGCGGTCAGAGAGAAAGCACTGTGTATAATCTCTCCTGGCCTTTTGCACGGTTTTGGATTCACTCCGTGGAACCCACCCTCAGTAAACTGGGAAAATGTGGTCAGACCACACAGCTATTGGGAGTGAGTGGCCCTGGGGGCAGAGACAAAGAAGACTGGCTCGCAGTGACTTTGCCAGCCCTGAGCAGCCCTCAGCAGAGCTCACAGGGGCCCCTCGCCGGCCAAGAAGGTGAAAGCATCTTCATCAGTGACTTGGATGATGGGCCAACACCTCGTCCATCAACTGGGGGAAGAGGCGATTTGCCACCATGAAGAATGATGTGGGACTTTCCCTTAAGCCCGTTAGGTGCAGGGGAGATATGAACAAGCTAAAGTGGCCAGAAGCAAGTGAAATAAAATCAGCGAGGACAAGTAGGGCTGAATCTAAGGTCTGTGCCTTGTCATTGTTCTAGAAGGTGCTACAAGATAGTGGAGGATAATGGTTAGGAATGCAGGCTTCAAATCAGACAAGCCTAGATCTGAATCCTGCTTTTTCTACTGCTGGTTGCATTAGGGTGGGAAGGCCATCTGACTTCCCGATTTGGGGCCCTCCGTGAGCCCCTAAGGACTTTTGGGAGAATTAGAAGAAGGGAGACTGAATTAGAATTAGAAGAAGTAGAGGAGCTGGTTTCAGCTCCTTTTTGCCTCCTCGGTGGGACAGCCTCATGCAGGGCAAAACCCACTCAGGCATACAGGGCTGCCCTGCCTACCTTGTCTTAGGACTTCACCACTCTGGGCCTCAGTTTCCCTCTCAGTAAGATGAAGATCATGATGGAGATTTGAAGGGATTGCATGAGATGATCCATATGAAGTGCTTAGCAGAATGCTGAGCACACGGTTGGCTTTCAATAAATTGGAGCTAAAACAAAAAGGGGACAGAGGATCCTGCCGTCCCATCTCCCTACTGACCCTGCTTCTTCTGGGGTTATACATCTGGGGTGCAACTCATCAGAAATTTATGTCCCCTTTGCCCTCCTGGGCCCACTGTGGAGGGAGGGGTACCCAGGGTAGGGGGAGGCAGGGGCAGCAGAGGGTGGGAGCTGGTGGCCTTCCATATTCACCCAGAGTGGAGGACCACTTCTGGGGGGTGCAGTGAAGAGGAAAAACAGAACTATGGAAGAAGTCTTCCCTGCTGCTTCTCAATCCCTGGTCTTCTATGCACGGCTCAAGCCAGGACTAGTGTGGTTCAAGCTCCCACCTGGAGAACACATTCTGGAGGAAGAGTGAACAGGAACTCCAGCCTCTTCCTCGACGCACACTTCTTGTCCTGCGACCCAAAGTATGTTAGGCAATGGGGAGGGTCCTTCTGGATCTACGGTGTGTCTTCTGGAAGAATAACTGCATGCACCCCCTTCTAAGCTGCTCCAGATTTCCTGGAAACAGGGAGCCCCAGTACCAGCCTCTGCTAGTCTCTCCAGCACTTTTGTTAATCAGGGCTTCCCAAGGCAGGGAGCTCAGGAGGTGGTTTCCAAATCCCCTGGGAGATCAATAGGCACTAAATGATGTTCCTGGGGAAAATCAACAGGCAGAGGAGAGGAAGATAGAGAAGGAAAAACAGAGTCCTGGCAACAGTAGGGTACGTCATGCTGGACAGGCTGTCTCTGGGGTGCACGTGGGACCAGCGCTTGCCTGCAGTGGTGTGGCCTTGGGCAGTGAAGCCAAGAGGGGCTTGACTCAAACTCTAGGCCAAACCAATGGCCCCTAGAATGAATATTCAGTGAAATTCACATCAATGCCGTAAAGGGTATCAGAGCCTTTGTGGGCAGGATGTGAGATGTCAGAGGCCAGGAAGCAAGTGGATTCTGGAGGGAGCAATGGTGCAGAGTGGAACAGAGCCGCAAACGCCCCGGCCCAGAACAGGCTCAGCTCCCGTAGCCGCAAGTAGGAGCACTCCCCTCTGCAGCCACCAGAGGTCAGAGGCTCCCGCTACTGGAACTGCAAGCGGCCCCGTCTGCCTGGCCTGCTCCTCGCCTTCCAGACCCAGCGTGGCCAAGACGTTTATGGTCTCTCTCAAGCCCAGGAGCCAACACCGATCAACCCAAGGGAAGGAAGAGGACTCCTCACAGAACAGCCTCCATCCCCCTGCCAGGGGAGGCTGGGAGCTGAGCCTTGAGCTCAGGTCCTCAGCGTTTGCTTTCAGGAAGCTTGCTGTGGCAGACCGGGGACAAGGAAATGTTGCGAGCCGACCGGGGACGAGGAAATGGCGTAGCATCCCTGGCCACCTGTGGGGGCCCCAGCCTCTGCTCCCCAGCTTCCTTCAGAGACAGAAGAGCCCCAGGGAGCGTCTTCCCTCGCAAGAGGCTGTCACTTGCCCTGCTCTTTCCTTCTCCATCCCTGCAGGCAGCCCCACACCCCAACCACCTCCATCCAGAACACTGAGCCACACTTTGTTTAAACACTCAAGAGTCAGTCTTCACATGGACCTACAGCAGACTCAGGAAATCTTTGTCCCATATTAAATACACTATCTTTCAAAAAACCCATACGTGAACAGTATCACCATCCAGTTAAGAGACCTTGGCTCTTCCCCCGACATTCAATCACTCACGGGTCCACCTGATCCTGCCTCGCTCTCGTCTGTTGCTCTCCTGAGCCTGGGATGAAAACCCCACACCAGTCTTGCCGTCTGCCTCCTGGCTCTCCCCGGCCTCCCCTCGGCTACCAGGCACATCTGCCCCTGCTGTCCCGCTGTTGGAAAGGCTTGGCAGGCTCCCCATGGCCCACAGTCCAACCTCATGGCCCGGCCCAGCCCACCACAGCTCCTGCCCCGGGGAACCTTCCCCACAGCCTTGTGAGGCTCTCACCGCTCCCTGAACACCCTGCGTGCGTGGCCAGGCTCCGGGCCTTTCCGGGGGCTGGCTGGTTCCTTCTTCGGGTGTGCGCTCCTCCCTTCTCCAGGTGAACATTCCTCCATCTGCCCAGATCCGGAAGAAATGTCCTCTTCTCTTGCAGTGCTGGCTGGTCCTTCCTACGTGTTTGGGTCACCTTCATCATGTCAAATGGCAAGGTTTCTCAGTTCTGTTTATGTGGCCTGACCAGAAAATGAGCTGCCGCCTGAGGACAAGGACCTTGACCAAGTGTTCACGTTGCTCTGGAGTTACCCCAGGGACAAATGCATTATTGGGCACCTCGGAAGTGCTCAGGAAATGGTCGATGAATGAATGAATGTTCTCAGTGAAGGTGAAGTCATGATAAAAACCAAACCAGCGCTCCACCACAACAAATGCTTTAGGTAAGGACCTAAAGCCCGAAGCTCTCGCTCTCCCGGTGCCAGCTCGCTGACAAAGGTGAGGGTGAGGGGGCTTATCGACCTTCCACCTGGTCCCTTACTCCTCCCATTGTCCCTTGACACTCACACCCTGAGCCCCTGCCACATGCTGGCCAGCAGGCATGCGCTTACACGGATCACAGTGCCTCACCCTCAGCCCCACTTGATAGGTAAGGAGCCTGGGGCTCAGAAAGGTTGCCCCATGCATTCATTCAGCAAAGAGAAGGGCCACAAGGCTTGACTTCGGGCAGCTCTAAGGACGGCGCACTTGATCTTGGCACTGGCAGTGAGAAGTCCGGGGGAGTGTGGGGGGGCCGGGTCCCGGCTTGGCCATCGAGCAACTGTAATCTCGGGCCATTCTCTTCATCAGTGTGGGCCTGCTTCCTCCTCTCATCACGGAGCAGGCGGGAGGCTCAAAAGGGGTGGGGGCTAGGGAACGCATCTAAAAAGGACAAGGTGCAGCACAAACATAGAAGACCCAGTGGCTACGAATCTTTGCCGCTCCGACTCCCTTTCTCCGTCATGCTGTTTTCCCCCTTCCCCAGCTGTCCGAGGCTCTGGTTTCCTCCCCTAGACTCTGGTCCCTATTTCTGAGCACTGGTGTGACTTGACAAGGTCAGCCGAGTTTACACACGAGGAGCTGTCCATTGTCCCTTATCTTGATCATCTGGAAACCCAGTGAACTTGCAGCCCTTGAGATGTTTCAGTTCCTAGGCCTGCCTGTCCTGGAAGGGATGCTCCTTCCCTCTGGGCCCGTCCCAGTAACCCCCACCTACTTACTTTCCCCCACCCGCCTCTCCTCTCCCACCCTCTGGCACACTCCTCCTGCCTTGCCACCCAAACCTGCACCACTAGGGGTAAAAAACTGGCCTCCCAATGTCCCCCCTCATGTCTTGTGTGAGGGGCTGATTTGGACGTGGGATCCAGGGAGGCACTTCTGTGCAATGCCACACTGACGAAGTCTCAGCTCCCTGATGCTCAGTCAAGTGCGTGCTGGGGACAAAGGCACGAACACAGACAGAGCCTGTGGTATGGGAAGCACTGCACCTTTCCCTTCTTGCCAGAGCACAAAGGGTTTTTCCTTTTTATCATCCAGGAACCACAGTTCTCCCTTCCTAGCTCTTATAATTGGGGCAGGGACAATAATTCCATGATGGGAATTGGCACTCTGATTTCTCACCAAGAACTCCAAAGGTAGGCTATTTATACCTGCCGTTTCCTTTAGCATCAGAAAAGTCTCTATGAGGGGGAAGGAGCAGTTCTATTTCACAGACTACTTCATTCATTTGCGAGTCATTCATTCATCCGGATCTCTGGTATTTCCCAGCCCGAGTGGGAGCCCCGAGATTACTCCCTATGTCCCTCCGGGAGCCATCAGTAACAAGCCGTAGTCTTGCTCCCACTTCATGCCAATACCAGGCAAGACCCGATAAGCCAGCCTCATTTCTCCCAAGGGGCTGGGCTGGGGCCTCTCAGCTACCCCTTCCCTCTCCATAGAGCGCTGGGAAAGGCTTCCAGAGCACGTGTACTCCCCGAACCCCCGAACCCCCACCACATCCAGAGAAGCCCTGCCTACGGGAAGGGAGCGACTCCGTCCCCCCCACCTCACTGTCGGGCACACACAGGAGGCCAGGGAGCCTGCTGATTTTTCTTTTGCTCTGGCTCATTTTCCTTCTGGAGTAGCAGGCTCATCTCCTGCATTTTTAATAGCTGAGCATATTTAGCATTCAGCACATATGTGTGGGTTGATAAGGCGCAAAGAGAAGGCAACAAACCATGCAAGGAGTAAAGCCTCCCCCCTCTCCCACCCACATCAATGGGTTTGCAAGTATGAGTGTCCCTGTGGCTCCCTTCCTGGCCCGGGGTGGCCAAAGTGAGAGCAGATGGGAGTCAGACGGGCTGACCCAGTCCCTATGCGGGGCTAGTCCCCTGGCTGAGCAGGGAGCTCAGAAGTAAAGGCTGAAATGTTCATTTTAGCTCAAAAGAGCCAAAGAGCCATAATTCCCTCTCAACTTCCACGTGGGGACAGACTCATCTTGCTGCCGTCCCTCGGCCTTTACGGGCTCCGTGGACACGTATATGGTGAGACGGCTGGCAGTGTATTCTTTGGGCCCTGGCCTCCCGCAGGGCAGGACGCAGTGGAGGGGGGCTCTGGGAGGTGCTGAATGGGGGGGGGCGGGTTGGGCTATGAGTGCTGCCGGGCAGATCCGTAGGGGACAAATCTGGTGGCACAGCGACACCCTCTCTGTTTCTCCCTTCTAACACAGAGTTATTCTTTAACCTCCCCAGGCACAGAAGGGAGAAAACAACACGCCTGCAGGCCATTTAACCTTGCGTGAGATGCCAGGAGGTCAGCCTGAACTCAGGAGTGCTGTTTTTTACTGCCGTACATGGGAATTTGAGCTACTTGGAAAAGGGCGCCCCTAACCTGCTGTTAAATCTAATCTAAAGGCCATGGTCCACCACCTGCACACAAGCCTTATGCTTTTCTGACCTTTAGGGGCTGCTACAGAGCTCCTTTGGGGCAGGGGAACCTCTGCACGGCCTGCCTGGGTCCGCCAGGCCCATTCCCACCTCACACCCAGCAGCAGCCGGCTAATCTGAGAGCAGGGCAAACGTGCCTCCCACCCTGGAATTTGTCAGCTCCTGGGGGGAGCAGAACATCACAGAGATGCCAGGAGCCACATTCACGCACCTGTGAATCCAAGAACCAGAGGGCCCCACCCAGAGTCACCCGGCCTAGGTGTCCAGATCTGTGCTGTGTGATGGAGCAGTCACTAGCCATTTGTGGCTACTGAGCACTTTTTTCAAAAAAAGATTTTATTTATTTGTCAGAGAGAGAGAGAGAGAAAGAGAGAGCACAAGCAGAGGGAACGGCAGAGGGAGAAGCACGCTCCCCGCTGAGCAGGGAGCCCAATGTGGGACTTGATTCCAGGACCCTGGGATCATGACCTGAGCCAAAGGCAGACGCTTAACTGACTGCGCCACCCAGGCATCCCACTATTGAGCACTTTAAAAAGTGGTTGAGGAACTGAATTTTAATTTTATTAAATTTGAGGAACTTGACTCAGTTATTAGAAAATGCTTAGGTGTGTTTCGAACAACCTGGGTATCAGAATTCATTTTGTAATCTCTAGTTGTTTATGAAATCTAAATATATGATTAAGTATTTCTGATGAAAATTTAGTGTCCAAACTGACACATGCTGTAAGTATAAAACACAGGATTTCAAAGACTTGGTAGGAAAAAAAAAAAAAGAACGAAAATGATCTCACTGATTAGATGTTGAAATTATAAGATTGTGGATACATTAGGTTAAATAAAATGCCTTGTTAAAAACTGTGATCTTTTCACTTTTTCCAACGTGGCCACTAGAAAATTTACCATTCCACCTGTGTCACACATATTTCCACTGGAGAGTGCCAGTCCAAACAGTTGTAGATAAAAGGTTAACTGTCTCCAAGAATAGAAATCTTACAAACCCTTTCGATGGTCAGATCAATTTCATTCAATTCAACAAATATTTACCGACAAGGGGACCATGATTGCTGAGTGTGAGGCCAGGCAATACTGAGCAGAAGGAGTGACAGGAGGTCTAACCTGGGGCACACCCCAGATAGAGTCACAGGAGAGGTAGAAATGAAGTGCTGTGGGAGTTAAACGGAGATGCCAATGTATCAGGGGCCTGTGGGGAAGAGGTGGGTGGGGCGCAGGGTTCAAGAAGAAGGTGGCCAGTGGGACAGGCAGTGAGGATTTGGACCAGGAAAGAAGTGCCAGCATGCTGTGGGAAGAATCTCGGCTTAGCAGTCCCTTCCCCCGGCCCCCTACTCTCTCGGCCCTGCCCTTGGTCCCTGCTCCTCTCAGGCCACGTACCCTCCCTGGAGGATCCATGTGTACCTACAGTCTCAATGCCTGTGTCTACACTGATGACTCAAAGCTCCATTCCCAGCCCATGCCTCTCTCCTGGCCTCTGGGTCCACACGTCCAACGCCACCAACCGAACATCTCCATGTGGGTGCTTTACTGCATTTCCCTTTGTCGCACTTCGCACACACTGTGTTGAACAAGTCTTTCGGTGCCCTTTTTCCAACAGCCGCCTGTTTACTTTGCGTCTCTCTGTCACATTTTGGTAATTCTTGCAATATTTCAAACTTTGCATTATTACCATATCTGTTATCGGTGATCTTTGATGTTACTACTGGAATCATGGTTTTGGGGCACTACGAACCGTATTCATGTAAGACCACAAATGTAATTGATCAACAAGTGTATTCTGATGGCTCCCCTGTCCAGCCGTTCTTAGCCGTTCTGTCTCTCCCTCTCCTTGGGCCTCCCCCATCCCCTGAGACATAACAGTCTTGAAATCAGCCCAGTGAATAACCCCACAATAGCCTGTAAGTGTTCAAGGGAAAAAAGGAGTCACTTGTCTCTCATTTTAAACTGAAAGCTAGAAATGCTTAAGAGTGTAGCGAGGAAGGCACGCTGAAAGTCAAGAGAGGCCAAAAGCTTGGCCTCTTGCACCGGTTCACCAAGTTGTGAATGCAAAGGAAAAATTACTGAAGGAAATTAAAAGTGCTACTCCAGCAAACACATGAATGATAAGAAAGCAAAACAGCCTTATTGCTGATATGGAGAATGTTTTAGCAGTCTGGGCAGAAGATCAAACCAGCCACAACACTCCCTTCAGCCAAAGCCCGGTCCAGAGCAAGGCCCTAACTCTTTTCAATTCTAGGAAGGCTGAGAGAGGAGAGGAAGCTATAGAAGAAAAGTCTGAAGCTAGCAGAGGCTGGTTCATGAGGTTTAAGGAAAGAAGCTGGCTCTCTAACATAAGAGTGGAAGGTGAAGCAGAAGGTGCTGATGTAGAAGCTGCAGCAAGTTATTCCAGAAGATCTAGCTGAGATCATGAATGAAGGTGGCTACACTACACAGCAGGTTTTCAGTGTAGATGAAACAACATTCTATTGGAAGAAGATGCCATCTGGGACTTTCGTAGCTAGAGAGAAGTCAACACCTGGCTTTAAAGCTTCACAGGACAGGCCGACTATCCTGATAGGCAGCTGGTGACCTAAAGTCAGTCTACCTAATGCTCATTTACGATTCCAAAAATCCTGGGGCCCTTAAGAATTACACTAAATCTACTCTGCCTGTGCTCTCTAAATGAAACACCAAAGCCTGCATGACACCACATCTGTATACAACATGGTTTATTGAATCTTTTCAGCCCATTGTTGCAAAACTACTGCTCAGAAAAAGAAAAAAAAAAAGATTCCTTTTAAAATATGACTGCTCATTGACAATGAACCTGGTCACCCAAGAGCTCTGATGGAGATGGACAACGAGATTCATGTTGTTCTCATGCCTGCTAACACAGCGTCCAGTTCTGCAGCCCGTGGATCAGGGAGTCATTTTGAGTTTCAAGTCTTACTATTGAAGAAATACCTTTCATAAGGCTACAGCTGCCACAGACTGTGATTCCCCTGAGGGGTCTGGGCAAAGTGAACTGAAAACCTTCTGGGAAGGATTGACCAGTCTAGATGCCATGAAGAGGCGTTCGAGGCTTCAGCGGAGGAAGGAACTGCAGGAGGGTGGAACAGCCAGAGAACTAGGGTGAGAAGTGGAGCCTGAAGACATGGCTGAACTGTTACAGTCTCATGACAGAACTTGAACAGAGGAGGAGTCGCTCCTGCTGGAGGAGCAAAAAAAGTGGTTTCCTGAGATGGACTCTCTCCTGGAGAAGATGCTGAGAAGACTGTAGAAATGACAGCAAAGGGTTGAGCATATGGCAGAAATCTGGTGGATAAAGCAGTGGCAGGGTTTGAGAGGATGGACTCCCATGTTGAAAGGAGTTCTATTGTGGGTAAAATGCTATCGAAGAGCATCGCATGCTACAGAGAAATCCTTCTTGAAAGGAAGAGTCAACCAATGTGACAAATTTCACTGTTGTCTTACTTTAAAAACTTGCCACAGCCACCCTAACCTCCAGCAACCGCCACCCCCGATCAGCCTGCAGCCATCCACATCGAGGCAAGACCCTCCACCAGCAAAAAGATGACAACTCCCCGAAAGCTCAGATGATGGTAAGCTCTTTTCATAGCAATAAAGTATTTTTAAATTAAGATGTATACACTGTTTTTTAAAGACATAATGCTGTTGCACACTTAATAGACTACAGTCTAGTGTATACATAACTTTTATATGCATCGGGAAACCCCCAAATTCATGCGACTTGCTTTATCGCGCTATTTGCTTTATCGCACTATTCGCTTTATTGCGGTGGTCTGGACCAGAACCTGCACTATCTCTGAGGTGTTTGCACTTCATACTTCACGGACTTCCCAGTTTAATCCATCCTCTCCTTCCCACCCTAAACTCTGGCCCTTCCTATCCTCCTCTTGAGAAAGCGGCAGGACCAGTCACCCTGTTGTCCGGGCCTGGGAGGTCAGCGGCATCCTGGTCTTCTCCTGTACTCCATGCCCTGTGTGCAGTGAACGCTGAGGTCCTGTGGCGGCTTCCTGCCTAATATTTCTCCCACCTGGCCCCTTCTGCACATGCCCACGACTGCTGCCTGCGTGCAGGATGTCCCCGCACCTCACCTGGGTTATCAAAAGCACCCTCACTGTTCTTGCTGCTTTCTGAGTGGCCCCTCAAGCCATCCTTTACACTGCTGGCAGGGGAAAGCTGCTGTAGTTGGGGGTGGGGGGAGGCCGAAGGAAGGAGAATCCCAAGCAGGCTCCATGCCCAGCTCAGAGCCTGACGTGGGGCTCGATCTCACCACCCCGAGATCATGACCTGAGCCGAAATCACAAGTCGGATGTGATGCTTAACTGCCTGAGCCGCCCAGGCACCCTGGAAGTTGCTCCTTTAACAGCTCCATGCAGCCTTCAGGATGAAGTCCAAATCCCTGAACATAGCACATAGAGCGGAACCTAATAATATGGCCCTGCCCACCGACCTACGTTCACCTCCCACCTCTCCCCACGTGCACATACGTCTGTGCATTCTGTTCCCTTTGCCTGGGACCCTCTTCCCACTTTCTTAAAAAAAAAAAGTAAAAAAAAAAAAAACCACAAACCAATCCTGTGGTAAAATATATATAACATAACATTCACCATTCGAATCCAGTTTTCTTTCTCTAGATTATTCCTACTTATCCTTCAAATTCAGCTCAAGGGTGACCTCTTCTAAAAAACCTTTCCTGAGTCCTCAGACTGGAGTAGGTGCCCATCTTTTGTGCTACCAATCTTAGTTCTTAAACACATTGTACTCTGTGTTAACTTATGTCTCCTTTTATTACAGACTTCCTAAGAGAGTCTGTGTCTGTTTTTTTTAAGGTTTTATTTATTTGTGAGAGAGAGAGAGAGAGAGAGAGCGTGCAAAAGTGCATAAGCCGGGGTGCGGGGAGGTGCAGAGGGAGAGGGAGAAGCAGATTCCCCACTGAGCAGGAAGCCTGATGTGGGGCTTGATCCCAGGACCGTGATATCATGCGTGACTAGAGCTGAAGGCAGATGCTTAACTGACTGAGCCACCCAGGTGCCCTGAGAGTCTTTGTCTTATTTAATTTTGTATCCCCAAGGCTGCAGTGTACAGTTGTACAGGTTATGCACTGCACCAGGATGTCTGCTTGAGGAAGTGAGTAGGGGATGAAGACCATTAGCCAACAGGGCACTCTGGGACAGGGCTGTATCCAGGTCTTTTTCTATCTTGCACAAAGATGCCATGGAGGACATCGGGGGCCCTATGTATCCTCAGGCCTTGTTATAGAATTGGCACATAGTATTATAGTAGGTGCTTATTAAATGTTAAATTGAGTAAAGACAGATGGATGTATGTTCTAGACAAAGGTACCAGAGGAAGACATGGTGGGGAAGCTGGGGTAATGGGACGGGACTGGAGGACTGGATTAGGGGGTTTGGAAACAGTTTGTAGAGGGTCTCTGATGTTGGGCTGAGGGCCTAACTCTTAATCCAGTAGGCAGTGAGGAAGCTTTGAGAATTTTTGAGATGACTGTGACTTAGAATCACAAAATATTCAGGCTTGAAAAGGAGACTCAGAGAAGTGAGGTGACTTGCTCCAGGTCACACAGAGAGTTCGTAGCTGAGCCCAGACTTGAACTGGCTTCTCTTGCCCCCCGGCTCAGTGCTGGCTCTTTCACACTGCTCTCTGAGGAAGCCTGCCAGAGCCAAGGCGGAGCCCTCCGAGTCTCCAAGAAAAGTCTTCCCAGCCTTCCCGACACACTCCTGGTGATGGAGGGTAGGGGGCTGAGAGCCGGGCTGGTGGAGGTGGGCGGGGAGAGGAGGAGGCAGCTGCCGCCCACGCTCAGCCTCCTTCGTGGCGCACCCCTCGTCAGTCTTCAGATCTGTCTACTTGAAGGTGGGCAATCATGGGCTAGCTTTCTGCTCTTCGCACAAGGTGAGCACTCTAGTTTCTGGAGCCTCTTTTTCTCATAAGAAGGATTTCCCTCCTTGCAGTCCTTTCGGTTGCTCTTCTTTGGGCCCCTGGCTAATGTTCTCAGGCTCTTTCAGAACCATGCTGCCCTGGCTAAAGGGCCCGGCCCACGGCGTCTTCACAACAGCGTGTGGCGTTGATCTGAGCAGAGCACGGGGGCTGATCTAACCCAGGGGTCTCCCTGAAGGCCGGCCTGCCTCGAGACGTCTTGGAGCATGTCTCACGACGCTGGGACCACGTCTATCGTCTGTCATCCATTGTGTTTTCCTGTTATGATCTTCCGTGACCCCCGATTCTCCTTCTGGCTCATCCCTCACGAGCTCCTGGTCCAGCTCTCTTTCACTGGTTCCTCAGTACTCTGGACTCCGAAGAAATTACTTTATGCTTTTCCATTTTCAACTTCATTTCTCTAGTTCTGCAGAGAGATTTGACTTCTCAACCTTTACCACCAGTTGGAGGAGCTCTGTCCTTTGGCGCACATAACCAGGAGGATGGGAACATTATCACCACATTTTTATTGAATGTGTGCTCCGCTCCAGGCATTTGCGCTTGCCGCCTTTATAAAAACTAGCTCCCTCGGTCCTCACGACAATTCCACGGGGTTGAGCTCTCAGTAGCCCCATTTTACAGATGAGGAAAACTGAGGCACAGCAGATCGAGCAACTTGCCCAGAGTCACCCAGCTGAGATCCGCACACGGGCAGTGATGCCGGAGCTTACATCGAGACACCAGGGGCTGCCTCGGCAAGGACGCTTGCCGGCACTCTCCGAGGTCACTGACACAACGGGGCCTCTCACTCTGAGCAAGCAGGTCCAGAGGCCACCCACCGTCACTCTCAGGCTGGATCTTCCCTAACCTGCTACATCCTCCTACTAGATGGCCCAGGGACGCTAACGAGTGGAGAGAACAAAGCGTGCCCACGAGGCCCACCTGCACGACAGGTAACTCCCCTCCTTGACAGCTGTGTCTAAACCTTTCCACTCTATCACAAGAGGCTCTCTAATTGATCTGGCATAATGAGCTCTTTACTAAGTCATCATAATTTCCAGTGAGCAGTGACAAACTAATTGATGGATGATTTTAGTCCACAGCTTTACTAGGTATGAACTTAAGTGTAATTAACTATCATTAATTAACAGAACACTTTTTCTCTTTAAATATACAAACTAGGCAGGCTCCACACTTATCCCTTGTCTGCCTTCATGACACCGGAATGAGAAGAGAAGGTTAGTGCCTCTCTCAGAAGCCAGTCCTGAAGTGTCCCATGTTGGGGCTATCAGCATTTGAAGACGTTCACCTTCTGCCTCCTGATCTCCTTTTCAGGTCTGGTTTCCTATCTGTCCACTCCACAGGTAACCTTTTCCTGACTTTTGGGTAAAGACTGAGGTTAAAAAAAATGGACCCAAAGACTCTGATTCTCCACAGCCACCTGCAACTAGCCCTCTCCCACCCCATCAAAGGGGTGACATTGTCTTAGGATTTCCTCTTTTCTTCCCAATTACCTGCCTCTGTGGACGGCTCTTCTGGCAGGGAGGCAGGGAGGCTCGCTGGGGCCCTGCCTCCCAAGGCTTCACTCCCCGCGGGGCAAACTGTCCGTGCTTTTGGTTATTTACATCAGTGCTTCTCTTCACTGGGGCGGAAAATTGAGAGATGACCACCTAACTGAGGAATATTTCCCTGGCACCCTGTTCCTTGACACAACTTGGCTCAGCTCTCAGGAACGGAAAGGCTTCCCCTGTCAGGCACGCGGTGCTCTAAGGCCCCATGTGCCCTCTAGGGGTTTAGGTTGCTCGTCTTAGTCCCAGTCCCATCGTGTGCTGGTTTTCTGTCCATTCCCTCTCCCCATTCCCCAAATTCCTGGACTCACGCCCAGGAACAAAGCCAGAGGGTAAACACCGGTTCCTGTGGTAACGGGGGGTGGGGCGGGGGGGCAGGGGGGCGCCCCGACACTCACCATGGTTTGTCCCTCGATCCTTTTGCAGAAAAGACCGTGTGCTGTTTGCTGCTAGAGGTAAGTAGATTGTCTTTGGGCGTTTTGAATGGCTTTGAGGTGCTGCTGACAGAGTTCTGGCCGCTGAGACAGGCTTTTGTTTTCACCTGTGCTAACGATGTCCTGGAATTGGAGGGTGGAGTTGCTGGGGAGGGAGAAGGTCTACACATTGAACCATGTCTTCTCTCTGCAGAGCAAGAAAGAAGGGAACTCAGCACATCATCCGAAGCAAGTGAGACTCACATGGCTCATGCATACTCAAACACACAACAGGCAAAGAGAAAAGTGTTTATCTTGCGGGGTCGGCAGCCCTGGAGCCCCAGGTCTGACTAGGATTTTGTCTTGACATCTGCTCCTATCCCACCAATGATGAGTGATGACGTTCTGAATTTCTGTATCAAATGGCATGCTAAACTAATACCCAGGTTCTCACAGGAGGCCTTCACCAGGCTAGCCTCATGCAAAACCACCTCCACAGGACCAGCAGAGGGGACACCAGGTGTTCCCGGAACAAAGTGGGGTAACCACACAGCCAAAGTGATCCCCAGACAGCTACATGGAGGCCCCAAGGTCCCTCAGGGCAGCGGGCAGGGCAGGACTCTAAAGAGAACAAATAGACAATTCTTGAACCTGGCCCCCTCCCCAACCTTCAGCAGGAGCACGAAGGTCAGAAGGGACCAGAAGGGCTGAATGAAATGCCAGGAAGTGGCCCAGCTTCTGTCCACATGCCACTGTGGCCTCTCCAGGGCTCACTGAGGGCCAGGCCCTAGCTGCTGGTCCAGAACCTGCAGGAGGACATCTGTGCTCGAGGGAGAAGTCACAGATGTGGGGCCTGGGTGTAGGCAGATGGGCACAGCTTCTTGAGGTTCTACAGAAAATACTAGAGTTCTGGGCAGAGATGCCTTGCTTGTTCTCACTCTGGCAGCCCCTGTGGTTGGACTCAGTGGGCAGGATGAGGGTGCTGACCCGGACAACAGGTGCACGACATAAAGTCCTTAACGGTTATAGGGTAACAGGTTTCATCCACGATAAGGACCCCCTCTCAAGAAAAACGCACATTTACACATGCACAGAAACTTTGTAATCAATTATAGGAAGGAATCCTGGACCCCCAAAAGACAAAGGCTCTGAAATCCTAAGTCCCCTCTGGCTCTCCGGCGCCCACTACAGGGCCCCCCCATATAGCTATTAGTGTTTCGTTCATGTGCTGAATAAATAAACGAAATTATATCAGACGTCCTGATGGGGGGGGGGGCACCTGGCTGGCTCAGTCAGTGGGGCACGTGACTCTTGATCTCGGTGTTGTAAGTTCGAGCCCCACACTGGGGTACAGATTACTTAAAAATATAATCTTCAAAAAAAAAAAAAAAAAAAAAGATGTCCTGATGGGAAGAACTAGAGATCACAAATCTGGAAATCTGGGTTGAATGCTGATAATGAACAAGGTGGGAGGTGAAGATGGCAGTCCACGTTGTCCGTCCATCACCAGGCTGGGTATCAGGCTTTTCTCACGAGTAAGACATTACTGGAGGTTAGCTATTGCAGGCACCTGACCCGGGAGAAGAAAGCCAGACTAACCTGGCGATCAGGAATGGGCCTTTGGGGTTTTCTCTGGGTTCCCTCATACCGATGGGCTGCTAGGTTGTCTCAAGCAGATTGACTCTCGTCCTCTGATGAAGTGGGAACTGGGGGGAACTGGAGTTTCAAGCATCTGATTGTTGGGTACTCTTGCCTCATCTGTGCTTGTAGGTTGCCCACACTGAGTTACTTTACTGGGTGGTTTTTCTTCGTTGAGCCAGAGTAGACCTTGCATCCATGCTCAGGTCCCAGAACCATTCTGCTGTAGGTCTTACAAATCAAGAGCTTGCCTCCTAAGGGAGGCTCTGATCACGGTGACCCGGGTTCCCACTTTAAATCCGTACACAGACTTTCTTTCCTGCACCAGTGGCTGCCAAGCTTGTTCTTGAATCTCAGGGGACAGAAGTACGGGTCTCTTTTTGGGATACCTTGAAAGAGTGAGACATTTACTCCAGTCTGAACAATAAGGAGCAGTTCAAATAGGAAACACTGCCTTAATCTGTTTATTACAATTCAAAACTACACATTTAAAAAGAAATTAAGGGGGTGCCTGGGTGGCTCAGTTGTTAAGCGTCTGCCTTTGGCTCAGGTCGTGATCCCAGGGTCCTGGGATCGAGCCCCGCATTGGGCTCCCTGCTCAGCGGGAAGCCTGCTTCTCCCTCTCCCACTCCCCCTGCTTGTGTTCCCTCTCTTGCTGTGTCTCTCTCTGTCAAATAAATAAATAAAATCTTAAAAAAAATTAAGATGAGCGAAGGCAGACGCTTAACTGACTGAGCCACCCAGGGGCCCCTATCTTCAGGTTTTGATGAATATTCAAGAGCCGGCCCCAGGGCATCTGTTTTGATGTAGTGGGAGAACGCTGGGTAGCGAGCAGCCAGAGGTCTAGGCCCCAACTCCAGCCACACGGCAGTAGTGGGCGTATGGCCCAGAGTTCACCACTAATACAGTCTCAGTCTCCATGTCTTTATCTGGCTTCTAAGGTCTCTTGCCTCTCCATTACCATAAATACAAGGATTCTTACACCCGCTCCTTCTCTCCTCATCCCTCATGATTCTCTAATATTATGGCAATAATTACAGCCGAAGTATTGAAATATTTTACCCAGGCAGGGTCTTCCTTGGAGGAATTCATCCTTTGTGAAATTGTACTGGCCTTTACAACCCCTGTGAGGCAGGCAGGAAGCAGCCAGGCGTCTCCACCCTCCTCACGGCTGACTGGCCAAAGAAGACCCAGATTGGCGAGGTAACTCACCAAGGTCAGGGCCAATGGCTACGTGAGGAATGGGCCTCTGTGCCGTGTGCAGGGGCCGAGCGCCTTCTCAGGAAGACAGGAAATGGGGTGTACTGCGACCAAGATTTGGAAGCCAGGAAATTAGGAAATGCAGGATTCAGAATCTCGGAAGGTCAGAACTGGATTGAAAGTCAGCCGGTCCGATCTCGTTGCTGATGGACGAGGTTAGAGGAGTTATCAGTTACCAGCCTGCAGGGTGAAGCTAGGTGGGGGCCACACCAAGACCAGAACCAAGTCTTCTCACTTCAAATCCATAGTTATTGCTGCCCTTCCGAAGCGTCTGGCTTAGCAATTCCTTTTTTGGCAAGGGTTTCGAGAATGAAAATATGACTTTGATGTTTACCACCACGGTTTTGAAATTTTCTTCGTTTACTCACTTGCTGATCACTTGCTCAAACTGACACAGTGGGTAGGGGGAAAGGATGTGCAGAAATAGTCCTCAGCTCTGGTGGAGAGGTAAGCTTTGATAACGAAGAGAAATTTTGTTTTCCTAACTAAGAGTTAAAAATAATACAAGTAAATGGAGAGAGACAAATACCATATGATCTCACTCATATGTGGAATTTAAGAAACGAAACAAATGAACAAAGTAAAAAAAAAAAGAGAGACAAACCAAAAAACAGACTCTTAACTAGGGAAAACAAACTGGTGGTTGCCAGAGGGGAGGTGGGTGGGGGAAATGGGTGAAATCAGTGATGGGGATTAAGATTAAGAGTACACTTGTCGTGGGGCGCCTGGTGGCTCAGTCAGTGAAGCGTCTGACGCTTGATTTCAGCTCAGGACCCTGAGATCAAGCCCTGTGTTGGGCTCTGTGCTGGGCGTGGAGCCTGCCTCAGATTCTCTCTCTCCCTCCCCCATTGCTCCCCACTCAACTCGCACGCCCTCTCTTAAAAAAAAAAAAAAAAAGAGTATACTTGTAATGAGCAGGGAGTAACGTACAGAATTGTTGAACCACTATATTGTGCACCTGAAACTAATATAACACTGTATGTTAACTCTATGGGAATTACAGTTTTTAAATAATAATAATACAAGTAAACAAAGATAAATCACAAGGAAGGGTGCCACTGAGGACAAAACGAATGAGCCAGACCAAGGATTCTAAAATCACCTTCTCAGGGAATTCTGTTTAATGACCCAGCCAACACGTTCCACTGCTAAATTCACAGAAAAAAATGAAATCAACGGATACGCTTTTTTCTTAGATTTTTAGTTCCATAAATTCTTCTTAAATCACCAATTGGAAAAACAAGTTGTAGAGGAGAGAATATTCATCAAAACTTGCAGATAGCCCTTTACCCTTAATTTTTTTTTAAATGTGTGGTTTTGAATTCTAATAAACAGATTAAAGCAGTGTTTCCTATTTGAACTGCTCCTTATTGTTCAGACTGGAGTAAATGTCTCACTCTTTCAAGGTCCTTCTGTCCCCTGAGCTTCGAGAACAAGCTTGGCCGACACTGGTGCAGGGGAGAAAGTCTGTGTACGGATTTAAAGTGGGGAACCCGGGTCACAGTGATCAGAGCCTCCCTTAGGAGGCGAGCTGCACGCTTCACTCGGCGAAGCTTTTGAAAATGGGGAGAACTGATGTCCTGGGTAGCGCGGAGTGAGTAGATTTTTCAGAAAGATCCAATTTCTATTCAATCGTTGTTTCTCTAGTCTGGGAAGACCCGCCTGTGGAGAACTCACATGGTTTTGTCTTTTGGTGGAGAGGTGGGTGGGCTGCTGATAGGAGCGGATAGGGTCTTAGTTTCTCGTAAAAAGGTACTGCTGTGCGGGTGCAATGTCCCTGGGTAAAGTGTTCCAGATTTCTATGACAATCATTCTGAAATGAGTCCTCACCTACTCTGGGCTTATTTTTTTCTGTTCTGGTCAAGGGACGGCCTAAGGTGGATCCTTATTATTATTTTTATTCCAATTGCTCTGCCCAGAGTTTATAGAACATTGTATTTTTTATTCACTATTAAAATACATTATAGACTTTTAAAAATTTTTTAGAGAAAAAGTCTTTTTCTCCAATTTTTCTTTCTCTGTTAATGTAAATAGACACATTAGCAAAACTGTAATCAATTGATATTTTGGACTATTCTTTTTCAACTAACATTATTCTATTTATACGTTACTGATTCCCATATACTGGTCATTTTAAATGGTTAGGTAATATTCAATCATTGCTTTATATTATTTAGTCACTCTCTTACTATCTACTTACTGTCTGTTTTTTGGGGTTTTTTTTGGCTTTTTAAAAATAATTTATTTAAAAAGTGTTTGAGGATTATTTCTTTGAGGGATAGTTTCCAAAGTGAAAGACTGCAATAGTTCATTGCTCTTACGACACATTTCTTTCCGGACAAAAAGACCAAACCGATCTATTGTGCTAATGCTAAATATTAGTACCATTTACCTACTAAAGTGGAAACAAAGTCACTGTGAGAACACCCATGTGGAATTAAGTGTCAAGAACAACCTCAGTGATTGATCTTGGCTCAGCAACCTCTGGTCTCACCCCTCTGTCTTCTGGCCAACACTACTAATAATTTATTAAGAAAGTCCCATGGATCAGGCACTCTACTAAACATTTGATTTCCCTTAGAGCATTTAATATCTTACAGTACGAAGAGAGGTACTATTATTAGCTCTATGCTACAGATGAAAACACTGAAGTTCAGCGACACCACTTGCCCGAGGTTACAGAGCTAGAAAACACCAGAGCCCGCGGTCTGAGCCCTACCACCTGACAATCTTGGAAGATGCTGAAGTTGATGGGGGAAGCCTGGAAGAGCCCTCAGGACCCCCCACCCCACCCCGCCCACCGTGTATGGACATTCCAGCAGGGCACCCCTGCTCCCTTAGGGAGAGGAAAGAGACGCCCTTTAGGTCCCGGTCAGCAGCCCCACACCACAGACTGAGACCCCAGCCTCGAGGAGCTGGGGAACCCCAAGACCAAAGAAATGAAAAACCAAATCCTTTTACTTGTTTTGCATTTCTGCCACGAGAATTCCAGACCATGGCCTCGGCAGCTGGCTGTTCTAAGACCACTTGCTTCACCATACACGCCTTAACCATCCAGGTGTGACTCCAGGGTGCACAGCTGGAGGCCAGCTGAGTGGGGGGCTTGCAGACACGGCCTCTCAGCATTCTGAAAATCTCTGGTAGGCGTGGCGAGCCCGGTGTCTCCACAGTTGCTCTCTCCTGTTGCTCTCTGCTGGTCGGATCCACCTGGTCCTTGGGCAATTCCATTTCAGTAAAAATTTGGACCTCCCCCACCCCATGTTTACGCGCTGAGATATTTTCATACTCACAGCGTCAATATCCTGCATGGAGAGCCTCGGCGCAGATGCCTCATGAATGGCTGAGCCAGCTACCAACACCCAGTGTGGTTCCCTGTGCTGGCTTTAGAAAGAAACTGTCTGGAATTTTCCAATATGGCTTTTAGGGGACCCATCTCCTCCCAAGAGACTTTGAGCACCACAGTCACCTGTGGCCCACCACGGCTGTGTCGGCTCACTCAGGCTTAGGCTAGCATCTGGCTGTCTCATCTGATATCTCGGAGGGCAAGTGCTTGGCAAATCATTAGCCCGGCCCTGTTTTATCAATGGATTCCATCGGCAGTAGTAGCAGTCAGGGTGCCTTCCATAAAGGACAACCCTGAATTCCAAGGGACCTTCTTCCAAAAGAAGACTGGCGCTGCAAGGTGAGGGGTGCAGCACGGACCCCGGCATGGGGAACCTGTAACCCCCCCAGAGGCAGGGCAGTCCCCAGTTTACAGCCGGGGACACGGAGGCAGACTGCATTAGAGAAACTTGTCTGGAGTCACAAGGCCTTTAAGTGGCAGAGTGGGGGCTAGAATCCGAGCCTGTGGTCTCATTTGCCACAACGGTCGTTAGACACTAAATATAGGGCCGCGGTGGTTAGAGGAGGCAAACTGAATCAGCCTTCCTCAGCAGGGGACGAAATGAAGACACAGCGAAGTCAAGTGACTGTGGCAGGCAGCGCCGTGCCAAGCAGCTCATATGCCAGGAGTGCCATGAGCTCCTTCGGAATGCCTACTCCCTCCTCAGGTTGGAGTACCTCTTTAAAAGATCCCGGGGCCTGAGTGGCTGTGGAAGTGCTCCCGAACGCATGCGTGTCTGCCACCAATTAGCTTCTACAAGGTCTTCTTTACCCTCTTCACCTCCTACCCACTGCCAGGCCACGGGCAGTGTCTGCAGCACTTTGACAAATGCCACTGTGGGCTGGTGGCTCGTGCCAGCTCAGTTCTCAAATCCCTCCAGGCTCTAGTTTGGTTTCTTGGTCATCTGGTCACTCTGTCCATTCATTCAGTTAGGAGGAGAGACGGCATTCTTGAGCACCTCTGCGTCAGGCACCGTGCAAGCTACTTTTAACGCCTTCCAGATGGTGTAATCTACCCAACAGCCCGACAAAGTGGATGCTGTTAGCCTCCTTCTTATAGACGGGGAAATGAAAGCTCAGCAAGGTTATGAAACAAGACCAAGGTCATGCAGAGCCCAGGTCTGCCCAGCCCAAGCCAATGCTCTTCCCACCACACCACCCTGCTTGGATGGTCTCTCCCCTCTACACCTCAGCAACACAGTTTCTCCCATGATTCTTGACAAAGAATTTTCCATTTTCAGAGCTGGCCTGAGACACAACTCTGAAGCTAGATAACTTGAGATTCTCTTTATCTCCTCCCTTTAGCTCTCCCCCCCTACTTTTATTGGTTATTTATACTAAGGTGCAATTTCTGGCATCGTCCACTGCTGGGCATGATTTGGGGAGTCCCGGGGACTTTCCACGGCCCTAAAATATTTCCATCAGCCCTCAGGAATGAACCCCAGCCCTCCCTAGGCACCAAACCTAGCTCGAAGAAAAAAACCACAGCAAATATAGACCTCTGGGGAAACAAACTCATGCACACACTGCTGGGGGTACTTTCAAGGAATGACATTTCTCTGGAGACCAACCAGTGATGATAGCAAGAACCAAACAGTAATTTATCAGCCTTTGATCTGGTAATCTGGTAACTGTAGTCTGGAAAGTAGACCTCAAGGAAATCGTCCACCCGCCCCTCCCCACTGCAAAAAAGTTCAAAGATATTCTCATTGTGGCACTGTTTACAATAGTAAAAAATATCACAATTGACCTGAATGATCTATAATAAAACAACTGAAAATGACAGGAACAAGGACTATTATCCCGACGTAAGGAAAGGTGTATGTGAGATTGTATGCCCAAATCCAGAAGGAAATTACAAATATCACAAATAATGTGTAAACATGAATCATGATTTTATAAAAACAAAAAACATGTAGCACACACATACATATGAATACATAATGTAGATAGACAGATGAGGGAAAAAGAGAAGGATATAGGATGGATTGCTTAATAGGCTCGGTTTTGTTACAGCTGTTTAAGTCCATATAAGAAAAAAAATCAATCAAACAAACAAACAAAAGCAACTACAACAACACTAACACATCCTTAATCCGAGAGAGGGCAAAGGAGGGAGAACAGGTGCAAATACAAAGGTAGGAAGGAGTAAAACATGAATGAAGTCAACCTCTTCATTCATTCATTCATTCATTCATTCATATGTAAAGCATTTCCTAGGCATGAAACTGTGTGCCAGGCGCTGAGATACGATTGTGGCCACAAGACACTGTCATCGCCAGAGGGTTCGTTCAGGGCAGGAGACACTCCAGATCCTGGGCTGGCCACCACTTGGTCACCCTGAGTGGTAGAGGAAGGCTCCCCCGAAGGAGGCAGGCCCCTGCCTGTGGCACCCGAGGCCGGTGAATAGCCCTCCCCCTTTGTGGGACTCTGCCTGCAGCCAGAGCCCTGATTCTCTTAATAATATCAGGCCTTTTATTGTCCCAGCTGTTCCCCTGTGCCCAGAGCCAGGACAGTAGTGGTGGGGTCGACAAGGAGTTCCCCTGCATGGTATTAACTCCTCCATCAGAGTGCCTGCCTCCCCAAACCACCCCACATACACAAGCCACACGAGTTCAAACATAGG
This sequence comes from Zalophus californianus, assembly GCF_009762305.2. Classification (NCBI taxonomy): domain Eukaryota; kingdom Metazoa; phylum Chordata; class Mammalia; order Carnivora; family Otariidae; genus Zalophus; species Zalophus californianus. The sequence goes on along the minus strand of NC_045606.1, from coordinate 18,573,845 downwards.
AGCCACCTTAGGGGAGAACTGGTGGCTTCCAGCTGTAGGGTAAGTTGCTGGATTCTACCTTAGGACGGCACAGCTAACATCCTCTCCACCCCAGGGGCGCCAAAGGGACATGTGTGACAGGCAGCTGGGAGCTGGGTGAAGCAGGAGGCACAGGCTGGTGTGTCTTCGGGGAGAAGATACACGAATAGGGATTCCCAGTGTCTAAAACACCTCAACAGCTGGACCGAATCTTCCCAATACTGTCTTGAGGCAACATCAGTAGCTTTTCCCCAGATGCCCTGGGCTAAGTGCATATAGAGTCTTCGTCACAGGGATTGCCCTGTCCACACCCCACGGGAGCGGCGGAGGATCCCGCTGCACGAGGTACAGAAAGTGCCCAGGCCAACCTCTACCTCAGAGACCACTTGGTGCAGCAAGGCCAGGGCCCCCAAATCTATATTTTTTTAAAAGGTCCTGAGGTGGGATGCCTGGGTGGCTCAGCCGGTTACGCATCTGCCTTTGGCTCAGGTCATGATCTCGGGGTCCTGGGATGGAGCCCCCACGTCAGGCTCCCTGCTCGACGGGGAGTCTGCTTCCCCCTCTGCCCCTCCCCACTGCTCGTGCGCGCGAGCTCTCTCTCTCTCTAATAAATAAATAACATCTTAAGAAAAAAAAAAAAAAGGTCCTGAGGTGATTCTCATGCTCTGCACCAGCTTTGGGAGTCACAGGAAATGCAGACCAGACACTGCTGTCCTTGGAATCAGAAAGATCTGGGCTCAAATCCAGCTCTGTCACCCATTAGCTGTGTCACTGGGCAGATAACATAACCCCAACCCCCCCGGAGCCCCAGTTTCCTTACCTATAAAATGGGGACAACACTGTCCACGTCATAGGGTTGTAAGGGGGGAGGTGTCCCCCAGCACATTGAGGCGCCCTATCTCAGAACACATCACATGCTGTCACCACTGGCTGATTGGCCTAGGCATCCTGTCATTGGATGTACCTCGAGGGCAGGTGTCTTGTTCACTCTTATCCCTGGCATTTAGCCCTGGGTCCTGCCCTAATAGGCACTCGCTGCGTTCAGTGTCAAAGAAATGAGTATTGGGAGGCTCGACAACACAGAGGAGGTAGCGACCAACTCACTTATTGTAATAAGTGCCAACTTACTTTTTGTAAGTTCCCCATCCGCATGAAAATGTAGATTAAAAAAAAAAAATACCAGGAGTAGCCTTACTAAGTGGGTGGCTCCCTGCCTTCTCCCTGCCCCTGAATTAAAACGATTCCATGGACAAGAATCCTCTGGGAGCACACTGTTGAAAAAAACACAGGGAGAGGAAGGAGAGGCCACCGCGGCTCGATTTCTCTCTGTCCTGACTGCCAATTTCCAGAGTGCTGGGCCAGAGTCTCCTCCAAGAGAAGGTGGAAAGTCTCAGCTCGCTGCTAAGCTCGCGGCGGCCTCAGAACCACTCACCCCACAGGCTGCCGGGGTCCTGCAGCAACCACTAATAACGGAACCACTTCTGTTCTCCTTGGAGTGGCAGTTGGCAGTGGCAAACAGGAAGTTGTCTCGCAATAGGGTGTGGTTGTACCCTGTCAATATGTGCGTACAGAGACACACATTTGTTTTGTCTCTCTCCGGCCCCCTTCTGTTTCCTCGTGCTCCCTTCTCTAGGAGAGGAAGGTCTGAATTATTTCGGGGAAAACAAAGCCTTTTTACCTGACCGGAGATCAGCCACTGCCACCATGCGCACATAAACCTGGGGCAGAAGGGCGTCTAACATACAGGCAGGGTCTGTCCTCCGACCGGCAGTCGCTCACTTGTGGCAACTGAGTTAGTAACTGTGTGCGCGAGCGCTGCGAGCTTTCCCCTCTTCATCTCCGTGGGCACACAGGAAACAAAACCCAAGCTAGAAACCAGGCTGGGTACACCGCCAGTCGTCCTAGGGAGCCAGCCAGCCTGCCAGCGGTAGGGGGTGGAGGGCCCGCCATGTGCACACCCCGGCCCGAGCACCATCCACAAGTAGGCAACAAGGAAAAAATCACAAGTCGCGAGTGTCAAGTGATTTTCAAAGTTCAAGGGCAAGAGACCTGAACTATTTCTTAAGGCAAACTACGTATCAAAATGACCAAACCAACGGCCGGGGAGGTATAAGCCTCAAGTGTCGCTGGAGCTGCGCAGAAATGCAGAGAAGTGGGGGTGACGGGTGGGTGAGGTTCCCGTGGCTAGGAGAGGTGTGCTATAAAATTTTCCACTCCACTCCTACCCGGGCCCCGAGGCTTGCGCCTCCATAAGGGCTGTCCAAAATAGACTGGTCCCCAACCCAGCCTCCTACTCCTGACCTCTTTCTGAGGCAGCTCCTCTCCCCACTGCACGCCTCAGCCCTGTCTCAGCTCCGGCGCCAGCCCACAGCCCGAGAGCGCTGTCTATGCTACAACCTCGTACTTGCTAAATGGATCGTGGGGTGACAGCATGCTCCGCCTGCCAGGCTCTCTCTTCCGTGACCTGGGCCCAGCCCCACGCCATCCTGTGTGGCAAACGTGCCCTGCGCTCACACTTACACATCCCGGGGAGACAGCCTTGCCGTTAGGATAAGGAGGCTGAGCCAGTGACACGCTGGGCAACGCGACTCGTGGGAGACGTTTCCTGGCTCCTGGCTGAGGGCCCTGGCCAGTCAGAACGCACCACTTCCCCTTTAAGAGAGCACGCCCAGATGCGATTAGGGAAAGGCAGAAAGAAAAGCCCGGAACAGGGCTGTATCCTGAATTTGGCAGATGAACTTGGGTTTTCCTGAACTGCACATACAAGGTGTGGTCAGAGGCAGCGGGCTCCCCTGGGGACTGATTTGAGCAGTCGGTGTTTGGGAAGGGCCGGAGGAGCGGGGGGTGGGGGGGGCTGTTGCAATCCCCCCCACCCCCAATTCCCCAGCTTGATGACCACGTGCAAACTGTGGGCCGGGCTCCTGGAGCCGCTGTCCACTTGGGCCTGGTCCGGGCGGCCTGCGGGAGCTCAGGCCTTTCCGCTCCTCCTTCCCCCAGGGCCTGTCCAGCACGCCGGGCAGAGTCCACTGCAAGGCCTGGCACTGTGCTTTGGAGAGCAGAGACATCATTATAAAAGATTGAAATATACTTTTGTGGGACATTTTAACTACTAATTCCAGTGGGGACTTTTCATTCATTCTGGCTATTTAGGGAGTTCATTCCTTGAGCTTGGCAAGGAGATTGGTGGGGGGGGAGGATGGTCCAAAAAAACCCAATGGTCCACAAAAGGCCACGTGTTGTAGGATTCCACTGATAAGATATATCCAGCATAGAGACAGAAAACAGATCGGAGATTGCTGTGGGCTGGGGAAGAAGGCAGTGGGGGAGTGACTACTTAATGGGTACAAGCGCTCTTTTGGGGGTGATGAAAATGTTTTGGGGGCTCCTGGGTGGCTCAGCCATTGGGTGTCTGCCTTCGGCTCAGGTCATGATCCCAGGGTCCTGGGATGGAGCCCCGCGTTGGGCTCCCTGCTCCGCGGGAAGCCTGCTTCTCCCTCTCCCACTCCCCCTGCTTGTGCTCTCTCTCTGTCAAATAAATAAATAAAATCTTCAAAAAAAAAAATTTTGGAACTAGGTAAAGGTGATGGTTACCCAGCACTGGGAACGAACTCAGTACCACAGACCTGTATGCTTTAAAGTGTTAGGTGAGGGGCACCAGGATGGCTCAGTTGGTTGAACTTCTGGCTCTTGGTTTCAGCTCAGGTCGTGATCTCAGGATCGTGAGATAGAGCTCCGGGCTCTGCGCTCAGTGGGGAGTCAGCTTGAGACTCTCTCTCCCTCTGCCCCTCCTCCCTGCTCTCTCTCTCTAAAATAAATAAATACATCTTTGAAAAAAATTGTTAGGCGAATTTCATCTCAATAAAAAAAAATCCAGTGGCAAAGTGTGTTTTGGGCAATTTTATCTTTTACTGAGATCTCTGCTGTGTTCCATCCAACATTTCTTTGTAAAACCTGGTTTATTACCTGATAAATCTTAAGTCAGTCCTGGCTAAGGATTTATATGCCTTCTAATAAGGAGAAATGAAAACAAACTTCTAAGAGACAAAAGTTTTACAAGCTGGAGAATTTTCAGCCCAGGGGGAGACGGTATCATCTCAAACCATGCCATGTAAGGGAAGCAGGGCCTACCTGTCTTTGCAAGACTGTCCCATGTTGGGACCATTCCTTCAGTGGCTTCCCAGCATAACCGAAGCCAGCTCAAGGGAGTCTCCCCAGGGAGAATAATTCAAGAGAATATGACTTTAGGGCCTTTGGGGTTCTTGGCTCCCTTTCCCCTCTTGTAGAGAGAGTTTTTTCCACAATGAAGGCGAATTCATCAATTTCTGATGGGGAGGGCACTGTGCTGGTTGTCACAGCAGAACTGGTCTCCACAATTCCATTTCTTTGGGATGGAGCCAGTGGGGATGAGGGGGGGTGTGAGGGCGGCCACCCACCTGACCCAGGTTTGCTGGAGGAGCGTGCGGCCCTCTATTCTCAGTCACTTGCAGCTTTGCCTGGAGACAGTGGGTAAGGCTATAAGCCCTCTCTGCTGGACCCTAGGCCAGTAGGTCAAGGGCCCATGGGTACACTTCCCCCCACTCAGGAAACTGTTCAGAGGAGGCCTGCAGGATGTTGCAATGTTTCACAGATGAAAGGGCAGGCTCCATGGCCTGGGAGCCAGAGTCTTTCCAGAGACAAATGTGAACAGCTTTCCTAGTCCCTGCTGAGTTCTAGGACAGTCTGGGGGACAAGAGATGTGACAGCTTCCTCGGGTCAACTCTCCCAGAGCCCCTTGATCCTTCCGGAGCACGTTCCCCTGCCTCTCTTCACCCTGTGCTCTCCTGTTACCTCAGGTGCCCAGGGAATGAGTTGGTGGCCTGAGTTCTTAGCAAACAGGTGGTTTATGATAAAAAGATGCAATATTACTACTACTGCTCTAGCATCTGAGGAACAGGAAGTTTAGAACCTTAATTCTAAATACAAAAACTGGTAGGTTCAGCCCAGTTAAAAAATGGACAAAGGACTTGAACACAGATATTTCTCCAAAGGAGATACACATATGGCCAACAAGCACATAAAAAGATGCTCAATATCATTAGTCACTAGGGAGCAAATCAAACCACGATGAGCTACAGCGTCACACCTACTGGTGTGGCTATATGTAAAAAATAACCCAAAACAACCAAAAACATAAAATGACCAGTGTTGGCGAGGATGTGGAAAAATTGGAGCCCTTAGGTGCTGTCACTGGGACTGTAAAATGGTATAGCCTCTATGGAAAACAGTTTGGGGGGTTGCCTGGGTGGCCTAGTCAGTTAAGCGTCAAGAATCTTGATTTTGGCTCAGGTCATGATCTCAGGGTCGTGAGATCGAGCCCTGAATCAGGCTGTGCACTGGGCATGGAGCCTGCTTAAGATTCTCTCTCTCCCTCTGCCTCTGCTCCTGCCTCCTTGTGCTCATGCTCTGTCTCTCAAAAACAACAAAAAAAGAAAGGAAACAATATGGTAGTTCCTCAAAAAAATTAAACATAGAATTACCACAGAATCCAACAATTCTACCCTAAGGTATATACCCAAAAGAACGGAAAACATGTATACAAATGTTCATAGCAACACTATGAACAAACTGCTTCAGGATAACTCAAAGTTACCTTCAAAACCCTTCCTGGAATCACTTTAAAGAGGTAATTTTTTTAAAATTAATTAATTTATTTATTTTAGAGGAGGCAGAGGGAGAGGGAGAAGCAGACTCTGCGCTGAGCGAGGAGTCTGACGTGGGACGCGATCCCAGGACCCTGAGATCATGACCAGAGCAAAAATCAAGAGTTGGTTGCTTAACCTGAGCCACCCAGGCATCCCTAAAGGAGGGTAATTTTTAAGTTAAGAGAATTAAGGGTGGCCAGGAGGAGACAGCTCACAGGGGCACTCCAAGATAGTAGTTCTCAACAAGGCAATTCAGGTCCATGAAGAAGTGTGAATCTATGTTAAACAGTATCACAGATGCACACGTGCGCACGCGCACACACAGACACATACACACCAGGCACTGAGGCACAGTTCCCCTCTGCCAGCCCCTCATCTCTGATACAATCATCATTTCCATCAGAGGGATCTCCATTCCCAGGATGGAAATCATCATTGCCACCAAAGGCAACCCAGGTCTTAGACCTTGAAGTTGGGACAGAGTAACAGATGCCAAGAGGCAAGAAGAAGCAGCCAGCTGCACAGGTAATCACTCTCCGCTAATCCCTGCCGGTTCCCTTCTTGGGGCTGCTGTCGGGTCCGCCAGCACTCTGGCCGTGGGGCTGCCCAGCCTGGCTTCTCCCCTGCAGGCCCCAGTGTGGATGGCGCCTTGCAAGTGCGCACCAGGTGAGACAGCATGGCGTTTTCATTGGCTGTTGGAGCGTCCTTCCCTACTTGAGCTGCTTTGCAATGCCGCACGTTAATCCCATTTCTGCTCTACGGGGGTCATCTTGACCCAGTCTTACTTCCCGTCCATGGGACACCTTGCCAAATATTTGCTCCTTGAAATCTGTCTCCAGGCTAAACACCCCAGATGTCTTTTTAAACCATACCTCCCGAAACATCATTTTCACTATTCTCATCTCCGGGTCCTCTTTGGCTCTACTATCTGTCCTTCATTAGCTGTGGAGGTCAGAAGAGAGAACGTTACAGATGGGGTCTGAGCAGCTCCTAGCTGTCTATCCTGGACATTATCTTCCTAGTCACGCAGCCAGAGATCCAACCTAGATTTTTTATTTTTGATAACTGTATCACCCCTAAGTCTTATTTCACCCATTTTCCTGCCAAGCCGAGTATCCACAGGTACCCTTTAAAAATGTCATCTGGTTGGATTTAGTCTACTGTTCTGGCCGCTGAAATCGTTTTGGACCCTGACCCATTCGTGTACCCATTCTCCCTCCCCAATCTGCCACCTGCACAGTGGATAAGCCTGCCACCAATACCATTCTTCTTCCAAACCCTTACTTGTAACGTGCAACTGTATATATACATCCCCCAGAGCGACCGTGACCGGCGAACAGCGCTCTTGGCCATTTAGGGCAGGTGTGTCACTTAGCCACATTTCTTCATCTTCCCTCGTAAGGATCTCATGGGCAACTGACAAACGGGGCTAACAACAGCCGTCCTCTTACCAGCAGTGGTAAAGATTAGGCGTAAAGGTCTTCGAGCAGGGCATTGCACACATTGAGCAATCAAATGTTGCTTTTATAGCTGACAAGAAATACAATAAAAAAAAAACCCAAAAACCCAACCACCTGGTTTTCCAATTGCCAAACTACCTTCTTATTGGCAACCAGATACAGAGAGTAGGCAGCTAGAATCAAGAGAAGGAGCATTGGCGTCCAGGAGATAGAGTCTCAACCCTGGCTCTCCTTCCAGAATTTCCATGCTCTGGGCTTAACAATACCTGCCCTTCCAGGGCTATAAGGAGGAGTCAACGAGATCAGGCACGTAAAAGAGGCTTAAAAGTTGGGTCAGGCTATGCAAACATAAAAGAACAGTTTATGATCATTACCGTTATAAATAACCCAGATCCCGCCTCCATTGGCAGAAACCGGCTGTTATGCCTAGGAAGAACCAGTGGCAGCATTCAGCCGGCCAGGCAGGCCTCTCAGTACAGAGCAGCTGGACTGCTACAAGGGAGCCGACTCCTGACCTCCCCTCCTGGCAGCAATCACCTTCCCCCTCGTCTCAGACCGGAATCCAGGCTGGCTTGCAAAGGGCAATGGATCCTCCCACCAGCCTGCAGGAACACACTGTCTCTCCATGGCCCTGCTGCCGAGACCAGAACCTGAGTCATCTGCAGCGAGAACCCACCAGGTAGTGAAGGGCTGGGGGGGCTGCTCTTAGCTCCACTGTGGCTTGACCACAACTTACTCTTGGGTTTCTGAATGGAGTGGCAGTTTCCAAGAACACCAGGCTTTTGTCTCTGCCATTCTCAAGGTAGAGCCCCGGGGAACCCTGCTCTCGTCTTGGCTGAGGGTGGGCACCTTCTTAGGGAACAAATGTTCTTGATCGAGAAATGATCTTAGGGGAAATTTTTTGCAAAGGGCCGTCAGAGGGCAACCTGCTGGCCCCTAGCATCTCCGGGTCAAAGATGTCCCACAGCAAGGGAAGAGGGAAGGAGATGAATGGCCAACCACAGGCCCCTGGGAAAAGAGCAGCCATTGAAATGGGAGACATAACTGGCTGAATTTTCCTCTCCTGGTCCATGTAAGGCTGGCTTCCCAACTTCCAGAGGGAATGAACACTGAGGGCAGATTTAAATATATATACATAATTGTTGGCAAGACACTGGGAGGATCATGCCAATGAAACTATTCACAGATCAGGGAGTCTGCCCAGAAAGGCACCGGGAGGAAGAGGCCCAGAAGGGAAGGTAACACTTTCTGTCAGATGACTTTTGGGGCCCAATGGTCTGCGAGCGACCCTTGCTCAACCCACCCCTCACCCCTACAACAGCCTCCCTCAAGACAGGTGGGCTGCTGAAATCATCTAAAAATCATCACAGGACACATGAAAGCTTACTCAGACTTTCACAGCCACCGGTGACGACTTCTTGTGCCTTTGAACATATTTTGTCTTTTTCTCATTGTGTTCCCTTTGACTATGCACCCACACAGAGAGATGGTGCCTGATTCTCTACACTCACACGCACAGGAACAAGCCACAGATGAACCTCTACATCATGCCGGTTACTGCAGTGTTCCTGACGCTGCTAAGGAATGGAGCTGAGGTGGGACCAGGAGGAGTCAAGTGGTGTTATGGGCTGAATTATGTTGCCCCCAAATTCCTATGCTGAAGTCCCAATCCCCAGTACCTCGGAATGTGACTGAATGGGCAGATAAGGTCTTTAAAGAGGTGATTAAGTTAAAAATGAGGCCAGTTAGGGTGGGCTCTACTCCAGTATGACTGGAGTCCTTTGATAAGAAGAGGGACAATCTGAGGAAGAGACAGCAAGAAAGACAGCCATCCTCAAGCCAAAGGAGGGAGGCCTCCGGAGAAGCCAAGTCTGCCGGCACCTTGATCTTGGGACTTCCAGCCTCCACAACGTGAAAAAATAAATTTCTGTGGTTTAAGCCACCCAGTCTGTGGTATTTTGTTATAATAGGCCTAGCAAATTCATGCAATTGATGTACCTAAATACCCTCCCCACTCACCAGACTGGAGAGAAAGAGTATAGGATGGAGGACGGAGGACAGGGACGCCTAACCTCTGACACGCTGTGGATCAAGTGTATGTTCCTCCTTAGTCTGAGGCGTGCCACTTTGATGACGGTAGCGGTCTACTGGTCCTTGAAGACTAGCAAATCCTGCCCTCCCTGGAGGCCTGAGGCTGAGGTAGCCTACAGGTGCACAAGCGTCTGGGATGAAACAGGGTGACCAAGCCACAGCCGAGGAGTAACCAACTCCTTCCATCAGCTACCTTTCTGGTTTGGCCTCCTACCCTTGGGGGTTCCGCCTAATTTACATGTCATTGCTGTTATTCCAGAAAAGGATAAGACCTTGGGGATGAGTGGGCTAGTAGCAGAGTGAAGCAGCCACCAGCAAACTCTCATAGGTTTGACAACCGAACTCAGATCTTCTGGACCAATGTTGCCTTTGGTATTGGGAATTGGGAATCCACCCAATCTCCAAGTTTGCTTGGATGCCTCGGCCCTCCAGCAGCCTCCAGGACCCTGCCAGACCCTGAGCTTCCCAATGAGTGTGGGGCCCAGCAGAACCACTCCCTGGGGGCCAGGAGAGGACCCCCAGATGGACCCACAAATGCTTACTGCTGCTAAGGGGCCTGGACACACCAATCAATTATCAATCCAACCACAGCTCTCAGGCTGGTGGCCGGGATCAAAGCAAGGAAGGAGGGTATTTGAAAGGTGTTGGCAGGCAGATGTCTGGAGGGCCTGGGACGGGCGACGTGCTCTGGGAGGCTGGCAAAGGGCTGTGCCTTCACTTTCTCAAGGACCCCAGGGTGGGCGGGACTGGCCAATTCAAATGCAAAAGTCTCAGGACTGGGAAAACTTGTGGTATTCACCGCCATCCCTCTCCAACTCCATCAGAAAAGCCTATCGGTTCCGTTCATGTCTCTTCATTCACTCTGGCCAGGAGGTTATTTACATGGCGGAGTGGGGGCCCCCATAATCACCACTAGCTGAAATGCACACAAACCAACACACACCTCCGACCCCCTCAAAAGATGAGCCTCAAATCCTATCTCAACCTCCATACAGGAGGAAGAGGGAAGTGTTGTAGGGACCTCGTCCTTGGGGGCAGATGAGAATCACAGGAGAACAAAGGGTCTCCTCACATCTGCAGTGCAGTCCCGGAGTCTGGATGGGCAATGAGGAGGCGGAGGTCTGACGGAAAAATGTCCAGGCCTGCCTCCTAGCTCGCTGGCCCTGCTGTGCAAGCCAGGACCCATCTTCAGCCTCTTTCTGCTGGGACCCAAGGGCTTACCTTGTCCTTCACCAGCTCAGCGGGGCTACTGTGAGGAAGCAGAGGGCATGCTCTAAGTTAAGAGACCGGAAGCAAGACAGCCTCATCATTATTCTCTGCAAGGTGAGAGGGGGCCAACAAAATAAAACCAAACCAAACCAAAGCACCACCAACAAAGCCCCACTTTCCTACGGATGAGAGAAACATGGAGGAGAAAAAGAAATCTGCTCTTGGCAGCACTCAGCGGTTACAACGATGCCACATTTACTACCTTGGAAATTTCCGTCTCAACCATCCATTTTCATTTGCGTGTGAGAGTCGCTGATGGTGGGAGGTGAGAGACGAGGTGTGGACCTGCCTGCGAGGGACCCAAGGACCTGCAGCAGGGCCGACTCCCCACTTAGAAGGCCTTTCACGCGGCCCAAAAGATGCTTACTGTTTTCTCCCTCCCTTCCGATGTGTTTGGTTTAAAAATATTTAACCTGAGGCACAATGAAGTGTCTCATTTACAACGTTCTCCTGGACCATTAGGCTGGGACTCCGCGCTCATTATGCTGGAGAACGTGCTACTTACCCATGCAAATCCTGGGAGCCGCCAACAGAGAGATGGGAGGTGCTCAAGGTACACTAGCAAGGGGTGATTTAATTACGCAGCCATTCAGTGGGCAAAGCAGAGCAATTTTTAGCCAACTGTTCTAGTAAATATTATGGGAAGCCCTTTCATGGAGTGTTCATTCCGGCTTAGTGATTTCAAGCGTGCCCAGATTTCCTCCTCATTCCTGTACCCACCCACCCCGAAAGGTACCACCCGAAGTTGCTAGCCCCAGGCCAGAGGATCAAACGGATAAATGCATTAGCCGGTATGCCACCCTGAGGTCGATGATTTCTTTTTAACGTTCTAAACACCCGAGGATCACTGACATGTAGAGGAGGACAAACTTTGATAGCCACCGACTTTCCAGCGGCCAGCCTTCCTCTGCCCCTCCCCCCGGCTCTCGGTGGGTCCCGCCAAGCGGCTTCTGGGCGGCCTGCGGTAGCCAGAGAACGCGGCTCCCGCGGGTGGGACAGATCAGCCACCGCAAACCCATTCTGGCCGTTTGAAACAATACCCAATCACTGCATCCACCCTCCCAGAGCGCCCTGGAGGAAATGGCATCATGACTTTCATTTTACTCCATTTCTGACCGACCACAGGAAAACAACCGGCCCTAACACAATCCTCAGGGTATCCGATGTCAGTGGCTGGACGGGACGCTCCGGAATGTTATCAAGTGACCTCGAGGAGACATTAATTTTCAGGAGCTAAAATAACCCTCCTGATGCACAGTCATGACCATTTCCCTCCCTGCAGACGCGGATTTCACTTTCCCCAGTCAGAACAGAAAACGCTCATGCATCCCCGTTTCTTCAGAAAAGTCTATAAATAACCCAGGATCAGCAAAATTATGCAAAACATCCTGCTAGAAGAAGAAATGTAAACTAAAACCACTTACACAGAGACTCAGGCTGCCAACTTAATCTGATTGTACGACGACTGTAAACATGTTGTACTTTTGGAACCTGAAGAGATCCACATTAGCACGGATGCCATCACAAAAAAAAAAGGAAAAAAACAAAAACAAAAAAACAACTAAACAACAAAAGCCCAACCCTGAACCAGAGCAACGAGATCCGGTGCTCTGCAGGGTCCGGGACCCACGACTGACCAGCTGCAGGAGCACCAGCTAGCCGAGCTTGCACACGCCAACTGTTTTGACTACAGGCACTTGTTAAACACAGAGTTTCAGGTCCTACCAGTTGGACACCAGAAGTTCATAGAACTGACCCAGTGCCAAGAACAACAAGCACAGAAAGCGAAACGGCTGCCTCGTGCGCCGTGTTTTTGTTAACTGTTTATGCAAGCCCCAAAGCAATTGGGGAACAATTAAGAATAAAGCAGAACTTAAATAACAAAAGCAAAAGATTACCACCTTGAAGGAAATGGAGATGTTGGCAGATAAAGGACAGACGTCAACCTAGTTTATTGGTGGGGTGGGTGGGGGGTTTTCGGAGAGAATCAGTGGGGGGAGGGGCAGGTGTCACATGACAAACTGCCGTTATTAGCAGAAGGAACCGGGTGCTTCCTCGAAGCATCTTTTACTTTGAGATTGACTTAAGAGATCGTGCAAATGCCGAGACCTTGGCGCACATCTGGGGGTGACTGCAGAAGCCCTGGGATTTGGAAGTTGGCAAATCCCAGAGAGAGAAAAAAGGGCGTGCTGAACGGAGATTTCAAGACACAGGAAAGGGACTTCCAAGCTCCCTGCTCCATGCAGTGAGATCACCGAGCCTCACAGGAAGCAGACAGAGGGGGCCATGTCCCTGGGCTGTTTCTGTCCTGGTCCCGAGAAAGGTTTCCTTGTCCCCTTTGGGTTTAGGGTTGCTGGGGTCAAGCTTTCTCCTTTATCCAGGACTGCACTCTGTGTTCTTTTGGTGACAGTGAATAAAGTATTTTTATCTGGAAAAATAAAAAAGAATGTTTACATCGCTTATTTAACCAGGTTTTCCATTTTTTTTCCAGAATGCGCTAAGCACCATCTCAGGTTAGGATCAAAACAATCAACCGGATAAAATGTTAAGAGTTACCTGAGGATTTGAGAAACTGAATTCCAAGAGAACTGGGGTGTAGATGTAAGAGTGAGAAATTTAAAATTGCTGAGTGGGCTCAAGCCCTCCTCCCATTATCTATCTATCTATCTATCTATCTATCTATCTATCTATCATCTATCAATCTATCAAAGATTTCAAGCAAGCCTAGCTAAGACAGTCTCTTTAAAACGGGGTCGGGAGGCCATCAGGGGAGGAGGAATATTTGCACGTCCTTATCGCAGGAGACACGAACTTTTTAAAAAAATCTTTCAACCAGCTGTAAGCCCTCAGGCGGGACTTAACTTCCTCCTCATCTTGACACCTGAATCATCCTCACTCTTCATTTCAGAAAGAGCCCATGCAATTAACACAGTTCAGTCCCTTATTGGTATGTTAAGCCGACCAATCCCAGCTAGCCTAGTTTCAATCCCTCTTTTGCATAAAGGACCTGAATGAGAACTGCACGCCTAGCCCTGCCCCCTCTTTGTCTTCCTTAGAACATAACATGGTCCAGGTTTCTACCAGAATCTGTGTCTCCTCGATTCCAATTCTAACTGCCCAAGTGAATGCCTGTTGGCTTAAATTTTCAGTGAGTTCTTTCTTGGTCTACACTATTTATCTATCACCGACCTTTGATCTGAAGAATCAAATGTTGCCACTTCCCCACTCCAGAGGGTTAGGGAAAAGTAATGAGTAAGTAGTAACAGGTTGTTGGGAAAAGCCACTGTGACTTAGGCCATATTCGTATTTATTCTGGAGAGTAAATGTTGTTCCTCTGGTTCCAGGGATCAGCAGTACAATGGTGGTGGACATGAGCCCACCTGCTGGCTGCCCCTTTCCTCCCAAAGGAACCCACATTTTATTACAAACTATATATAGAAATGGTTTCGCTGCGATCTGAAATGGAGCCCCCCTGGAGCGAAACACAGCAGTTGCCTGACAGATCAAGAGAGAAGAGCAAAGGCAACTGAAAGCATCCAAGACAAAGGAAGGAGCTGGGGAGGAAGAAGGCTGGGGTGGGGGAGGGGAGGACGAGGGAGGGGCCGCCACCGGAGAGAAGGATCAGGTAAGGCAAAGTGAGTCTTGAACCAGCCCTGGCCTCTGGGTTGGCAACTGACTCCATAAAGTGACCCCAGAACTTGCGCGAGGCGTGCCCTTCATATAGAACGCCATGGTTTACGTGTCCCCTTCATGCACATTATATTATTTGACCCTCAGAAACATCCTGAATGGGCAGGGCCCAAGCAACAAAGGAACAAAGCTGAGGCTGAGGAGCTGAGGCCTGTGAGTGAGAGAGCGATGACTCGCGTGCTGGGCTGGCGTGGTGTTTTCTGTTCGCAAAGCACTTTAAAAGTGGTGGGCTTTATCATTCCCATTTTCAGACAAGTACACTGAGATTCTGGAGAGGCCACAAATTATGTCCAAGGCCACACTGCAAATAATACGCAGCGCAGGGTCTCCTAATTCCTCATCCAGCCTTTCTTGCTTGCCTCAGCCATGTTCCCAGAACACATAATGATTGAACCAAAAAGGCCACCAAAGTGGTTGTATTGTAAGAGCACATCGTCTCTAGATTTTTCTCAGAATTGTCTTCATGGCTTTTCGGTAGTAGTTCAGATTGCAACTCCCTAACACAGAAGGTTCTTCACACCTGTGAGCTTCCGACACGTGGACAGCAGAGCTCCTATGTCAATGGGAAGCCCCCACCTCCAGCCTGTTTGCACCCTGTCCTGATTTGATTGATTAGTTCACCGGCGTGCTAACCCTGGCTCTTGCCCTAATCCTCGTCTGAGGAGAAGCCTGAGCAGAGTGTCCCAGCAGGCCTGCCAAGCTGAACATTATGATGGAGTCTGCGTTTCCAAGGTGTACTGTTTTGCATGTAGGAGGGATTTGGCTTAGCACACGGTTTGGTGGATGTCTTCTTCATGGGTGTATTTCAGAGCTATGCTTCTGTTGAGTTCTTTTGCAGCATAGGCCACTGAAAATATTGGATCAAATGGAGGATCCCCCTGTCGTGTTCCTTGTCTGTGCCGAGTGGACATGCTCACAGCTTGATAGAAGATGATATCACTATTGCGTGATATACTGTAAGTAAGTTTATTGCAGGTTTGGGGCACTCCCTCTGAGGGGACATGGTAGCGACTTCCTGCAGATGGCCACAGGGTTTGTAGGGGGGGAACGAGGACATTTGTTGGGGCCCCAAGTTCTCAGGGCCATGACCAGTGATGCCGAATGTGGAGGGCAGTGGGGAGATGGTCCAGAGGTGAAGATTAGAGTTCTACAGTGTTTGGCCACTGCCTTATGAATCTACCTCTTCCCTTCCTTTCTCCCCGAAAACACAACAAGAAAACATAGAAGCCAGAGGAGCTGGGGGTCAAGGTGGACTTTATGTTCAAAGTGACTAAAGCAGCCTAGCTGGTGAGGACTAATCAAACACACAAGCTCCTCTTGACTGCAGAGGCTCTGTGGTCGGAGGACTGCACAGGTGGTACCTCTCACTGGTTTATTTGAGGTTGTTTTGGTGACCACAGGACATTTGCATCCATGCTGCCTGAAAAGAATACAGGGCCTGGGTAAATGAGAATAGCCTGGACAGGAAAACTCATTTGCTTACAAGATACAAAGCGAGTAGAGTACTTCCACATAACTTGTGACTCCTCTGAGCAGAGACCGCTTTTTTAAAACCAGAAGTGGAACACATGGTTCGACAAGCACTGGCATATTTAGGAAAGACAGGGTAGGCTATTTAAAATTAGCAACTTCTGAAAATCCTTGAGGCATGACCACCCAATCTGTACTATCAAATTAGTGAAAGTGGGCTAAGAGCGGGCTATAGAATATTAGCAGAAACTTGTAGTTAGTACTGGTGCGCTCCACAAAGGGGTTCTACCATAGACCAGACAAATAGTGCTCTGTCGACAGATACGGTGGTTTTGGGAAGGCAGGTGAGCACAGTACATCCAGCCCCTGGAGGAGGATGGCATCGGGGGAGACAGAGCTGGGGCCCTGGACCCACAGTCTGGGAGTCGGGCCTCCCCCTAGTGAGGGAGCTGCCTCAGAGTCCATACACACAGGAGGAAGCAGGTGAAGGACTAGTAAAGTCTTCAAAACATGGCCCGGACACGTGGAAAGCTGTTCAAGAAAAGGATGGAGCCAAAAAAAAAAGGACAGAGGCCTGAGGTGTCAGGAGACAGAAAGGCAAGCGTGTCAGCAGCTGTGGCCACGGATTTGGCTTCACCCCTTGGGTCCTCGTCTCTGATGTTCCCTGCACACCTTCAGGTCAGGACCTGCGGCCCAGCTCAGTGCTCTTCACCTCTGCCTGGATTCACAGGGGCTGAGCCAGCCTTCCTGATCTTACCTGGCACTGGCTTTTGGCTTAATCCTTGGTGATGTGGACTCATGACCAAAGCCACGAGGCCAGTGGTACCCACACGGAGGCCACATACCCTGGGGTTTTCAGGAGAGTATCAATTTCAGCCAGCCTAAGTAAGCCCTACTGCACCACAATTTGCAAAGTGGCTTTATATGTGGGTTGACTGGAATCGGACCACTGGACTGTAGGTTCCTTGAGGGCCAGTTCCGAGCCTCCTTTATCTTGAAGGCTCTCGCCTAGCCCAGCACAAAAGCCTTGCTGTGGGTTTTTAATACGCGTTTTGAATGAACGACTGAATTCCTCGTAATGTACGCCATAAAGATACATGTATACCTCACTAGGTATACCTCTGGAAGGTGATTACCTTCACATTAAATATGTCTCAGATCTGGTGGTTTAATTTTCTTTTAATCAATTATTTTAAAGTACAATATTTTTTATTTTGCTATTTTTTTAGATTTCTCTTTCCTCCCCTCCAGTCAAATTTGGTGTTTTGTTTTTTTTAAAAGATTTTATTTATTCGAGAGAGAGAATGCATGAGCCAGCGAGCGAGAGAGAGTGTGAGGGAGAGATAGAGTGCGTGTGCAGGAGCAGGGGGGAGGGGCAGAAGGAAAGGGAGAAGCAGGCTCCCCACTGAGCAGGACCCTGGGATCATGACTTGAGCTGAAGGCCTTTAACTGACTGAGCCACCCAGGTGCCCCTCAAATTTGGTGTTTTTAAAAGTTATGTTTGTGATTCAAGGTAGGGAGAAGGTAGAAAGGCTTCCCACTTAAAATTTAAAACACTAAATCTTCAAAAAAAAATTGGAGGCACTTTATAACAGGAATCTTTCCAAAAGATCATCCCACTGTACTTTGTCTTCTTAAATGGAAGACTTTGAACATTGTTTGATCTTTTTTTTTTTTTTTGGTGGTAACTCAAGATCACCATTCAGGGCATTCTGTTGTAACCTCGCTGTAAAATGGTGATGACTTCAGAGCCCTACACCTGTCGCCTTCCAGCTTCCTGACCCCGATCCACCGGAAGTCATAAATTTTACCCTGGGCCCTAGTGTGACCACATGATGTGACCAAAATTCCAAAAGATAGTATTTCTCTTCATGGGGCACCTGGGTGGCTCAGTCGGTTGAGCTCTGCCTTCGGGCTCAGGTCATGATCCCAGGGTCCTGGGATCGAGCCCCACGTCAGGCTCCCTGCTCAGTGGGAAGCCTGTTTCTCCCTCTCCCTCTGACCCTCCCACTGCTTGTGCTCACTCTCTCTTTCAAATAAATAAAAAAAAATTAAAAAAAAGATATTTATCGTCACTAAGTAAGAACCACGCTGACAACGTTCTCGTCTCCCGCGTGTAAAACGTTGGCCAGGACTCATGAAGCTGACCTGCCCCACCATCACAGGCAGTGCCCGCAGTTTGCAAACACTGAGAAAGTGTGCAGGGCGATGTGCCCAGCACAGACGGGGCCCCCGCTTCCCACCCTCTGCTGTTCACTTCTAATCTCCCACACTCCGGGTCACTTCTGTTTCCTGGCAGGGCCTGCCTCCCTAGTGCTTCTCAGGGTGTTAATTTGCTGAACCTGGTGCCTGGATGCGCTAAGTGGAAGCTGCATGTCAGTGACAGCCCGATGGGTGCTCCCGTGGATGCCCTGTGGGCTCAGAGCTCGTCGAGGGCTCCTGGCCGGGTTCCCAAGGAGCTTCACTCAGCCGCATAGTTCAGGATACCGACATGGGACGCGCCACATGGAGACACCTGCACATGTACGCGAGTCTTTCTTTTCGGAAAGAGTACTCCAGCGCTGAGGCCCTTTCGTCACTGAAGGGCTACCGAATGACAGAAGCTCCCAGCAGCAGCCCTGCGTCCTGAACGACCAGACCCGGGCTCCCATGTACAAGGAGGTGACTGCGCAAGTAAGTGACCCTACTCTAGGCTGTTGTGCAATGCTGTAGCCTGGCTTTCCGCTCCCAGCCGAGCTGCCCTTTGCCCTGTTGTCGACTAGCCTCTTCCTGGTCTACACTTCAGCTGTCCGGACTCTTTCCACCCAAATGCAAAGAAGACAAACTAATCCATAAATGAAAACCTCCCCCTGGAGGAATTTTGTGAAAAGTGTGTGCATGTGTATGTGCACATGGGTACATTAAGAGTACATACCCTTTTTTTTTGAGAGTAGGGTATCTTTTATTGATTTTTAAAAAAATTACAGCAAAAGGGGTAGATCCTGTGCCCCTACGCAAACCTAAATAACAAGTAATCAGGCCCTGGGTAAGTAAATTTCTGACCCTGCTACTCCGTGGAATGCTAGGAAGCTATAAAAAAATGATGATGTAGAACTATACTTACTGAAATGTGTCCTCAACAATTTTAAATGGGGGGGGAAGGCAGATTTCAAAATAATGTCTATAATAGGATTCCACTTTTATTCTCTTTAAATTAAAAGATATATGCATATAGATACACATGTATAACACATAGACAAACACATATATGCAGATAAACGATGGTCAAGTTTTACACCAAAATATTTACTTTCTTAGATTTCTCAAAATTTGGGCAGTTTTTACAATGTATTACTTTTATAATAATAAAGAAAAGCAATTTTCACTTTGAAAAAAAATAAACTACGTTATTATTGCAAAACAATATACTTCTGCCGGGGGTCCTGCCCATCCTCACCTCAGTTGTGACTGTTGCCATGGAAACTTTGTTCTGTCCTGGCATCTAGGAGGCAGGATACTCAGGTGGGGCTTCACCTTTAGCTCTCACTAGTTAGGTCTTCTCAAACTCTCAAAAGAGTTCTACTCATATAAAGAAGGGTAAGTGAATCTTTACTAGAAAATGTTTACATTAATGCACTTTAAGGCAAAGGAAAGGGCTTACGGTTGTACTTGGTAAGGCTCTTGGCTCTCTTTTCTGATGGAATTAAAGGGAAAAGTAAATCCCCAAGCAAGAAGCGAGGGCTTTTACTTCCCTGCAGAAACAGGGCTACCCATGGGTCTCTCCATTCTATAAGGAAGACAAGTGAAGAGCTGACATGATCTACAGTCGAAAGATTTATTTGTGAGACAGAGAGAGAGAGTGCATGCCCAAACGGGAAAGCAGATGGGGGCGAGGGGCCGAGAGAAGAGCATGGCCACAGAGAAAGTCTCAAGCAGACTCCGAACTGAGCAGGGAGCCAACGCGGGGCTCGATCGCACCACTTTGAGATCACATCCTGAGCCGAAAGCTTAGCCGACTGCGCCACCTAGGTGCGCCCTGTCACCTATATTCTAAAGCTAGTTTGCTCCCAAGCCAGAGTCAATCAAAGGCATAAACCAAAGTTGGGTTTAGGGGACAGGACCCTAACCTTGTTAGTGCTGTTCTCTCCACAAAGTTTATTCACGTCCGTGGGCGTAACTGGTACCTCGCTTAAAAAATGACTAGGGAGGGAGGGCAGGGCAAGCACTCTGGTTTACAAATGAGGAATGTAAAATTTATCAGGGTGAGGCATTTGCCTAAGGCCTGCCTACTGGGAACTGGTAGAGACAGGATTCAAACCCAGTTCTCCTGGGTGTGTTCTTTTTGTTCTGTGCTACAGCATTGTCTATAGAGTAACCATATACTTTATTATCCAACTGGACACCTCTGAAAGTAAAAGGTGGTGTGAAATGGATGTGCCGGTCCCAGGGCAAACTTTCCCCAACAATCCAGGATTTTATGGTCACTTTGGATATAATCCAGCCCCCCTGCCCGCCACTGAATACCTTTTGAATAGGAGGGAGAAATGGAACTTGGTTACAATGTCTATATTTAAAGTACTTGAGTAAAAATAAATAAAAGAGAAAAAAAGTATTTGAGTCTGACTGGTGTTCTATTGTGAATAAGCAGAGTCTGGGCTTTACCTCTAGGGGTGATCAGCTCACATGCTATCAAGAATACAAAGTCCAGGGGCGCCCTGGTGGCTCAGTTGGTTAAGCGTCTGCCTTTGGCTTAGGTCATGATCCCAGGATCCTGGGGTCAAGTCCCACGTCAGGGTCCTTGCTCCTCAGGGACTCTGCTTCTCCCTCTGCCCCTCCCCCAACTCGTTCTCTCAATCGCTCTCCCCCCCCCAAAAATAAATAAAATCTTAAAAAAAAAAAAAGGAAAAAAAAATACAAAGTCCAGATTGGGCAACCGGTATTAATCTGGGAGGTCACACTCCAAAAGTGGCTGCTTTAAGGGGAGGCCCACCTGGGGGGGCAGGCAAAGTAGGTGATGGGGATTAAAGAGTACACTTATCATGATGAGCACTGAGTAATGTACAGAATTGCCGAATCACCATATTGCACACCTGAAACTAATATAACAGGTTTTTTAACTATACTGGAATTGAAATAAAAAACTTAATAAAAATTAAAAAAAACAACAACAACAAATCCACCACAAAATCCCCCAAAGTGGCTGGCTACTTTAAATCCTTTCACTATCCATATTTTGATCAACACTCTGAACAAAAAAAAATGGGCTTCTGTTTGGTGAAACTTGTGACTTAGTATAAGGAATGCTAGAAATGGATTCTTTTTGGTGACATTAGAGGTATTCAAGATATGTGCCCTGGCCAAAGACCTTTCGAGATATCCCACCCTTGAATAAACAGGGCGTTTGAATCCAGCGAGGCCTGTCCCTTCACCCTTAGGGACTGCACCAGAGGCTGCCTTGTGCAGCCAGTGAATTAGAAGGGTTGATGACAGCATGGTGCTGATTTGGGGAAATAGAGTCCTGTGTTTGGAATATTCTTATAGCTGCCTCGAGGGAACCTTTTCTATAGGTATGACTGGGATACCTCCAAGGAGGGGAGGCTGGGACTTCATCATGTTTTTTTTTTTTTTTTAAAGATTTTATTTATTTATTTGAGAGAGAGAGAGAATGAGAGATAGAGACCATGAGAGGGAAGAGGGTCAGAGGGAGAAGCAGACTCCCTGCCGAGCAGGGAGCCCGATGTGGGACTCGATCCCGGGACTCCAGGATCATGAGCTGAGCCGAAGGCAGTCGCTTAACCAACCGAGCCACCCAGGCGCCCGGGACTTCATCACGTTTACCGAGTAGGTTAAGTCAATTGTTTTCTTCCCACTAGTAGATACACGTTTGTTTGATCAATGCTGTATCTATGGAAGCCTTCAGTCTGACGGGAAAATTCACTATCACCTGGTAGCGAGGTTATGGGGGAAAAGCAGTCCTCTCCACCTCATCCTTCTACAACGTTCTACAGTGGCAACTGTTTCCGACCAGAACCTAGGAGTTCTGTACAGCCAAACCAGCTAATGTCAGTCCACAGTGAGCATGCCTCTGGGTGAGTCTCTAGGGGGTAGATTTCAGGAAGGGATCCCTTAAAATATATTCCTTTTTGGGCACCTGGGTAGCTCAGTCGTTTGGACATCTGCCTTCGGCTCAAGTCATGATCTCTGGGTCCTGGGATAGAGCCCTGCATCGGGCTCCCTGCTCAGTGGGGAGTCTGCTTCTTCCTCTGCCTCTGCCCCCCCCCACCGCCCCGCTCATACTCTCTCTCTCTCTCTGGCAAATAAATAAATAAAATCTTAAAAAAAAAAGTATGTGACAGAATTTGTCCAGTGAATAACAGAAATGAATTGGAATTCTTTTATTTCTAGAATCTATTTTATTAACTAATCTGTGATTGTTCTTTACTCCACTAAATGATCACTGATCTTCATATACCATAATTTGCTGTTTGCTCTGGATTAAGTTAGTACCTTAAAAAGTAACAAATAACCAGCGGGCAGGGGTGCCTGGCTGGCTCACTCGGTAGAGCGTGACTCCGAATCTCAGGATTGTGAGTCTGAGCCCCACACTGGGAGGAGAGATTACTTATAAAACAAAACAACACAACAAACTGTTAATAAAAACCACTGGGATGACATGGTTTAATCTTCACAATAACACGATGAACTGGTATCATCACCCTCAAGTCTGAATGAGGCAATCAAAGTCCAGAGCAGTTAAAACTTAAGTGAATCAAGGCAGAACCTGAATTTAGGACTTGAGCTCTGTTGGACTCCGAACCCAAGTAGGCTCTGCTATCCAGAGTTAGCAATTCCTCGGTGTGGCAGGGACTGAGTTTTTTAAAATTTTATTTTATTTTTATTACTTCTACTCTACTCACTTCGTGTCCTGCTATTGAACACACACATCTTTTGGCACTTCATCTTATTTTATTAAAAGCTTTTTTTGGGGGGGGGGAAGCTAGATGGATGTTGGAATATATGAACCAGCTTTCCAGTTCTTTTGCTTTTAATTATTTTGATTGACATGTGGCATTGAGAGATGTGTAATGGCCTCTCTCGTCTTTGAGCCGGGGAAGAATCAGTCCCTAGGAATCGGTCACAGCACTCGCCTCCAAGGCACTGGGCGCTCTGGCTCATTCTGATACCCTCCCCCCGGCATCCTTCCCTCCTGCCACACAGGACTACTGAGAGCCTTTTGTTTCATGCCTCTGTGACTTGGTGCACAGTGTTCTCTCCCTGGAATCCACCCTTTCGTTCTTCACCTTGGTTAACTCTTCGTCTTCTTTCAAGATCCAGTGCACAGGGTACCACGTTCGGGCTATCTGGGGGACCGTGTCACCCTGCACCTCTCTCGGGTCGCACTCCAGTCCACTTCTCGGTGCTTCCAGGACATGCTGGAAGCATGTCCACTTAGTGCGTGGTACACAGCTCTGGACTGACCCGCGGGCCGGCCTCCCTCTCCTACGATTCCCTAAAGAGCCCAAGTCAAAGCTCCCGTCTCAGCACTGGTACTCCAAGTGTGCTAGAGAACATGCAGATAAGTCATGAAATGATTCGCCAGTGCACAGTAAAGCGAGAGAGAATGCAGGGACCAGCTAGGCCAGCAGTTTTTAGTGGTCTACTTGTCTTAGCCAGTGGGCTCAAAAATTATTATTATTATTTTAATAGATTTCACTTATCTATTTGAGAGAGAAAGAGAGAGCACAAGCAGAGGGAGCGGCAGGCAGAGGGAGAGAGAGAAGCAGGCTTCCCGCTGAGCAGGGAGCCCGATGCAGGGCTCAATCCCAGGATCCTGGGATCATGACCTGAGCTGAAGGCAGACGCTTAACCGACTGAGCCACCCAGGTGCCCCTCAAAAATTATTTTTTAAGCCTAAGAGCATGAGAGTGGGTTTTTATAAGAGGCAGCAGTCTATTTAATTTTGAGTGCTCGTCTCCTTTGCTTGTTACAAAAAAAAAAAACAAAAACAAAAAAAACCAAACCAACAAAACACCTCTGGAGAAATATTCCCAATGCAACCAGTTACACATCGCTGGTGCTTGCCGGCTACCAGCATCGTCTTGGGGGCTGGGGGTGATCTGACAGCACCCATGGCCAGGCGGCCCTGGCGGTTCATGGGGTGCTCACCAACTCCAGGATGCCCAGCTGAGCTGAGAAGTTACTGGGTCCCAGATGCATGACCTGAGCTGAGCCGCAGCTTGATCTGACCGTGGGATTCCGGCCTAATGAAATAAACAATTCCCAGCAGAGCCTGACCCTTCAGAATGTGATTCTTTCTAACCACACTGTGTAGATAAAAATAATTTAGTGATTTCCTCCCATGAAACTCTTGGGCACAAACCAAGAAGTCTGCAGCGTGGCTGTTGGGATGCTACTGTACGCGTGTAAATATTTAGGCGTTCCTGAGTTCTTATCAGTGTTTATCAGCAGGGATGCACCTGGCATTTTTGGTGGGATAATTTTTCCTGGGGCGGCACCGTCCCAGGCATGGCAGAGCACTTAGCACCTCTGATCTAATCAATGCCGGTTACTACGACAGCCACAAAAATGCACATTTCCAGACATGACTGGGGTAAGAGCTGTCATGGGTCCTGGGATTTCTGGTGGGGTTAGCTTTGATTCATTCGGCAGCAGCAGGGTCTTGGAAGGGATCAAAGAAGCCACCCACACCAGTGGGGGGGTCGGGACAAGGCCCAGGAAGTCAGAGAGCCTGAGGGAGAGCCTGCCTGAGAACGAGGCCTCTCTGTGGGAGACAGTGGAGGTCCACAGAGCAGGGAGGATGCCTGGGTCCTTTGCATGAAGAAGTCAAAGCGTCCAGGGAGCTGGCCTTCCAGAACCAAGACGTCAGAGCTGAAGCAGAAGCCGACATGGTGCAAAAGGGATAAAAGATGAGCAGGGGGTGGCGAAAAGCAATGGTGTGAACTCTGGCGACACTCAGCCTCCTCCTCCCAGCCTGTAGGGGCCAAGAAGGACACGTGTACGGGACAGCTCCAACGGTCCCAAGGTTCTGCGGAGCAGTGAGCTCTTCTCTCCTGCCTGGCCTTAACAGAGCGAGGACAACGCAACAACCCCATCCGTGCCACCATCCACTACCGTGGCGAGCCCAGCCCATGTCACCCACTGCCGAGAATTTCCAAGTCCCTCAAAGTGACCTTCAAAAGGGCATCTTGACCGCAAAGGGGGAGAAGCTCTAATAGCAGCCAGGGAGGAAAAACCCACCAAAGTGCTGACTTAGAGGGGCCATGTGCGCGCAGACCCCACAGCGATCATGTGGATTTCGGGACCGGACGCTCACTCAAGAGCCCGAGTGGGAGGGCGCTGGGCAAAGCTGCCGGGAAGCTACTTATTTCTTTGTCTCATCTTTCTCACTTATTTGAAATTTATTTTATCTTGCTCTGTTGTTTGCAATTTTACAAGCAGCCTTAAATCCTTTTTCAACAAGGCTGGGTGTAAATAAAGCAAAGAAATGAAATGCACGGCTGTGCCCCCAGCACAGCCAGACTGGGCATGAAGTGCTTGGCTCGCATCTAAGAGGAGGCTCTCAGCCGAAACGGGGAGGGTGGGGGGAGAGGAGGGGAAGAAAGTGACTCCACAGCCATGGAGAATAGTGAAGGCTGGCCCTGGGCCTGCAGCCTGCATCCTGCCCTGTCTCTGCATCCAGGAGTCCCAGAGCCTCATGCAAGCTACTAACATTTTGGGCCTCAGGTCCTTATCTTTAAAAGGAGAGATTTCACTGGATGGATTCAAAGGTCCCTTTATGTCCAAGCACTGTGATTCTAAGCGACACCCACACTTGGCTCTGGTTCTTCTCGCTCTTGATTCTCTCTCAATATACTGCCTCTTCTCCAAGTGGAGTGGGCCAGGCGGGGCTCCTTCTAGAGGAGTTTCTGTGCGTGCTGACAAATGGAAGTTGCACCGGTCACCCGAAGAGCTAACTGGTCCTACCAAAGAGATTAATGTCCCATGACAAGAAACTGAAGCACTACTCACTGGAGAAGGGAGGAAACCTGAGTTTTATGGGATAATTTATTGACCCATTTTCCCATTGTAAAAGGGGATAAAAACACTGGCTTTTCTCTCCATTCACGATGAGGTGGTAAGTTCTCTACTTTTAAATAAGTTCTGTTATAGAAATGAATACCACATTTGTTTTCCGAGTACCTATGGCTACACCAATCATTACTAACGATCAAAAGAATATTAGTAGCATATGCCCAGGAAATGGAAAGCGTTGTTAATGTTCTGGGATGCTCTTCTCTTAGCTGTCCGCTTGAGATTTCAATGTAGCTAGTCTCCCAAATCCGTAGTCACCATCCCTGCTTTTTTTTTTTTTTTTTTTTAGAGAGAGAGTGAGAGAGAGCACGCCTGTGTGCATGCAGGGGGCGGGGCAGAGGGAGAGGGCGAGAGAGACTCTTAAGCAGGCTCCGGGCCTGCTGGGATGTGGGGCTGGGGTGCGGGGCTCGATCTCAGGACACTGAGATCATGACCGGAGCTGAACTCAAGAGCCAGATGCTTAACCGCCCGAGCCACCCAGCGCCCCACCATTCCTGCTTCTTCAGCACAGAATGGCTTAGGGCGTCTGTTGCTCTCTTGCTTTTAGCAGACCCAATTCCAAAATGTCAGAGAAGAATGCCCTAGAGAAGCGCTTCTCAAACTTTAGTGTGCTCATTAATTACCTGAAGATCTGGTTAAAATGCAGATTCCGTATGTCAGCGTCTTAATCATGCCTTTTTATTCTTCTGTATTTCTGATGCTTTGACATCTGAGGGCCTTGCTGACCCTGGGCTGGCCAAATTCCTAGAGACAGCAAAGGACTCACCCACAAGTGTTTCTTTCATATGCAAATCAGTCAATCTAAAGCCCATACCCACAACCACCTCCTTGACAGTCTGGGCTACTATTCCCTTGTCCCAATCACCCCAGGGTCGGATACAGATAATCAGAGACAGCCCCTACACCCCAGAGCCTGCTTCGATTATTCCAACTAGCCAATGCTACGCTGCTTACTCTGCTTTACCTGTTCCTTCCCACTGAAACCACAGTAAAGGCTCTTGCCTCTGCTTTCCCCATTTCCTCTGCTGCCTGACTGACCCAGGTGCTTCCTCCTGTGGCCCTGAGTGACACAGCAGGCCTCCTCCTCTTTAGAACTGCAACAAGTACCTTGTCAATGGCAGTGATCTCCTGATCTGTTGACCTCACCGGCCCTGAGTATAGTAAAACCTACATCTTCCAAGAGCCAGGGATGGGGCCTGGGGTCTTCATCTGGGATGCTGTTCATCTGGGAACAACACCCCGTGCACGAAGGCTCTAAATGACCACGCTCTGCTGCGGAGCAGGGTGCCGCGGCGGGGCTCCGGGGGCAATGCCCACACCACAGACACGGCTGAGCGGCCCCGGAACCCGAGCTGCTGCAGGAGCGCAGCACGTGAAGTGCGGAGAGGGCCCTGGGGAGAAGCACCCGTGCTTCTGTATTTCCACACACGGGTCCACAGGGCCTTCGTGACACAGAAATGAAACAAAATGCAGTGAAAAGGAAGCAGGGCCCGAGGCTCTTAAACAGTAGCAGGCATAGTTGCAGTAAGGGTGACCCCAGGCCCCAGGGGGAAGGTTAGGGCTCTGGCGGGACAGCTGGTGCAGGGCCCTGGCTGTGTGCACCCTGCCTGAGCCGTGTCTGACGCGGGCCCCGGAAGCCACGCAGGCATCCACGGAAAGCCCCAGTCGGGAGGCTCCAGAGGACTCCCGGCATCCAAGCTCCTACAGGTTCCCAGAGCAAACGGCTACGCAGGTACCAGTCCGCCCTTCTGCCCGGAGGCACATGAGGGCTCGGTGGGACCCCTACCCCCGGTGAGACTGCGCGCTTACAGAAGCGGGCCAGGCAGGATCTCAAGCCTTCGGACTCAAGCCCAGAGTTCTTTCCTCCACCCCAGGGTGGTGTGGCTCCACGTGTTCCTAATCAAAGCAAATCCTGATTAAGAACTATCAATTGGAAGTACTTCACATGGCTTATCTCATCTAATCCTCATAACTCGGAGAAGGAGCTGCTATTTAAATCCTTATTTTCAAGATGAGTAAGCAAGTCCAGAGAGGTTAAATAGCTTGCCCAAGCCACCCACTCACTGGCAGGGTCAGAATTTAAATCCATATTCTTCATAACAGAGCCTTCACCTGCCAAGATCTGCTTCCATACCTAGGGCTGTGTTATCCCAGGACGAGGCCTCTGATCTGCAGCATCAGCATTGGCCTCAGGGGGTATCCACCCCAGATCTGCGCTTTACCAGCTCCCCAGGACACTCTGCTGCATGCTGGAGTTGGAGAAGGCCTATATCCAAAGCAAACTTGATGGAAGTTCATTTCTTTTTTTTTTTTTAAGATTTTATTTATTTATTTGAGAGAGAGAGAATGAGAGAGAGAGAAAGGTCAGAGGGAGAAGCAGACTCCCCGCTGAGCAGGGAGCCCGATGTGGGACTCGATCCCGGGACTCCAGGATCATGACCTGAGCTGAAGGCAGTCGCTTAACCAACTGAGCCACCCAGGTGCCCTGGAAGTTCATTTCTTAGGCCAGACCCGTAGTAATGGCCCAAGTGTAACTTTAGGCATATTTCACTGCTTCGCTGAATGTTCTGGGAGGTGGCCCGGTATGCCAGCAAGAACTAGGCAGGGGTGCGAAACCCAGCTCCAGCAGCAGTTACCAGCTCAGAAACTTTGGGCAAAGAATGTTAACTTGTCTGAGCTTTTTTTCCCCCCCTCATCTTGGGAACAGGGATGCAATATCCACCTCCTGGAGTTCACGGGAGCATTAAGAGAGAGAACTGTATAAAACGCACTCAGGAAGTGCCCAGCATTGGGTGGCCCCAGGAATTTCTCAGAGCTTCCCAATTTTCTAAAATTCACGTTCTTTTGTATCATGCTTTACAACAGTCTGCATCCTAAATTCTTTGGTGCCAAACCGAGAAAAGCTTAAAAA
The DNA here is from genome assembly GCF_009762305.2 of Zalophus californianus. Lineage (NCBI taxonomy): Eukaryota > Metazoa > Chordata > Mammalia > Carnivora > Otariidae > Zalophus > Zalophus californianus. Next base: position 18,545,184 of record NC_045606.1, on the reverse strand, counting down.
AAAATAAGTTATAATCTCGAATAACTGGAGTGGTGAGCTATCTAAATAATGCCCAAGGGCATTACTATTACACCCAGGTGCAGCACGTGTCTCCAATATGGTCAAAGATCCCAACCCCAAGGTGTGGGAGGAGTGCTCACTTGTGAATGGCGGACATTCACATGTAAAGGAATAGCTTTGCTCTTCACTACTTCCCTATGACACCTGGTAAAGTTGTCAAAAAACGTACCCAATCCCATACCCCAGAAGTGGAGCAGGGATCATGGTGTGAAAAATCGGCTCCAAGCACACACCCAATACTACAATGACGATTTCAGTCCTTTCGGAACCAAACCAATCCTCCCATCCCCAGTCCTACAGACACTTGGAGGAAGCAGTTGTCAAGCTGATTATGGCTGGGGCATCCCAATCAGACACCAGCAGGCTTCAGGTATAAGCAAAGAAAAGGGACCCTCCCCAAAGCGGGGTGGGGGGAGGGGGAGAGAAAAAAAAGGATGTGGTAGAGGAAGGGAGCCTCAGGGGGCATTTCCGTCATCCCTACCTTAGTAAGCTGCCATCAAATCTGCTTTTCACTCAAGAGAAGGGGGTACAAGTAGAATTTAAAGGATTTTTTAAAAGATAAGAAAAAATGTAATCCTAGCTCTATTATATAAATTAAAATCCCACTGGGACATGTCAGTAGTTAGTCTTCACACCTGTAAGGAAAAATTTCAATGACAGGGTGTAGGTGGTAAAATGAAAACCTGAGCAGACCTCATTTTTCATTATTCCCTCCAGGATTTGAAAATCTCCACAAAAATATTAGATATTTTGTATGAGGGGCCCAGTTTTTTTTCTGATCCATTTCAATTCTGGTCTAGAAACAAACAAAACACCTAACAAACTCCAAAACTGAAGTGGGTTCTCATATGCACCTTAACTCTGGCACTGTTATGTTACTGGTTTGTTAAAATGTTTAAAAAATCGAATCATATGGGGCGCCTGGCTGGCTCAGTCGATGCAGCCTGTGACTCTTGATCTTGGAATTGCAAGTTTGAGCCCCACGTTGGGGGTGGAGATGTCTTAAAAATAAAAATCGTAAAAAAAAGTTGAATCATATAAGCAATATGTGTGTAACAAAAGATTTAGAAAATTCAGACATGGGAGTGCCTGGGTGGCTCAGTCGTTAAGCATCTGCCTTCGGCCAGGGTCATGATCCCGGGGTCCTGGGATCGAGCCCCACATTGGGCTCCCTGCTCAGTGGGGAGCCTGCTTCTCCCTCTCCCTCTGCCCCTGCTTGTGTTCCCTCTCTTGCTGTGTTTCTCTCTCAAATAAATAAATAAAATCTTTAAAAAAAAAATTCAGACATGAACGAGGAAGAAAAATTACCCATGGTCACCACACCTTTTTGTTTATAAATTCACGTATATGCATATTTTAAAAAACGAGATTGTACTAAGCACTGTGTATTAAGTGTATTTACTGTTATTTATTTTTCACATTGTGAACATTTCCCCACATTATGAAAAAAAATCTTTTTAAAGACTTATTTATGGGGTGCCTGAGTGGCTCAGTCGTTAAGCCTTTGGCTCAGGTCACGATCCTGGGGTCCTGGGATGGAGTCCCGCATCGGGCTCCCTGCTCAGCGGGGAGTCTGCTTCTCCCTCTGCCTCTGCCCCTCCCCCCCCAGCTTGTTGTCTCTCTCTCCCTCACTCTGAAATAAATAAATCTTAAATAAATAAATAAAACTGCTCCCCTTTTAAAACACTAGCAAAGATATCAAAACACCAGACGTAAAAATAACAACAGGATGGCCCCATAGGTTGAGTCCTATGCCTACGCTAGGTAGCCCAGTTAATCTGCGGCAGGACACCGGAGTGGGAAAGAGTGCTCACGTGGGCGACAGACCCACGTGGGTCCAGCCCCAGTGGCCACAGGAAGGGTAGGGCATTTTGCAGAAGTTCTCATCTGGATGAGAGCCAGCAAGTCAGTGGTTCGAATTCTGAGTTCCTGTGTGCCTCTTCGGTAGGCTGAGCGATCGGAAGAACCCAGGTAAATTCGATCCACCTCCTCCTTCGGGCTGGACAGGATAGAAGACGGTTTGGAAAGCTACAACAGTGTTTGCCCGACCCACTGTTCCAAAGGGTCAGGGCCACATCCGCCTTCTGGGTGGGGATGCCTGAGGGCTCTCTGGAGCGAAGGGGCACAGATGGCCATAAACTCTCTGGAATCTCCCAGGCAAGGAAACACCTCTTCACGCACAGTTCTCGTGTAGCTGTTGACAGGAGGAGAGAATGTGGCCAGCCAGGTCGGGAGGGTGGAGGACGAAGACGGACAGGAGGCAGGCAGCCACCTTGCGCTTGGGGCAAACCCAGGTCACTCACTGCCCGGCAGGTATTCATGTCGGATGCTAGCCATTCCCATGCGCTCTGGGTCTGCCAAGGCATGTGTCCAGGCTACAACTGTTCAAAAATAGAACAGGAAGTCCAGAACAAAACAAAAGCTGAGAGAAGTCTGCGGCACCCAAGTACAGGTCGAGTGCAGGTCAGGGAGAGAGAATTCGGCTTGTGGGGAAGGCCTCTGAGTTGAGCAAGGATGCAGCGGCCCCAGGGGTGGAAAGAGCTCAAACAGGTAACGAATGGAAGTCAGGTATCACATTGCCTGTGGCACGTCCATATTACATCCAGATCCCAAATGAACAAGACGAGTTCACAGACCATCCATGGTGGTGGGCAGGCCCACACACCTTGCCCACTACAACAGAGAGCTTCCTCTCCTTTTGCAGTCAGTAGTTGAAGGGCAGATAAGGGAAGGGTAAGGAGGGAAAGAGATAAGGGAGTGGATGGGTAAGGACGTTTGGTAGTGTGGCCCTGCCCAGCATTCATTCCCCCTTTGTCTCTTCTTCCAGTAACAGACTTTAGTTTTCCTGTGGGGAACACCCTTCTCCCACACTCAGTACAGGAGGCCCCCCGTGTAGGCTCTGCCCCACCTCCCACATCTCGGAGGCTTGGGAGGCCCTCTCTAGGGAACACGGGTAGTTGACAAAACCAGTATCCCAGAGATTCGTGTAAGCCTTTCCAGGTTAAAGGCTTCCACAAACACAATTGCTGCCTGGGGCTCTAGGTCTTTCTGGTTTCCTAAATGCATGCATGACTATGTCTTAGTTCACTAGGTTAGGATTCCCCAGACCCTCGCGCAGGAGCGAGTATAGGGGATGCAGGTCAGGAATCGAAGCCCCTCAGAAAGGAGGGATTACATTACATTTGGGGTAAATCCGACACCTATTTAAATCGGGGGTATACCTGGACCCCACAGTGGAGACAGGAAGTTAGGATTAGGCAGCTCCACAGACCGAGGACAGACTAAAACCCACCACTTACAGAAAAAAGCAACAGCACAGGGAGTGAGCCCTGCTTTTGAAGTCGATTTCTGCTACTCGGCAAATGGCAGGGAACAGAAGGGACTGGCCAAGAACGCACTCATAGGTGGTGCTGCCGCGGAGCCTAGGAAAGGAGCCTCCCTTCAGCCGTGCTCCAAACTCGGGATTCTTCTAAAACCTGGGGTGACTGTCTAATCCCTTAAAGGTCTTCTAACCTTATTACTGCAATTATATCTTAAGCCTTGGGGGCATGGGCGGGAATCTGGGACCTAGACTCTGCTTCTGGCTTCGTTAAACAGTCTGAATACCTCTCCGGAAGGCTGTAATCTTGATCTTGGTGCCGTCCTTGGCCCACAGTTGTTTCTCTGGGCTGTTATCCTCAGTGCAGGTGGCTCATTCATTAATACCTGCAGAGTGTAGACTGGAGCAGGCAGAGCTAACCCTGGCTTTGTAGTAACCCAGGTACTTCTCCTTACCTCAGAGGAGCTGGTGTCCTTTGGGCAGCCACTGGAAGACCCCAGGGTGCTCTCCACCTGTCTGGCCGAGGCAGAGCAAAGCCTTGGGAAGCGCCAAGCAGGCTCCCAGGGCAGCCCTGCCTCCCTCCACAAGCACGTGTTTTACTTCCCTCCCTGTGGCCTTTCTATTCTCTTCAGCGCGGGGGCAACGGGAACTTCTCCCCGGCTCCCCACACATGGCTTCTCTGTCTGTGCACTGACCCCCCAGAAATTCTAGCAAGATGACCTTTCATCCCTGCAATAGTCTGGGTAGCCAAAACCACAGCCACCCGACATGGGATTCCGCTGCTAGGGTGCTGGTGGTGGCTTCAGACGGCGGGGGCCTTCCTGCCCGACCTCACTCCCTCCAGCCAGTGGGCTGTCGGCTGGAACGAGGAGAGAGGACACCCACAGAGTTACAGTGTGACACGGCATGTAAGTCCCCCCACATCTCTGGCTCTGCTGATGCTCCCACAGCCTCCAGCGCGCGCCCTCCCTTCTCCCAGGGAAGCAGGAGAAGGAGCGGAACGGAAGACTGACTCCGGGAGAAGCCCAGCGACAGGCAGGGGACTGCACCGCACCTAGCTGCTGGACCGATTCCTGGATCCTCTGGCACAGCTGGCCTTCAAGCGGCTCATCATTAATAACCGTCCCCCGAAGCCACCAGACAGGTCTGCGGCAGGCCAGCTGGAGAGCAGCTATGCTTTCCTGTGTGCGTCCTGTTCTCCCGCACAGACTGCATCTATCACAGCCCCTCCTGGAGGCCTGGCCACATGGGGAAGGGGTCTTGTCCCAGAGCGGGGGTAGGGAACAGGTGCTGGCACCGACGGGGGTGTCATTCCTCTGGGACCTCATTTTGCAAACACAGCGAAGACCCCAGGCCAGAGGGGAAGGACCATCACAGAGGAAAACTTGGAAGAATTCCCAGGGGCCAGTGTGGCAGCCTCAGCCTACTGCTCTGCCCAGTGGGACCCACGGTCCTCATCTTGAGACCAGATGGCTGGCCATGCTCTTCCTGTTACTGCCCCTCTCAGATCCAACTCTGACTAGCGCATTTTGGGGAGGGAGACGCTCAGGCAAAACTTGTTTTGGAGAAATTTTTTACATTAATGGGAACTGGGTAGCCTAACTGATAACACAATGGGGTCTTTCTCCTAAATGCCTTCTTCTAAACTTGTGTTCTCCTGGAAGTGACCAGTGGTCCCTCCTTTTAAGAGGGGTGTGTGTGTGCACGCACGTGATGGACACACAGGTGCCAGCACACACACTCGTGTGCAGCTGGGTCTATATTAAGAAGACACAGTCCCATGGGCGCCTGGGTGGCTCAGATGGTTAAGCGTCTGCCTTCGGCTCAGGTTATGATCCCAGGGTCCTGGGATCGAGTTCCGCATCGGGCTCCCTGCTGGGCGGGGAGCCTGCTTCTCCCTCTGCCTCTGCCTCTCTCTCTTCTCTCTCTCTGACTCTCATGAATAAATAAATAAAACATTAAAAAAAAAAAAAAGAAGACACAGTCCCGCTTCCGGTTTTTCAGGCACTGTGGCTCCCGATCTTGATGCTCTTGCTGTTTGGTGCATGGAGTAAGGCATATCCTATCGTGTTGCATCTCTGCAGAGCAGAGAGGGCTCAGGGTGAGGCAAACATGATTCTGTCATTTGTGAGCTGTTGCTCTCTGGGCAGGTTCCTTTTCTCTCTGTACCTCGGCTTCCTTATCTGTAGACTGGGAATAATGAGAGTCCCTGTGGCAAAGTGTTACTGTGATGATTAAATATGTTAATATACACAGCCCACTTAGGAAATTTCCTGGCACAGGGGCGCCTGGGTGGCTCAGTCGGGTAAGTGTCTGACTCTTGATTTTGGCTCAGGTCATGATCTCAGGATCCTGGGATGGAGCCCCCACATTGGGCTCCTGCTCAGCGGGGAGTCTGCTTCTCCCTCTCCCTCTGCCCTTCCCTCCGCTCGTGCTGTCTCTCTCTCAAATAAATAAATAAATAAATAAAATCTTAAAAAAAGAGAAAATTTCCTGGCACACAATATGTATTCAATAAGTATTTGGTATTATTTATATTGTTATTCAACAATAGCAGATGGCATTATTATAAATAAAATGGGGTGGAGAGTTGGACTGTAATCATACCCCAGGTCTTTTGCAGCTCTGAAATTTTATGATATTATGGAAGACTCAATGAATCCTGAGCGGATCCTTTGAAGGAAAACACTAGCCACGGAGAACCTAGGACCAGGCTGCTCACCCTACTCCCGGCCCCTGTATGTGCATTTTGTAGTAAAGCCCGTGTGTTTCAGGTTGGTACAAACCAGGATGGCCCACGGCCCTTAGTCTCTTCCCTATGAATGCTATAGAGCACGGAAGCCACAAACTGTTCTCTTTGGTCTGTTGATGGATTTTAGCTCCGCCCCCAGGCCGCAGCTCCGCCCCCAGGGGCAGCTCCAGGATGCCGAGCTGTTGAGCTGGGCTGCTGGGGTCAGAGCAAACAGACTTCAGGTGTCCACGCAGCCACTAAGATAGTCAATTGGCACTTGATTTTGCCACAAAGGGAGAACAGGAGAAGGTCAGATTTTGGAACTGAAAGTCATTGCTGGATGTGGAACTGAATCTTTCTTTGACAGAAACAGGATATTTGGGTTCAAAGCCTCCTTTTTCAAGAGAACCAAAAGAGAGGTCATATTAGTTTCCAGGGCTGCTGGCACAAAGTACCATCAACCGGGTGGCTTAAAACAACAGAAAAGTATTCTTTCGCAGTTCAGGAGGCCAGAATTCTGAAATCAGGTTGCTGGCAGGGTGGGTCCCTTCTGAAGACCTTGAGGAAGAGTTTGTTCAGGCTTCCCTCCTAGCCTCTGCTGTGTCCAAATCTTTCTGTCCTTTCTCTCATAAGGACAGCAGCCTTTAGGAGTAAGGTGGGCGCAAACTGGATTTAGCATCCACCCTAATCCAACACAACCCCCGCCTTACCCCAATTGTGTCTGCACACTCTATGTCCAAATACGGTCACATTCACAGGTAGGGGTGGTGGGATTTGAGCATATCTTTTTTGAGGGGGCACAGTTCAACCTCTTATGCAGGACTAACAAGGTCCAGAACACAAGAGTTAAGGAGAGGAGAGAAGTTACCGTTTGACCCACGATAAAATGAGAGAAATCACTTCTGCTCTGAGAAAAGCTATAAACCAATAATAAGTGGAAACAACCAGTCTCCCTCCATCTCTGCACTCCCCACTCTGGAGCCAGTTGTGGTAAATCATAGGACCACTGGGAGAATAAACCCCCCAATAATTAGTGTTCTAATGAAAGCTCCTCCGCAAACCTTTAAAAAAATCTGTCTGAATCCTTCCCCACCTCCTCCTCAGATGGCACCACCTATGACTTCCCCTGGTTGACAGGTTGTGTGAGTAGAGCCTGCTTTGTGGGGAATTTGCTCTTTGAATGTGAAGCATATACCTGATTCTGATTAATCAGAACAGGGACATTGTGAGCAACTTTAATTTAATTTTTCCACATCTGATTAAATAGCAGCACAGCAAGTTATTAGCTTTCACACATCCATCCAAACGCCCAATCACCTAGGAAATAATTCTGGGAGCACAAAGAGGGCTGTGAGAGTGAAGCTGGAAATCGTGCACATCTGGGAGGATCAAATCTGCCATTCACATTATTTAAGGATGCTTAACACATCTCCTGTCCCTCAGCTAGCACAGAAAGCGCCTCATCTGCCCCTTAGCGTGCCCAAACCAGGACTGAGCTGAGAGTCCAAGGTGATGGCCGGCAGGGCGAGGTGTGAGCAAACCCAGGACAGCAGCATGTCACCCTCACGTCTGTCTCCCCAGTGCCGGGCTTCCTGCTTGGCACACAACATACACTCAACCAAATGGAAATGAGGGTGCAGAGATGCATTGGCCACCTCTGTCCGTGCAGATCCCAGATGGGGATTCTGGAAATTTCCAGGCTGTCTGAATAACTGGATGCCACAAGGCCAACCCCATGGCCAGCCCTTAGTGGATGACCAAGCATGATTGCTGAATGAACTCATGAGCTTCCTACTCATCAGGAGCATATGACAGGCCGTGAAGAATCTCCCCTGGCGTCTCCCACCTTGGTCCTTCTGTGCCTGTGGCGTCCCAGGCCCCTGTCAAGCAGATAAGGAGTTCCTGCAGACTCAGACAATTGGGGCAACATCTGCTTAGAATCAGTGACCGAGAGCGGGTAGCTCTCTATTCCATACTGTCCCTCTTCTAATCATTTAACTATTAACATTTTAAAAGCACTGGAAATCATCACAGCATGAGGTTCTTTTAAATAACACACAGTGAGTTTTACCCCCTAGTTACTATTCTCTGGAGAGAAACATTAAGACAAATTAGAAACTGGCAATCTGATTCTCTTCTTGCCCCCCTCAGCTACATAATACGGAACAAACATTTTTTTTCTAGCTTGACTATACTGAGAGGCAGTCTAACAGTAGCTGTTAGAGAAAATGAGCATTTCGGTGACCCAGCAATTCCTGGAGAAGTGCAGTGACAAGACTGTCACTGCAGCGCTGCTGATGACAGTAGAGCAGGACCCCCACCATCGAAACCCACATGTCCATTCTGTGCAGTGTTACTCATGGGGCACACAGCCACACACATACTCGAAAGATATCCAAACTGAGTGGTTTGGAGAAAATCGAGTTGCAGCAGTTATGAGTGAAACCATTTTATGTTAGAACACACACAACAGTTCTACACATTTTTTTTTTTTTTTTTTTAACACATTTTCAACGCGGGGCTTGAACTCAGGACCTGGAGATCAAGACCTGAGTGGAAATCAAGAGTTGGATTCTTCAGCAACTGAGCCACCCAGGCCCCCAGCATTACTACACATTTTCTATGGGAACATAGATGAGGATATAATTGCAAGAAAAAAAGTGAGCAAAGACATGGCCCAGATGAACAGCAATGTTCACCATTAGGAGGGGAACTGGGCTTAGAATAGTAGTAAAGTAGTATTAGGTAGTTTAACTTATTTTTTTTTAAAGATTTTATTTATTTATTTGAGAGAGAGAGTAAGCATGAGCAGGGCAGAGGGGCAGAGGGGCAGAGGGAGAGGGAGAAGCAGACTCCCCGCTGAGCAGGGAGCCTGATGCAGGACTCCATCTTAGGACCCTTGGGATCATGACCTGAGCTGAAGGCAGACGCTTAACCAACCGAGCCACCCAGGTGCCCCAGTAGTTTAACTTATAACGAATGTATTACTTGTGTAATATGAGAATTACTTTTAAAAAAAAAAACAAGGCAATGAAAAAAAAGTATAATTATACCACTTTGTTTCTTATGGCAGTTTTTCTCTGTGAATTTATTATCCTAGCTAGAGATAAAAACATTTAAAAAGTGTTCCCTGGCACACCTAGCTGGTTCAGTCGGTAAAGCATGTGACTCTCTCTTTTCTTAAAAAAAAAAGTATTTATTTATTAAGTAATCTCTACCCCCAATGTGGGTCTCGAACTCACGGACCCCGAGATCAAAAGTCACATACTGGGGTTGCAACTCTTGATATTGGGGTTGTAAGTTTGAACCCCACATTGGGTGTAGAGATTACTTAAAAACATAAAATCTTAAAAAAAAAAAACAGGGCCCCTTAGGGGCCCCTGGCTGGCTGAGTTGGTAAAGCATGTGACTCTTGATCTCGGGGTTGTGAGCTCAAGCCCTAAATCGGACATAGAGCTTACTTAAAAAAATTGTCCCCTTTGGGGCGCCTGAGTGGCTCAGTCGTTAAGTGTCTGCCTTTGGCTCAGGTCATGATCCCAGGGTCCTGGGATCGAGCCCTGCATCAGGCTCCCTGCTCAGCAGGAAGCCTGCTTCTCCCTCTCCCACTCTCCCTGCTTGTGTTCCCTCTCTCGCTATCTCTCTCTCTCTGTGTCAAATAAATAAATAAAATCTTTAAAAAAAATTGTCCCCTTAGATTTCAGGAAGGCACACAGACTGTGACAAGAGACTCTACCTGTATTACAAATGTATGAAATCACCTCACTGAAGAGGGCTGGGGAAAAGTGTTGACTTAAGTAACCTTCGAAATGAGTGGAGTCAGTAAGACTAAAGGCAAAAGAAAGTGCACATAAGCGCTATATTCTAGTAGACAAAGTTGGTTCCCATGGGATACTGGTTAACAGTTCTGATACTGCTGTCGATGCAGACTGGAATTGAACAATGAAATGGACAGCATATGGGGGAAGCCGGGTTTTCTTCTGTTGGAGTGGAAATTAACAGATAAGCTAGAATGATCCATGTGGTAACAGGTAAGAGCTGGAGACATCGGCATGAACTGCTTACCTTCCTATAGTTACAGATGGTTATATACAGAAATATATATATATATATGTATACACACACACACACATATATAAAAGTTAGTTTACACACATATTTTCTTGCTCTGTTAGCTGAGAGGGCCTGGAAGCAACAACATTCTAGTAGCAGTGAGCATACCTGTGCACAGATCTTGGCTTTTTTTTTTTTTTTTTGAGATTTATTTATTTAAGAGAGAGAGAGCACAGGGGGTGGGGGGCATAGGGAGAGAGAGAATCTCAAGCAGACTCTCCACGAAGCGTTGAGCCCGGCACAGGGCTCGATCTCACGACCCTGAGATCCTGACCTGAGCCAAAACCAATAGTCAGATGTTTAACCTACTGAACCACCCAGGCTCCCCCAGATCTTGGTTTCTTTCTTTTTTTTTTTTTTATTAAGATTTTATTTATTTATTTGAGAGGGAGATTGAGAGAGAGAGTGCATGAGAGGGGGGCCGGTCAGAGGGAGAAGCAGACTCTCCACTGAGCAGGAAGCCCGATGCGGGACTTGATCCAGGGACTCCAGGATCATGACGTGAGCCGAAGGCTCGCTTAACCAACTGAGCCACCCAGGCGCCCAGATCTTGGTTTCTAATACCATTCTTCAGTATAAGGAACCAGGACTTCCTGGGGAAATGGTTGCTTTTTGACAGGGGCAAGATATATAGGATGAGCCTGGAGTGCCAAAAGGTCAGGAATAGCTCACCTTCCTTCTCCCCCACCCCCCCAGCAAACAAAACAAAACAAAACAAAAAAACCCTCAAAACCCTACAATGATGGGTGTATGTCAAAAGAACACAGGAGTCAATGAAGAGAGCTCTCAATGGCCAAAACTGGAATAATTTGAGCAAAAAACTAAGTAGTATTGGATTGGAACCCCAAAATATAAAGATCTATGAGTCCATATTAATATAAATGATCGAATAATAAATAAATGGGGAAGAAGACAGAGATTTCCCTTTAAAAAGAATTTCAAATAATATACGTAGACACTCCATCCTTAAGGAGAGAGAGCACAACTCCTCACTTCTTAAGTGTGGGCTGTGCATAGTGACTTCCTTCAAAGACTATGGATGGAAAAGGGTGAGGGGGAGTAACTTCGAAGGGGAGGCTGCACTGAGATCACGACCTGAGCTAAAATCAAAAGTTGGATGCTTAACCGACCTGAGCCACACGGGTGCCCCTAAAAAATAACATCTATTAAAGAAGTGTCCCTTTAACTTTACATTATTTCCCATTCCTTCTAAAAAAAACAAAACAACAAAACCCACCCGAAATCTAAGTACAGATTTCAGATTTACAAGGATAAATCATGGACTTTTTTCCTTGAGAGAGATTTCAGGATGAGGAGGCCAAGTAACTTCAGACTAGAGCTGGGATGAATTTCTAGTCTGATTAGCTTTGTGGGGCAGTTGGCCATCCAGGTCTTGCAGCGCCCAGTGATGGCTGCTGAGGCCTCAGCAAGTCAAGTGTGCAGGTTGCCCAGATGGGCGTTTGTAGGTCAATACCAAGCCAACTGGAGCCTAAGCTGGGTGGGGCAGGGTCATCGTCTGCCTTGTGTGCAACTGACGATTTACCCTGTCAGTCCCCGGACTCATCCCCCTGGCTGCTGGTTTCGATCTGAGCAGTAGCTGGTGAGAGCCAGAGCCTGGGGAGATTCCATCACTCTTCTGTTCAAAATCCTTTAATCTCCTGTAACTATCTGCTTCGTTTACCCCTGTCCCGTCACACTGGGCTCCTAGCTGTTCCTCAAATCCAACAAGCACTCTCCCTGCCTCAGGGCCTTTGCACCTGCTGTTCCTCTGCCTGGAAAGCTCCTACCTTTGGAAGAGCTCACGACTTGTCCTCACCACTTCTTTTGGGTCTCTGCTCAAATGTCACAGTATCAGAAAGGGCTTTGTGGCTAAAATAGCAACCCCTGCTTCATCACTACATCCCCCCTTGCAGCTGAATTTTTTTTCTCTCTGTACTAACATGCTGTTTAGTTGCTTATTATCTGTTATCCCCAAATAGAAGGCGATTTCTGTGAGAGCAGAGACCCACATTTTTCACGTTCACTGTTTATTACCAATATCTGGACTAGAACTTAGTACTTAGCAGGCACTCAGTAATATCTTTGGAATGAATACATGAATGCATGGAGATTTTTTACACGGTAGTATGGTGAACGGTATGTGTTGATAAATAATAATAGTTACACTCACAATGTATTTATCAGTCCTTCGATTCTTTACAGCTCAAAAAGTTACCTTCCTCCACAAACTTGTTTGTCTTTTGTACAAAAGTATATGCATACATAAGTGGATTATTCATTCAACAAATATTTAGGAAGTGGGTAGTGCATGTCAAAGTACGGTGGTGGGCCACTACACGTACAAAGGTGAATAAAACCCACATCTGGGAGTTCCATCCATCCGTCCATCCATCCATCCATCCATCCATCCACCAATCCATCCATCCATCCATCCATCCACCAAATCCATCCATCCAACTATCCATCCATCTATCCACCTGATCCTTATGAGGCCCTTGTAAGTTCAGACACTGCATGATTTTTTGTTAAAAGATTTTATTGGGGCACCTGGGTAGCTCAGCTGGTTGAGCGTCTGCCTTCGGCTCGGGTTATGATCTCAGGGTCCTGGGATCGAGGCCCACATCGGGCTCCCTGCTCATTGGGGAGCCTGCTTCTCCCCCTCCCTCTGCCTGCTCTCTCTCTCTGTCAAATAATAAATAAAAAATCTTCTTAAGATTTGACAGAGAGAGAGAGAGTGAGAGAGCGTGCATGAGCACAGGGAGGGGCAGAGGGATTGGGAGAAGCAGACTCCCCACTGAGCAGAGAGTCCAACACGGGATTTGATCCCAGGACCCCCGGATCATTGACCTGGGCTGAACGCAGATGCTTAACTGACTGAGCCACCCAGACGCCCCCAGACACTGCATATTTCAGTAGCATTTTGTACATCCCTTTGTCTTTCTCTCTAATGGCAGAGAACTAAAGAATTTAGTGGTAGCTCTGCTGCTAATTTTTGGACCCCCAAATCATTAAACTCCGAGCATTAGTTTGTCATCCATAAACAAGGGTTTGAGACCCCCGGACAGCCTGCCACACAGTGCTGCTGGGAGCATCAAAGGACGTGACCCCAAAATAAATGTTCCTTTGACAGTGTGACGTCCTAAACACACGTGCAGGGTTCTCAGGCAGCGAAGCCTTAAAAACAAAAACAAAACCCAAACCAATCACCAGACAGACAGACAACACAGAACAAAACAAAAACCCAAAGTCCCATCTTTTGCTCCGACTGCTTCTCAGTGGGCCTCAGAGCCCGAGGCAGCTGCGGCTTCTGGCCGGGCCAATCTGCCATCACTCAAAAATTCTACGGTTGGACACAAAGCAGGATAGGCAGCCCAATTCCCGTCAAGGTAATCCTTTGCAGATTAAGTAGACCATCAATAATCTTTGGTTAACATTCGATTCAAGCACGCACCAGCTCTTCTGACCCTGGACTCTCCTCCAGCTGAGGGCCTGTTGGCTATTGTGTACTATTCTAAAGCTTTCACAGCCCTCAGAGTCTCCTTTTATATTTTTTAAAAACCTTGACTTGGCCAGCTCTGGAGTTTCTTATAAGATGGGGCTTGCTAGTAAATGAAAGTGATTCCTGAATGTTGACATATAAACATCATTGACCAGGCTAGGCCTTCTTCAAAGAGAAGATATTGTAAGTCTTCCAAAGTCTAATCCAAGTGAATAATTGGGGGTGGGGGGAGGGGAAGAGAAAGGAGAGAGTGTGAGACACAGTGAGAGGGCGATGGAGAGACCGAAGAGAGAATACACATGAACTATCCTTCCTAGAGCCATGACTGGATTTCTCCATAAGCTCTGGCATTTTCTCACCTTTATATTTACGCTCTCACTTCCCGATGGGTGCATGAAATTGTCAGCATTCACTGAAAAGGTGGAGGCTTCCAGACAGAGCTGGTACATTTATTCTATGGGAACAAAGGCTCGTCCCTCTTCTGTGTGTTGTCTGCTCTAAGGGCTAAAGACGGTTTCAAGGCAAATACCTAGAAGCAATTTTTGTTTCCTCAGCCTCTTTCGTGCTAGATCCCCATGGCCCAGGCTACGTAATAACAACATCTATAATAGTAATGATGCTAGCTGGCTACCTTTCACAGAGCCCTTGCTCTGAGCCAGCGAGCCGCTAAGTATTAGCCAACAGCACGCACAGCCTGAGAAGCTTAACTGCACTGAGACCCTCGTCCCTTTTCCAGGACTTCCCCCCATGTATTTTGGGGTCCAGAAGCTTCTGTCTGGAAGCTCATCCCTACCAACATGTTGACTCTCCCTGTCTTCTTTTCTTCCTTCTTATGGAAAGACTTCAAACATACACAAAAGGAGAGAAGAACATAATGTGCACCTGTACCCACCCCCCAGCTGCAACAGTTAATATTTTGCCATTCCTATTTTATCTATTCCCACCCCAACTGCTCCTTTTAGGGACTATTATAAAGCGAACACCAGACATTGTGCCACCTCACCACTGCTCCTTGGAATTTTTCGTTTGTTCATTCACTTTCCTTAATGATGCAGGGACTCTGAGAACCCAGTGAGATTTCCTGCTGGTTCTTTTAGTTGGATGGAGGTGGTGTGGTGCACACAGGAATAGTTTGCATTTCTCTTCTATTAATTAACCAAACCTAAGCCAACAATCTATTCATTTTTTAAAAAAATATTGTCTTACAGTGAAAGTTGTTCAAATTGCTTTATTATTACTATTTAATGAAACAAGGGACGGAGAGTAGCTTTACACCTAACACTGGGACTGAAGACGGATATAAAACTGGTATTGTCGTCTTGAGTTCTGAGGATGATGGATGGTTGGAAGAGATTCTAGGGCCCCCAGTCCGGGATAGATCTAGGACACCCGTCCTCTAGGAAGCCGACGGGACTGTCTGCTGAGACTTCAGCCTGCGTGGTCACACTGCGTCCATGCTGGTGCCAAACGCAGGAACTGGGGAATGGATGAATGAGGGGAAGCCGGACCCGGGGACCGACGGTGCACGCACTGCGAATTAATGATTTATGTAACTGCTTACCATGTGTGCTTAGTAGTGAACACGTCTATCATTAAAACCCCACTGGATTCCAGAGACTAAAACTCCCCGTGGGAGCCTCCTGGCCCTCCTTTGCAGCAGGCAAGGCTGCTGGCTCAGAAGTCGCCAATACAACTGGCCTTGTTGCTGGCTAGATCTTTGGTCTCTCAAGACATGGCACCTGGAGCTTTGTGGAGCCTTTTAGGTCCTGATGGGAGACTTGGCATGTCCGTGGCCAGCGGCTGCCTCTTCTAGCTCTGATCGTGCCACAGGCTTGGCTAAAAGTCTCTCCTTGAATTGCTTCTGCTGTGCTGGGATGGTTTGGAACCTTAAACCAGGCGTGTGGACTTATGTAATTTCCAGTTCCCTTAAAGCAGTGGTTCTGGAGAGCTTGAAGAGCATATCCATGGCCCGGTGCTTCCCCAGACTAATGAACCCAGGATCTCTGGTGTGGGGCCCTGGCGGTCCCCAGTGATTCTTACATGCCTTCAGGGGAAACCTGGGGCCTTAGAGCAAGTGCTTTGGTGCACACCGAGTCTTGCTTTCTTCCTTATCTTTCTTTGGTAGGGTCACCTTTTTCCTCAAAGCTTTTGAGATAGAAGAGACATGTGCTTTTCAACTTTAAATACTGAGGTCATGCTGGCTTCATAAAACGAACTGAGGGAAATTTTCATCTTATTCTATGACCTGAAATAGTTTGAATAACAAAGAAGATACCTGGTTTTTGAAGACTAGATAGTATCCAGTTATAAGACCATGAAGGCCTTTAAAAAAGGGCCTCTTTAATAAACTTTCTAAAGTGTTCTATGGTTATTGGTCAATTCAGGTGTTCTACCTCTTTGGGGACAATTTTGATAATTTATATTTTGCTAGGAAATTCTCCATTTCCTCTAGATTTCCAAATTTATTGCCACAGATCTTCACAAACAATGCTTTTATAATTCTTTTACTCCTTTCCCAATTGGTAACTACATTTTTCTTTCTCATTCTAATGCTGCAGACCATGAACTGCTCAGATTTCCTCTATTGGAATAATAGCGAGTGCTTACTGATCACTTACTATGTGCTAGGCATAGGGAGCTAACTGCTTTACTTGTACGAGCTCATTTAACCCTCATGACCATTCAGTGAGATCGGTACTGTCAAGATCCTCATGTTACAGACAAATTCCTCACCTCTAGGTGGGCAGAGAAGTTAAGCAACTTGCCAGTAGCTCTATATGCTGCCTACTGACCTGTGTGTGTGAGCTTAGATATCGCCTACCATGTGAGTCTGTTATTCTAGGGTTAAGAATCAAGGGAGAGGGGAAAGGAATAACAAGAGTTCTTGCTAGAAGCTCTGAACTAGAGTGAATAATCTAAGAGTTGTGTGGCTGGGAGGTGACAAGATTCCACCAGCAGACAGTGGCCCAAGGCTGTGGGTGGTGAACTCCCGTGCTTAGATGGATTCCATGCTATGTGACTCTTTTCATGTCCTGGCTCAGGATCACTTAATTGCCTTGAGTGTTCTCCTGCATGCAACTCTTGATCTCTGGCTTGTGAGTTCGAGCCCCAAGTTGGGTGTTGAGATTACTTAAAAACAAAATCTTAAAAAAAAATAAGCCCCCCCCCCCCCCCCCCCCCCCGCCCGCCCCCGGACTGGCTCTCTCTTTGCTTCAAAAATAAAATCTGGACTTTTCAGTTTGGTCTTCAAAGAGTCCCACCACCTGGCATGACTGGGCACGCTAAGCCCATTCTAAGCCCGGCAGCGTCTGTCAATCTAAACTCCAGGCTCTGTATGTCCTTGTATGTCTGCCTCCGGATCTTTGCCCATGCTTTTTCCACCACCGTGAATCCCCTTTCTCTCCATCTCTGGATATCCAAATACGATGAATCCCTCAAGCTCTAACATGTCACGATACTGTTGTCAATTTTCTCTTCCTATAATTAAATAATACTACCACTTACATACAGCTTACAATGTGTACCAGCATTTATATCTGTTAGTTCATTCAGCCTTCAGAACAATCCTTTTTTTTAAGATTTCATTTTATTTATTTGAGAGAGAGAGAGAGTGAGTGAAAGGGAGAGCACAAGAGGGAGTAGGGTCAGAGGGAGAAGCAGACTCCCCACCGAGGAGGGAGCCCGATGCGGGACTTGATCCCGGCACTCCGGGATCACGACCAGAGCTGAAGGAAGTCACCCAACCAACTGAGCCACTCAGGTGCCCCTTCAGAACAATCCTACAAAGGATGTATTATTCTTGTCCCTATTTTATAATTGGGGAAACTGAGGCTCAGTAATTTGTTCAAGGCCACAGGGCTAGTAGCAGAGTTGGGATTCAAACCCAGGCAGTCTGGCCGCACACACTTAACCCCTATGCGTGATACCTGTGACTCTTCGCAGGCTTGAGTTATAGTGACTTTCACACTTGTCTTACCTTCCCTGTAGGACAGTGAGCTCCTCCGGGAAGTGCTGTGGGTATGGTTCTGGTATACCTACTTAGTAATGGGGCCTGGCTGGCTCAGTCAACAGAGCATGTGACCCTGGATCTTGGGTTGCGGGTTCAAGCCCCATGTTGGGCATAGAGATTACTTAGAAAAGAAATGACTTAGTGGATGTGCCATAGGTATTTGCTCAGCCAGAGAAGAACACAGTGCTCAGGAGATGCGTTGAGGAGGCCAAGGGTGAAGAATTTGGAACAAAGGTCCCGGGGGTCATAACACTCTAAAGTGTGGGTAGGGAGGCCAACTTTGATAAATGATGCAGTGGAAAATCTCTGCTGCAGAGTAAGCAAATGTAAATCCAGTGAGCACAAACTGAGGCGGGCAAGGGAGATGCCAGCAGAGGTGTGGAGGTCTGCACACTCTGAGGGACCTGAGGCCATACCTTAAGGCCTTGCTGCACAAAGTGTGGTCCCTGGACCATCAGGGGAGCCCGTTTTGAAATGCAGAATCCTAGACCCCACCACAGACCATGGAAGCAGAATCGGCATTTTTTTAATGATGATACAGAACTTTGTTTTTTTTTAGAGAGAGAGCGCACATGTGTGTGGTGGTGGGAGGCACAGAGGGAGAGGGAAAGAGAGAATCTTAAGCAGGCTCCACACCCAGCACGGAGCCCGACGTGGGGCTCCATCTCACAATCCTGAGAACATGACCTGAGCTGAAATCAAGAGTTGAACGCTTAACCAACTGAACCACCCAGGGGCCCCAGAACCTGCATTTTAACAAGATCCTCATGGGAGTCATATGCACACTAACGTCGGTACAAGGCTCCCATAAGGCCAGACATTCAGGCCCATCCCAGAGGTTGTAACTTAATTGGCTTGGGGTGGGGCCAGGGCATCCATATTTTAAAAAACATTTTCAGGTAACTGTACCATGCATTCCATGCCTTCCCTAGAGACGTGTGGGACAGAAAGACAGGGGATGGCAGGGGATGGAGAATCCCAGCTCTGCCAATAATGAGCCGTATGACCTTGGGCATGGCACTCAATGTCATATGAAGAAAGCAGATCCGATCAGTGGTTCATGACACTCAGAATCAGAAATACACTTCTTGGGTCAAGTGAATTTTAATTCCCACGGCTGGGCCTTAGGAGTTTAGCAATGACTTCAGAGGCCATGGGCACTCATATAGCTTCTAGACCAGGAGAGATCTGTAGAACATCTAGAGTAGTGGCTCTCACGCTAGAAACATATCAGAATTACCTGGAGAGCTCTTGAAAAGTACCAGTACCGAGGCCCTACTCCCAGACATGGTTGGGAACCTAAAGTTCTCCCAAGTGAGTAGACTATGCAGTACGATGGAAAACCACTGGTCTCAGAGTAAAGATGTGGAGGTCACATAGCACCAAGAATGTGGCTTCTGAGGTCTTTTCAATTCTTTGAGGTTTCCTATTTGTGAAATGGGGCTAACAACACCCATTTGTTTTTTGTTTTTTTTTTAGATTTTATTTATTTGACAGAGACATAGCGAGAGAGGGAACACAAGCAGGGGAAGTGGGAGAGGGAGAAGAAGGCTTCCCGCGGAGCAGGGAGCCCGATGTGGGGCTCGATCCCAGGACCCTGGGACCATGACCTGAGCCGAAGGCAGACGCTTAACGACTGAGCCACCCAGGTGCCCCAACACCCATTTGGTTTTTAAAGATTTTATTTATTTATTTGACAGAGAGAGACACAGCGAGAGAGGGAACACAAGCAGGGGGAGTGGGAGAGGAAGAAGCAGGCTTCCCACGGAGCAGGGAGCCCGACGCGGGGCTCCATCCCAGGACCGTGGGATCATGACCTGAGCTGAAGGCAGATGCTTAATGACTGAGCCACCCAGGCATCCCAACAACACCCATTTTAGCAGCCTGTTGTGAGGATGAAATGTGACAAAGTCACATATACCTTTGACCTTAGTCGAAAGTCACTTCATTGTGAATCCAGCTTCCTCGGTGGACTAATGGGAACACTAAGCCCTAGAGAGGCAGGTCCAAGTTCACATAGCTGGGCAGCAGCAGAACAGACATGATGCTCTGCTCCAAATGCTAATTCTACCACACTGTGTAGCCTCCTCTGGATATGGGAAAAGAGCCCAGAGAAAACCCAAACAACCCCAGATGGCCATACTGAACTCTGGCCAGAGCACTGGGCCAATAGAGAGTCCCTCACACAAAATAAAGCCTTCGTTTTCTTTACCCAAGAACCAGGTCGCTTGGCTTTCAACATGTTGCTGATGGTGTTTGATTCTGACCCATTTGAGTTCGACCTTCTTTTCTGATCACAGTGTCAGGAATGAAATAAATGCCTCCGTGGGGACAATGGAGTGGGAGAATGATTCTTCTCCCACTGTGTGGAAGGTGAGCGGGAATGGGAGGTGAGGGCTGAGGGATCAGCCAGCTGGAAGGTGGTTTCAGCAACTTCGATGTGAGGGCTTAACGGACTGTGAGTACTATGGGTGAATTGGGTTCCCCTAAAAGATGTGGGGTCCTAACCCCCCGTACTTGGGAATGTGACCTTTCTTACTTGTAAATAGGGTCTTTGCAGATAACTGAATTAAGACGAGGTCATGAGGGTAGACCATAATTTAATAGGACTGTGTCCTTAGCAAAGGGAAATTTGAACACAGAGACAGAGACACACAGGGAGAACAGCTTGTGAAGATGAAGGCAGAGATGGGGGTGATGCATCTACCGAGGAAGGTCTAAGATGGCCAGTGAAAACACCAGAAGCTTGGGCTAGGCATGGAGCAGATTCTTCCCCCAGCCCTCAGAAGGAAGAGACCCTGCGGACACCTTGGTCTCAGATGTCTGGCTTGGAGAACTATAAGACAAGAAATTTCTGTCACAATACTTTGTTACAGCAGCCCTAAGAAACTGATACAGTGAGGGCCAGATCCTTGCTCAAAGAACCCGCTGTCATGCACCAAGGCAAGGAGACTCAATGACTTCGCTAAAGAAGAAGAACTTCAGAGGAGTAAGAGTGTTCTGTTTCTTGTGTGACCTACCCCATGGTGGGGATGCCCTGCTTTATCTGGTGCAGGGACCTAGCCTTGAAATACAGCTTGTGTTCTAAGTTCAAGAATACCAGCCTCTTTGTTGATGTTCTCAAATATGCCTGGATTTAAGCAAAATCCGGGGATAATTTTCTCAGTGAACAGTATAGCAGGTAGTAACTCTCTCTCTTTTTTTGGGGGGGGGAGAGAGAGAGAGAAAGCTTGGGGAGAGGGGCAGAGGGAGGAGAGAATCCTAAGCAGGCTCCATGCTCAGCGAGGAGACTGACAAGGGGCTTGATCTCACGACCCTGAGATCATGACCTGAGCTGAAATCAAGAGTCAGATGCTTAACCGACTGAGCTGCCCAGGCGCCCCGGGTAATAACTCTAATATGGTTTGCTTAATACACGCCTGGTGCTCTTTTAAGTGCCTTATGGATATGAATTCATTTGATTTTGATGAATTTTCACAACAATCCTCCCATGTAGGTACTCTGATCATATCCATTTTATAGACAGAGAAACTGAGACACAGAGAGGTAAAAAAACTTCTCCCCAAGGCTGAGCAACTAGAAATGTTAGAGCTGGAACGCGGACCATCTGGCTGGAGAGTCCAGGCCCTTCACCACAACAAAAAAATGGTTACCGTTTGCTTGAGGGCTTACCCCGGGGGGGGGGGGGGGGGGGCGGGGGGCGCGCAAGTGTTATTCTAAATACTTACATTCTTAACCCATCTCACATTCACAACCATTTATCCAAGCTCTGTTTAATTCTTCCATATTCACACTTCCAGAAAAGCTATTTCTATTTTGAATTTAAAAAGGCCCCCCATTTTCCATCACACACACACACACACACACACACACACACACACACACACACACACACACACACACCCCATCAGGTCACTCCTACAAAGCTGGTCACCGGCTGCTGATCCCACAGCTACCCCTAGTGGATATCGTCCAGTGGCCAGCTGCTTGCTCTTCCCCCTCTCAACACACTGCGCCCACCCCAACTTCCAGCCCTGGTCCTCCAGCTAAAATGATAAAGTGAATGCTTCTCTGGGGGAAAGCAAGACCTCCTAAGGCCGAGGTCATGCTTTCCAAACTAGGATTTGATCGATCTCTTTACTTTCCTGGTCGGAGGCTTGGGGGAACTGGGCCTCCCAATCACTGTTGGTGATTTGGGTACAAAATAATAACTCTTGCTTTGACTAAGGGAGTCAGAGAGGAGAAAGGAGGGAGCCGGAGAGCAACATGGAGGAGGAGAAGGTGAATGGGCAGAAAATTAAGGAGGGAGAAGAGGAAAAAGCGAAGATAATGGCCTATCTGTGCCAGGAACAGGGGCCAGGTACTCAGCACACCCTTCCCACCGCCAGAAACCCCAAGAGGCTGGGTAGCCTGCTGCACAGAGCCAGACTCAAACCCAGTCCTCCAACCGCTGTCCTTGAGAGCTGGGGGGTGGGGGCAACTGCCTGGCTCAGCAGTTCTGACCAACGGGAGACTTTTCCGTGCGGATTTTCTGTTGGGTGGGGAAGTGAAGCATTTGATGAATTTGATGCATTTCGGTCGGGTGGGGAAGTGATTGCATCTGTAAAGTCCACAAGGAGATTTCTCTACGGTTCCACGTAGCCCCTCAGGGTAACCTTGAGAAGGCAGCTTTGATCATCGAGAGGTTTTTTCCTCTTAAGAGATGGATGAGAGTCACACAGATACCGAGTAGGAGCCCAGGCAGTGCCCACCTGTGTGCCCTGGGGCCTCTGGCTCTCAGCCCCCTGCCCCACCCAGCACAAAGGCCAAGGAGGCCAGATGCGGCACAGCTTCGTCTCAGGATTAGCCAGTGAGACGCCCCAGTGCTTAACGGTTCCCCAAATCTGTCTGATAACTTAGGAGGAAATAGATCTTTCTGCCTCAGTAACAACAAAATTGGTCTTTGCATCTGTGAAAATTATGCTCTAGATGACGGCAATCCTGAACATTAATCAAGTATCAATCACTGACATGAGTGGAAAATAGAGCTGGAGTCTTTATTCAAGCCTTGTTGTGAGCGAAGCAAAGCGAGGGCTGATTGTGGAGGATACCCTCTTACAGGTTTGAAACAGCACTGTAGAGTGCAAAGAGCATGAGCTGGGGTGGGGGGTGGGGGGCAGAGGCCTGACGCCACTCCTAACGGCACCTGCTCCCTGGGCCTCAGTTTCCCCATTTGTAAAACAAGAGAAACACTGTGGGCCCTCGGGTCACTGAGGGACTGAGTGAGAGGAGGCGTGTTAAGTATATATCCCGTGCAGGCCCTACACAGAAGCAATGATTTTTTTTTTTTACAGATTTTATTTATTTGAGAGAGAGAGAGAGAGAGAGAGCTCGAGTGGGGGGGGAGGGGCAGAGGGAGAAGCAGACTCCCTGCTGAGCAGGGAGCCCGATGCGATGCAGGACTTGATCCCAGGACCCCGGGATCATGACCTGGAGCCGAAGGCAGACGCTTGACCGACTGAGCCACCCAGGCGCCCTGGAAGCAATGATTTTTTAATGGCTCAGAATAATTGGGGAGAATAAACCTACTTTTCTTGCCAAACATTAGCTCAGAAGGTATTTAACACACGTGGCATCCACACCACATTCCCTTTCATTTCCCACTCCAGTTTCTGAGCTGTCTGGTGCCCACCAGAAGGGCCTCTCCTCACGTGAGTGGCACTGCCCGGCTCTCCCTCTGTCCTTGTCCCAACATCTCTGACTCAGACCTTACCCCTGGCAAGAGCCTTCCGCCCCAAATACAAAACCTGAATCTAACACTGAGGAAACATCAGGCAAAGCAAACTGAGGGTCATTTTACAAGATAGTAGCTTGTAATCTTGACCAGGGTCAAGGCTGGGAGCGGCAGGCTGCAGGACCCTCCCCGATGCAAGGAGACTGAAGGGCCGGGACAGCTAAACCCAACACATAAGTCTGGATTTTCACCTTTTTCTTGGCTATATGGGGAAGTCGGCAACATTTGAATAAGGTTTCTGTTGGTGATATTAGTTTCCTGATCTTGACATTCATGCTACAGTTATGTAAGAGAGTCTCTTTGTTTTTAGGAAATACACATTGAAATGTTTAGGGGTAGGAGGACATGATACTTGCAACTTACTCTCAAACAGCTCAAAAAAACCTATAAACCACAATATATAAAAACATATGAAAATGTCTATCTACACACATATATATGGGGGAGGGGGATGAACTATTTTTGCAACTTTTCTGTGAGTCTGAAATGTCCTTCTTTCCCCCCAAGACAAGCACTCCACAGTCAACCACACTGTCTCCCTTTCAATCTGTGAATGTCCTTGGAACGTAGTTTTTCATGTGGCTGGTGTGTAGGGATTTCTTTTGTCCTTCTCAGGCCACTGGACTCACAGGCAAATAATGTTACCATGGGAAGGGTCCTCAGAGACCAGCTAATACGAACCCTTCCAGGTGACATGGCTAGGTGCAGAGGGGCCTTCGGCTTTTTGTCCCTCAGCTGACTGGGCCTGAGCCGGCCCTGGATTCTGGGTCCTGACCGCCGACCCCCCGCCCCTCACCGAGTGCTCTTTCTTTGACTCCACACTGTGTGACCGCACAATGCATTCAGCCCAAAAGAAGTGACAGCTGTGGGACATGGAGCCCTCTGGCCTTGGGGGCAATGGATGGGGACCTGTCGAGAGTGGGCAGAGGCCCTGGTGTCAGGGTCCTCTTCCCTTCCTGCAGATGGATTGTGGTATGAACAATGTTCGGCTCT
The DNA here is from genome assembly GCF_009762305.2 of Zalophus californianus. Lineage (NCBI taxonomy): Eukaryota > Metazoa > Chordata > Mammalia > Carnivora > Otariidae > Zalophus > Zalophus californianus. Next base: position 18,520,690 of record NC_045606.1, on the reverse strand, counting down.
AATCTAATCTGTTCCCAGGGCTCGAAGGGACACCTATATGTTAATGAGTCTCAAATTTGTCCCCCAACCCTGACCTCTGTCTGAAGTCCCCACTCCTGTATCCAACATCTAACTCTTGCCCGTTGAAGGGGCACCTCTAATGTAACATGCAAAGCCGAATGCTCCCCTCCTCCCCTCCCCTGCTCTTCCTCATCTCAGTTCAGCCCTCCATTTGCCTGGTTGCTCAGGCCAAGCCCTGAGGGTCCGCCCGGCCTCCTGTTCACCGGCCCCTCGCAGCCTCACCATCAGCCACACGATCCCGTTGGCCCCACCTTCCAAAGAGACCCAGAATCAGCATTTCCCCAGCACCACTGACACCAGCCTGATTCAGGCCACTGTGCTTTCTCCCCCAGGCTCCCATAAGCACCTTCTGATGGGATCCCGCTCCCACCCTTCCAAGTGTGTCCCCCACCCAGTGGGGGGGAGGACCTGAGGGAGCTCGAAACCCACCCATGCATTTCGGCCTCACTCTGAATAAGCCCCAGTCCTCACCAGGGTTTACCCCGTAGGCCTCCTGCATAGTCACGCCCCTTTCTCACTGTTCTTCACCCTAAAAGCTCCAGGCGCCCCAGCTCTGCTGCCCCAGGAGCATGACCGGTCTGGCATGCCCCAGGCTCAGGGTCTTCCCCTGGCTGCTCTCCTTGCCCGGAGTCCTTCTGCCAAGTATCCACGAGGACCCATCTCCAAGTTCACACAGGACCGGCCTCAACCCTCTTCAGACAGGCCTTCCCTGACTAGCTCATGGGGAAACAGCACTCCCTGCCCTTCCCCACATTGACTTTCCTGATTTGTTTCCCTTCTCTATCCCCCCATTAAGCTCCTAGAGGCCAAGGATCCATTCGGTTCCCTTTGTATTCTCGCTACTGAGTGGCACCTAACAGGAGCTCAGTACATGTTTGTTAAAGTAATGAATGAATGCATTGTTAAGTTAAAGAAGAAAGGAGGAGAACAGTGTATATAATACACACCCACTTATTAAAAAAGAAAAAGAAATGAACACATCTATGCTTGCCTAACTTTTTTGGAGGATTTCACAGCTATGGCCTCTGGGAGGCTGAATGGGTAGCTGGCATGGCAAGGGAGGGGGGAAACTTGTCAGCGTAGACCTTTTTGGTACCTTTTGAATCTTTTTTAAAGATTTTATTTACTTGTCAGAGAGAGAGAGAGAACACAAGCAAGGGGAGTGGCAGGCAGAGGGAGAGGCAGGCTTCCCACTGAGCAGGGAGTCCGATGCAGGGCTCTATCCCAGGACCCTGGGATCATGAGCTGAGCTGAAAGCAGACGCTTAACCAACGGAGCCACCCAGGCGTCCCCCTTTTGAATTTTTTAGTAGGTACATGTATTGCTGATTTGATGAATTAAGAATACATATGTAGGGGCGCCTGGGTGGCTCAGTCATTGGGCGTCTGCCTTCGGCTCAGGTCATGATCCCGGGGTCCTGGGATCGAGCCCCGCATCAGGTTCCCTGCTCCGCGGGAAGCCTGCTTCTCCCTCTCCCACTCCCCCTGCTTGTGTTCCCTCTCTCACTATGTCTCTCTCTGTCAAATAAATAAAATCTTTAAAAAAATACATATGTATATCAAATCATTATGTTGTACACCTAAAGTGAATACAATGTTATATGTCAATTACATCTCAATTAAAAAAAGGCCACCTGTAATTGAATCCACATTTCCTCCCCTAGAATGTTATAAGGCACACTTTCACCAATGTGAACACACATGTATTATGGATATAAAATCATGATATACAGATTCTGTATGTGCAGTACATCACTTTTTTTTTTTATTGTAAAACCGTTTGGTGAAGTTTATCATAGTCGAGCCTAAGAGACATGATATCTCGTGCCTACAGTCAGAGTTCTCAGAAACCTCCCACACATGCACAGGCCCCTGGAGAACTAAATAAAAAATAATTGAAAGGAAGACTGAGACAGAAGAAACAAAGGCAAATTAGCTTTAAGGATTACTTGTGGTTAAAAAAATAAAAATAAAAAGTATGCCCACCCCCAAGGCCCAGCCTGGGTAGGGGCCATGACTTTTCCAGGTCTGAGGGTCTTGTGACCGACCCTCTGCTGTACCTGGTAATGTCCTGGCCCTCCACAGTCCTCACGAGAAATATGAAGAGACACTGCATCTGTGCAAAGGGGCAAGGGGCGGCGGTGGAATGCTGGACCTTAACCCCTGGGAGAGTGGCCCAGCTCTCTTGCACTTGAGGGACTCTGGGCAAATCCCTTGCATGGCCTCAGTGGGTCTTGGGTCCCTCTACTGTAGCGAGGGGGCATGGAGGTTGGATCTGTCATCTTGGAGGACTCTTTCCAGCTCTAACACTCCATAGTTCTGTTTTGAGGAGATGCTGCCTGTTGGACCACAAAAATGGACAGGTGCTACACCTTTGAGATCCATGCAGACATGACACTGACGTCACGGGAACCCTCCTGCCTGACAGCGACCCAGCAGGGCGTCCTCCTGGCTACCTGAGCCTGAGCATGACTGAACCAGAAAGCTAGGGCTCACCTTCCTGCTTCCAGAGGCTTCCTTGTCGAGGCTGGGACTTGGGACTTTTGTACCCTGTGCCTCTGCCAAGTTTTATTAGCCAAGTAAAGTGCTCTGGAGAGCTGCTACACATGATCTGAGCAAAACAACCGGGAGCCAGGCGTGGACAGGGCTCCCTCTGTGTCCTCGGGGCTGGGCCCACTCCAGAGAGCAAGGAGGAGGTTGGGTGGTTTCATGAGCCAGTGGGGCAGACTATTAAAGTAAACTTCCCTTTCCTGAAAGATGCTGGTAAGAAAAAAACCATGAAAGGCCCCGAGTTGGGGAGGGGAGAGGGCAGCGGGACAGAGAAATTGTGGACATCGATTCTCCAATTATCTGCAGAAGGAGAAGCAAGGAAATGGCAGGAATTCATGGAACTGGCTTCTCCCTCTGGAATGCCCCCCATGTTACTGTTTTCATTACTACCGTTGTCTTGCTAGCTATTTCAGACTGAAACTAATGTTAAGATTGGTTTGCATTCCCTCTGCACATGCCAGTGAACTGGTGGAGAGATGTTTGGGAGTGTGTGGGGCTCCAGAAGGAATTCCCTGGGGGGGTCAAAGAGTTCTTGATAGATAGTCCTCCAAATAGAGTTTAGGGTGTAGGTACAGCCTGGGGGAGTACGGAAGGACCAAGTAAAAATACTCTAAGTCAGACGGGAATGAGAAAGAAAGTCTATCTCTCAAAAGAAGTTGGATGATGCCTATGGTTTGATTTTCTTTCTTTTTTTTTTTTTTGTTTTATTTACTTATGTGATCTCTACACCCTACATGGGGCTCGAACTCACAACCCTGACATGAAGAGTTGCACGCTCCTCCGACTGAGCCAGCCAGGTTTGATTTTCTTAACCAATGTATTTAAGTCTAATTCTGCCCTTACTGTGAAAGCTCAGGAGTTGTAGTCTTTGGAGGTGTCTTTTGGGGCCTGGGAGTGGGATGGGGAGGGGGGCGCAGAGTTGTCACACTCAGAAAAGGGCCATTAAAAGAGGCTGTGGAAATTCTGTCCCTGGGTATTAAAGCGGACACAAGACAGCATTTAGGCTGGTGGGTTTAAATTGAGGGGAGCTGCAGAATCCCTCTGGGATAGGGCCTGTTCTTCTTTATTTCAAAAGCCCTGGAAACAACAGTAATTCAACCTGCTTCTTTATGTCGTCCCCAAACCTGCTGCTTCCCAGGTCCAGGCGCCGGGCTGAGAACCACGGCTGGACCTGTTCTGGACACTTATGGCCCATGAAGTTTCTCCCTGCACTCTGACTATAAAATCTTCATGTACCTCTAACAGCTGTGTCTCATAGGAATCTCCCCGGCCTTCAAATGGGAGAACTGGGCTTTACCCCCCTGTTATTTCTTTTCTATTTAAGAACATTTCAGAACTGTGTGTATAGGCTACCGGCACCTGAGGAAGAAGTGCAGGTTGCAAAGTCTGTCTTAACACCAAAGGAAGGTCACGTCCCATTTCCAGGCCAGGACCTGTCCTCTGTTCTGTCATTCACCAGTTTGCATTCAAACGATGTTTTATGAGCAGTTAAATGTTAACCCAGGCACCTCTTTACAATTGCACTGTTTAAAATGTTACTTTTATCAATCACTTTCCAAATCTGTGAGCCCCACGCCTCCCCAACTGCCCTGCCCTGCCACCCGATGCTGCTCCTCAAAATAAGGCCTTAACTCTTTGAAAGTGGTTTTTCCTTTTTCTCAGTTTGCCATTCAAAGCCTTCCATCGTCTGTCTCCAGGATGATCTTCCAAACTGCCCCCTTCCATTCTCCTTGCAACCCACGCCTACTGCTTCAAGCTGGCTGGCTGCCTCACCCTTCCATATTCTCCTCCTCGAGTGTTAGAATAACTGCATGTGTCATTAGGATTATGGATGCACCTTAACTATTCCCAATGGCTAAACATCTTTCTGCTCCTCCTCTCTGAATTTTGCCAGGAAGGGTACAAGGAATTATCTAGACCAGTGGTTGTCACCTTTGGCCAGTCACTGGAATATGGGGTTATGGGGCGGGACGGTGGGGGGTCGTGCATTTTTTTTTAACTTGAGGTATAACATGCATATAGGAAAGAGCAAAAATCACAGGGTGCCACCTTTTAACTTTGGATGTACAAAACAGCCTCATGTAACCAACGTCAAGAACCAGAATGTTACCAATGACCCAGAAAGACTGGGGTAAAGGAGGCTTTTGAAAAATTCTCACTTTGGACCCAATCCTCTGAGACCCTTACTCCTAGATGTGAAGTAAAGCCCAGGATTTACATCTTTAAGATTTTCCCCAGAGAAGTCTGGTTTCCCATGCACCACCAGACTCAGAGAGCATGAATCTACCAGGGGTTTTCAAATTGCCCCTCATGTGTCACCTTGGGGGATGGCGGTCGAGACAGGGAACTGTCAGACCCGCCTTCCCCTTCAATCAGAGCCACCTGTATCTCTTTCTTAAACTGAGCCTTCAGTTTAAGAAAGGCCTTCTCTCTGTGGATGAAAACAACCCCTTACTGCACAATTCTGAAAACTACCTATATTGGTCGGTTCACTGAGGAAGCAGAACGACAAGGATGGATACGATGGATCTGTAAGTATGGACGGAGAACAGGTATTGGACCTTTCACAATAGGACTTGCTGGTTAAACAGCCCCTATAAGGCTGTTTTGTATTCGATGCTGGAGTGTGAAGTCCACAGGGCAGGTAATTGGGAAGGAAAGGCCTTGGAAGACCAAGAACAATCTGGAACCCCATGAGCATGGATTAAAACTCTTGCTGCCTCTGACCTTGATATTAGGGATAGCCCCCAGAAGCCATGGAGCTAAGCACTCGCAGCTGGCCTGGGAGTCAGAGAAGCCGTAGGGGGATGCAGGGAAAGGTGGAGCGATTGCAGACCTGGCCGCTTCTACCGGCAATGGGGTGAGCCAGCAGGTAGCCGACAATGCATGTACTGCTTCCCTTCTGTCCTCCAGCTTTCCCCAGAATCCCTCTGTGGCCCAACCCAATGAGGAACCCACAGACCAGGGAATTCTGGGAGACGTAGTTCAGCCTAGACAGGCCGACCCGTGACAAAGCCATCACCACCCGGCAGATTGATGGTTCTCAAGCTTGGCTGCACGCTGGAATCACGTGTGGTTTTAAAAACACAGATGCCAGGACTAGCACCAGGATATGAGAAAGCTTCCCAGGTCACCCTAATGACCCTACAAGTCCTGGCTACAAACCACTGCCTGGCAGCCTCAGACTAGCCCCAGCCTGGGAGGAGGAGCATAAAAAAATCTGCTTATTTTTTCAAGGGTTTTCTCATTATCCTGCCTTCCTGCATCGGTCTTTGAGATGCCAGCCACAACCCTCCCGTGGTGCTCAGCATGCTGGCTGCACCGCGGACCAAGCCTGCTGGTTATCTGTCCCCCTGTTGCTCAGTGGATCAGGAGCACAGTGACAGACCCTGGGATCATCTCAACGCCGGCAAGCTCATGGTGAACTACTCGGAAGTTTTCACTACTAAGCTTCTAAATAAAGCACCTCTCCTTCCCAGGCACAGATGAATTAAATGATTATAACGCAGCCAAGTGGTCAGTGAGCACCTCACCAAGGTGTGCTGGAGCCGCCACTGTTGGGTCATTCTCAAGGACAGCTGAAAGGTGAGGATGACATGAGCCACCAGAGGAAAAAAGCCAGAAAAGAGGTGGGGGCCAGAAAGAGCTCAGGTTCAAGTTCCAGCATGGAGGGGGCCTTCCTTGGGCAATGTTTCCAAGGCTCAGGCTCAGCCCCACTGCCTGCAGGGGTCATAGAGAGCATCAGAAGAGAGGGATGCGAAAGAAAGAGCTTGGTGGCGGGGGGTGGGGGGGAGTCCAAAAAGCAGGGGCGTTTCTGCATGCCGGGGAGTGACTCTGTTATAGGGAACGGTTATCTCGATTACGGATTTGATCCTTTGCTTTCTTCTTCCTATCCACAATGTGGTCATTTCTAATGAGGTCTGAAGCGTGAGATTGACACAATTGATCAAAAGAAGGTCTTTGGGATTTCCTCTGGGTTTCTATTATTTATGCTCTCCCAGTCCTCCCCATTACAGCAGACAGTGGAAGCCTGCTGGGCCACCCCGTTCCATACTCTGTACATAAGTTTAGAGAGAGAAACTTTCTGAGAAGCAACGGCAGGAATCTTTCATACCATCTCTGTGAAGCTACCCTGGGGAAGGATCGGGCCATGCTCCAGGATGTTCAGTGGCCTATGTTTACTCTGTAAGGTCACTTTCCGTGCCCCAGTGGATTTGAAGCTTCTTGAGGGCAAGGCCGATGCTTGATCCCCCTGTACCGGGACCTCGATGCCTAGGACAGTGCAGCAGGAAGGATCCCGGACACAGGGATCCCAAGTTCCGGGTTCTAGTTATAGCTCTGCTCCTCAAAAGTGACTTGAATCCTCCTTGGCCTCAGTTTCCTCCTCTATAAAGTGGGAAGTACCTACTTTATGAGGTTATTGTGCAGTGTCCAGGAAACAGCGTGTGGGGAAATAACCTCTGTGACCCCAGAAGTGTTGTCCAAGTGGAAGAAACCGTGTGAAGAGCTGGTACTTCTCTCTAGAACAAGGTGCTGGCTGATTCCCTTGTCAAGGACAGGGCGGCACAGAGTGGCGGACCTAGGCTGCTGCTGAGAGATGCCCAGGGGTGGAGGCAAGAGGGGGGGTGTCCCCAAGAGCCTACGGAGTGAGAGCAGTCTCTTTCTCCCTGCCCCTCTCAGGAGATCCCTGTGCACGCTTCCTCGCTACAAGCTGGTTTTCGCCTGGGCCCCTGTTTATTCATTCATCTTCTTCATCCAGTGTTTCCTGAGTAACCACTGTGTGCCAAGCACCATGCCAGGGGTTGAGAACTCAATGGTGAGCAAAAACAGATGAGGTTCCTGCCTTTCCTTCCCAAACAGGTTTGGACTCAGGCCTACGCACTGAGAGAGTTGGACAATTAGTTTCATGTAGCCCCAGGGACAGATGGAAATGTTGTGTTTTAGTGGGATCCTAGAGTTAGCTGGAAAATATCAACATGTTGAGGGCAGGTGTAATAAGAAGAAGAAAAGGAAGAAAAGGTAGACTCCCACCCACCCCCCGATGGGTCTTCCCTTACTGTGTCCCGACCTCAGGCTTCAAGAGTCCTACTCTTTATGACTTTATTCCCTTATTGAAGCCAGCTCTCACCTAACTTACTCGTGCTAAGGTGGTCAGTGCTCTCGTGGAACTACACTTAAGAGGGGCGAAAGCCTCGAGGTACAGGAATGATGCCCCTGCCAGACAGAGAGATGTCAGAGGTCATCCTAAAATCACACCACAAGGGTGGCTGCTTCAGAATGGCATTTCCAGGGACAGTGAGGTGGAGAAAGTGGGGCTCATGGCAGGGGTAAGTTCTCCTAAGCAAACCTTTGTGGCCTTTAAAGATTTCCGAAGGTCAGGGAGGAAGAAGAGCAGGAGCAGATGTTGTTGTTGGGGTCCCAGCTTTTGTTTAGGGAAGGTAGGTTTGCAGGTGTGCTTATGCCATTACCAAAAGCAACTGACTGGATAATTAGCTACATCAAAAAAAAAAAAAAAAAAAAGCGGGGGAGGTGGGGAGGAGAAAGACCAGAGGATTTTCGGTAGCCAGGAAAAGCCCTACCACCAGGCTCAGAGTTCTGACCAAGCTGCCAGATAACCCCACTGATGAATTTCCAGCTGGATTTATAACTTTCCTCTCAGTGAGAAAACGAAGACATATTTTAAGATGAACCCCCCCACCCCAAGCCAAATTCTGGAAAGACTGTAGGTAATATGAACCCCAAGTGGATTCATTAAAATAGAAGTTTCTATTGTAAAATAAAGCATAGACATTCAAAACCACACAAAGCAAATGGATTGCACTGGGAAAGATGAGAAGGCAAATGCCCCAGTAAGCACCGGCCAGGTGAGGGGAGAGGACTGTGCCGCCCCCTCCAAGAAGCCCCTCCACACACATGTCCCAACTGCAGCGCACCCCCTGACCCCCAGAAGCAACCACACTCCTAACTTACACTCTTCAGTTCCTCGTGTTTGTTTATGGTGTCATTACTGAACTGTGTGTCCTGAGACGCTGTAGGCCAGTCCCGTCCACATTTTATTTTATTTTATTATTTTACTTTTTTGAAGATTTTATTTATTTATTTCTGAGAGAGAGAGAGAGAGAGAGAGAGAGAGAGCACAAGTGGGGGGGCAGCAGACAGAGGGAGAGGGAGAAGCAGGCTCCCTGCCGAGCAGGGCTCAATCCCAGGACCCTGGGATCATGACTTGAGCTGAAGGCAGACGCTTAACCGACTGAGCCCCCCAGGCGCCCCAGTCCTATCCATATTTTTAGATGTCCTTTACATTTCTGTTAAGTGACCACCAGTTCTAACTCCACCTATGCCTTATCTGTTATCTGTTGAAGGCTCAGACCACCAAACCTGCATTTTTCCACCGTCTGGATTTTGCCTTGGTGCATGCCAACGCGTCCAAGTGCACTCATTCTTAATGCAAATAATCACCTGCCTGAGAAAAACCCTGTATGCAAGGCATGTTCTCAAGGAGGGCACACCCCACCGTAATCACTTTCTCACAATAGAGGTAATGAGACAGGAGGAGAATGGGATCTGGGGGAGCTCTCTGTGTAACTAGTGATTTATGACATTTTTTTTAAACAATTGGAAGTGACTGGGGAATGCTTCTCTTTAATGCCTTTCAATATAGTTTGGAATGGGGTGTGACATCGCGCTATGCCCCAGGGCCCAGGGTTGTATACTGTTAAGTTTTATCAAAGATGATTGCATAATAGGAGCCTGGATGTAGCAAAAGCCGAAGGAATCTCCACCACTGACCAGACTCACCAAATGTAATAAATATAAATGACAGATGAAGGGAAGATGAGATCTGGCCATTTACTTATGGTTTGGAGCAAGAAAAGTTACACTTGAAAAGTTTTTCCTTTCTCTAATCTCAGCAGATAGTCCCAGAAACACATTAGCATTTCATAAGGCTTTATCAAATACTGACTTAATAAAGAGTGCATCCACTTAATGGTGACCTCGAGACCACCCTAATAAGTCCAGGACCCTAAATTACATGCTCCAGGGCTCTGACACCCCAAAATGGACAAAAGAAATGAGCACTCTTGTACTAGGAGACAAGAGGTTTTATAACACTTAAACATGTGTTCCATGATTCATTGTTTGTGCATAACACCCAGTGCCCCACACAGAACATGCCCTCTTTAATACCCATCACCAGGCTAACCCATCCCCCCACCCCTAATGATGTAATGTACGGTGATTAACATAACAATAAAAAATTTAAAGAAAATTAAACACGTGTGAGGGACGCCTGGGTGGCTCAGTCGGTTAAGCGTCTGCCTTCTGCTCAGGTCATGATCCCAGGTCCTGGGATCGAGCCCCACGTCGGGCTCCCTGCTCAGTGGGGAGTCTGCTTCTCCCTCTCCTTCTGCCCCTCCCCCCCACTCCTGTGCACACGTGCTCTCTCTCTCTGACAAATAAATAAAATCTTTAAAAGAAAAAACATTAAACATGTATAGGGTCTGTTTTGATTTGCACAGAAAGAAAAAACTCCAAAACTGATGGATACAGCAAAAAATTCAAAACCCAAGGCACTCTTCAAACGCAACAGGCTCCTGATACCACCTTCAGACCTTTATTACAGCAGTATTATATAAAGCCACGGAAGGGCCCTGAAAGACGTCAGGGGGAATAAAAGAAATCAGACGGAGGCCCGAACTGATCACATTCTGGTTCTCTGTTCATACTTTCCTTGGTTCCCCAGGGGGTTTTTATTTGTAAAGGAGATCAGGATTGTGTGCCCTCCTCCCTGCCAACAGCGGGCAGAACGTGGGATGGGAAGGAGCAGGGAGGGAAACATAATCGGGAAAAGAACTTAATGCACAGTGGACGGGCAGACCCAGGTCTTTCCTGGGTTCAGGAGTTTTTCAAAACTGCTTACTTGGATTGGGTTCCTGCTCCTAGAGCATAGACGGTAAGTGAGTTGCAATTTGATAAGTTTTTACAACACTCTAGGGTATTTCCAGCGATGACAATGTGTATGTTTAAAACTCTAAAACCAAATTATTTTGAATTCACTTTCACGGAAAAGGCAAATCTGATTCAGAAGCTTTGTTCTGATTCTTACTGCCTGTCCTAGGCTACCTTTCTGAAAGATCTGACAGTCCCTGGAATCCCGGGCCCCGTGACACCGTCGTCACTCTGAGCTAACGGCTTCTCTCCCGGCTGCTCCCCCTGCTCCCCCGGGCCCGTCTCTGGCTCACGAGGAATCCCACAGAGTCCTTCCTTGAATCCTCTTCTTGTCCCTGCCTCCACCCCAAACCCCATCATGGGCTCCTCTCTTCTCAAGATTTCCAACTTCAGCCTCTAAGAGCCACCCGGGGTAAGACCTTCCAGGAGGGCAGGCTGAGCTGGGGCCCAGCGGGGACGTCCCAAGGCAGACCAGAACCTGGAAAGGGGCTTAAATCTGCCATGGCTCCCATGCCTCTGTGAGCTCACTTCTCATGCTGGGCTGGGCTCAGGCTAAGCATGTTATGAGCAGTGTGGCATGTAATCTTCACACTGCCTCCCCGAGAAAGCACGATCATACCCATTTTCTACACAGGAGATTTCAGCCAGCAGAAGGCAGGAACTAGGCGAGGCAGAGCTGAACTGTGAACCTAGCTCTGAACCATCATCATGCTCTTCCATCTGAAGCAGGAGACTATGTCCTTGTGTTTCTGGACATCAGAAGGACTCAAGAGCTTTGGGGTTTGCTCCTTCGGGGGAGCAGAGGGAGGACAGATCAGTGGTTACAGGTTTCAGCTCTGTTGCCTCTGCCAGGCAGCCATGGGAGAGGGTCCAGCCCTGCCTGTAGCCAGGTCCCCCCCTTCCCCACTGAACCCCCAGCTTCCCCATGAGGGTCCACCACTGAAGACAGGTACAAGGCCTCCCACACTTCCCAGAATGGAATGGAATGGGACTTCTAGCGACCAGGGCCTGGGCATTCCTTTTTGGCAAACTGTGTGTATCATTTTACAGGAAACCACTTTACCGACTAAACATTTGAACCTATGACTATCAGAGAAAGTCCTAGTTTTGGGAGATGTGGGGAAGAGGTAGAGACATGCATGGATCTGTCTTTAGATCAGCAACATGCTCTTTTACCATCATGCTCAAGAGTAGGGGTCTTCGAACCCTACCTGAGCCATTTTAAAGTCTTCTTGAATACCACCTCTTTACTTCATAGACCCATGTTCTACACCACCAACTACACAAACAAAGTAACTGGTGGTCTTTTCTTCTAGTTTGTTTTTAACTTTTTCCCTATTGAGCATCTAGTTTTGTCAGCCTGGTTTGGAGCATGGGGAGTGAAGATGAATGTTGAAATTGGCCATTGGAGGTTCATTTACTTATCATGTCTTTCCTACTCAATGGGAGTCAGTCCTGAGATGATAAGCATGGGGCTCAGGTGCAGCCTGGGCCACTCGTCCCCAGTACCCGCACACAGACTGCCTGGATCAGGGCCTGGCTCGGTGATGCCTAAGCTGCCATGTTGGAGGAGTAACCACTCCAAAGGACCATGTACTTAGCTAGGGTATGTGTGTGTTAGAGTGACTTACCCCGCATGGATGGTTGTGATAGAAAGTGGGATGTAAACAGAGACCCAGAAAAAGCTCATAGCAGTGAAACTGCCCTCAGATGGATCTCACACCATGGCTACCTGCCTACACATCCAGCCCTGTTCCTCCTACTGGAACACAGGCAGTTAAAAATGAAATGACTCTGGAAACTGAAATCTACTTATCCATGGCAATTTAATAAATAACTAAGGTATACTAGGCCTTATTAAAATAAATGTGTAGTGTATTTTCTTTCTCTCTTTTTTTTAAGATTTTATTTATTTATTTGACAGAGAGCGAGACAGTGAGAGAGGGAACACAAGCAGGGGGAGAGGGAGAAGCAGGCTTCCCGCAGAGCAGGGAGCCCAATGCGGGGCTCGATCCCAGGACCCTGGGATCATGACCTGAGCTGAAGGCAGATGCTTAACGACTGAGCCACCCAGGCGCCCCTGTAGTGTATTTTCTTATCCTCTGATGCTCACTTCTTCACTTGTCAGCACCTGCTGGTGGCAGCTGGAGTAATCTCACCAGTTTTGCTGTGTGTGTAAATCAATTCGATTTCCCCCCAAAAAGATAAAAATCACTAAAGCGATTAAGTTACAATTGAGGTTTGTCATTGAAAGCACAGATGAAGTGAAAAGGCTGAGGAGGACTTGTCCCGAGGTCACCAGTGACTTCCTTGCTTGCTCTACCGTAGGTGATGTTGTGGTCAATCAACACACCTCCTGTTACTTCTTGAAATTCCCTCCTCTTTTGGCTTCCATCACACTATTCCTCGCTCTCACACTGGCACCCTAACTGTTAATCTGCCCATCTATCCGTCCGTCCATCCATCCATCCATCCATCCATACGACAAGCACTGGAAAAAATGACAAAGTATATTTATGTCTGATTTTACAGTTAAAAAATGTTTATGTATATTGTTTCATGAATTTCTCACTACAACCATGTGAAGTGGCTGCTGGTAACCCCACGTTACAGATGAGGAAACAGGTCCTGAGAGGACCCGTGATTTATTTACAACAGCACAACCAGCAGGTGGCAGAGTCTGAACACACAGTCAGCTTTTCATCCCAGTAAGAATTCACAATGGCACTCTCCTACATACTGGTCGGCCTTTAATTTCTCCACTAGTCTCCCTGTTCTGAATTAAATGTCATGATTCAGTCGATATATGAGACAGTGCTAGGCTCTGAGGGATCAAAGACTGGGTCCCTGCCCTCCTGCAGTTTGTGGCCTAGTGGAGGAGATAAGCATTAATCATATGTTCACACAATAAACATTTGTTTTTGAGGTGTAAGAGTGCTTACTCAGTTATGGAAATCAGAGAAGTCTTTCAGGAGGAAGTAATCATTAAGATGCATTCTGAAGGATGAGTAAAGAGTTAGCTTTGGGAAGAGGAGAGGAAGAAAAACAATCATATACAGAGTAGGAAAAGCATGTGCAAGGGCCCTGTGGTGGGAAGACCCAATATGCTGAAACACTGAAGGTCGGCTTGATTGGCATATTAGAGAATGAAAGGGGGCCTGGCACAGGATGTGGTTCAGACCATGCAAGACTTTATAGCCATGACAATGATTTACTTTAAGCTTAAAAGCAATGGGAAGCCAAGAGAATGATATAATTAACTTTGATCTTCAATTCTGACTTTCCTGAGCAGAATGGGTTGTAGAGGAGCAAGAATGGAAGCACGGAAAACAGCTGGAAGGCTTTTGCACTTGTCCAGGTGAGAAGTGATGACAGCCTGGACCAGGGTGGTTGTGGTGGACATGAAGAGAAGAATCCCACAGAGGCCCCCTGCTCTGCTCAAGCCCATTTTCTCCCTAAACCCTGTCATCAGAGTGTGCTCACGAGTTTGCAGCACATGGAAGCTTGTCCACACTGCGGGGCTCCGCTGGAGTCTCCTCTTCCAGGAAGCCTTCTCCAGACAATGCCAGTCCTCCAAGATCTTTCAGAAGCTCTGTCTACCTTCTGCACTGTCCATTCTCACACCTGATTCTCCTCTATGGCTTGGCTGTTCTTCGGTCCATTCCTGGAGATGGCTTCATTTGTCTTGTTGTCTTGCTTTCTCCCTTTGGAAAGTAAATGCTTTGTTGGCATTTGCTGAATGGTAGCAACAGGGCTCCTCTGGAAATTACATTTGTAAATGATTACTCACGCCAATTGCCTTATCTTTTTTTTTTCTAAATTAAACACTGGTTGCTTAAATCTGTCTTCATGATCTTGTTCTATCAAAACGTATGTCCCCAATTTTTCTATAATTTCCTCTAAACTCGTTTCCACATTTCTCCTAGTAGAAAGCACTTTCAGAGGGAACCGAGTGAGAGGGCGGGGTGGGGGCAGGAGTGTAATTAAACAGGGGCTGTCTGACCAGAATTCCTATACCTTTTAATGGGGTATTTGATTAATCCTTTCCACAGGCACCATTATTCATGCCTTGATGGAATCTTATTTTATAGCCCTTAATACATGGACCCAATTTATCCACATCACATTGTATTCTAATACTTGTCATCCAAGTTATTAGCTATCTCCTTCTTAGTGTAAAATCATCAGCAAGTTTGATTAGCTTATTCCCCAGGGATGATAGGGGAGATAAGAACAGACACAGTACAATAGGACCACCAATGGTTCTGCATTCTCAAAAGAAGACTGCTAAACGGGATCCATTTATGCAGCTGGGGTGGCCAAAATAAACATATGTCCCCATGGGAGGGTCTCTGTGTGGGACCCAGGAGTCACAGCCACAAAGGGCTGACTGCCTCTGTGCTAGCCGTACCAAGCCATCATCCCTAATGGGGTCACTTTAATAAAAAAGAGTGAGGTTCCCCCACTCCTGCTTCCTAACATCCCTCCCCCAAACATCCTTCCTGGGAGGCACATCCAAGAAGCTCCCCTTTATTCCAGGATACCATGTCTGCCTGGAATTGCTCTCCTTTGCCTCCTGGGCATCTGGAAGGCCAGATGATGGAGATGCCAGGGCTGTTGACTGCTCTTTCTCTAGGACAGAGATGGCTCTAAGCAGGCGCCCCTTCTTCCTCTTCTCTGCAACCAAACCTGAGCCTTGGAACTCACAGGGGGCTTCAGTCCCTTATGAGCAACGTAGCCCATGGCCTGAAGAGATAAGGGGTCTTCATGACCACTACAGGATCATGGGCTCAAAGCCCCCAGAGCTTCCGACGCCCCTTCCTCTACACAACCCCCCTTCCTCAGCCCCGTCAGGCAGCACTCCCAGAGCCAGCCCTGGAGTCCTTTTCAAAGCTGTCATCCTTCATCAAAGGCCCTGCATCACTTATTCCTGTGCTCTTCTGAGCCTGGCAAGGGGAGGATGAGAGGGCCTCACTCTGTGGTGGTGCCCCTCCTTCAGGAGGTGGCGTCTCACTTTCAGGCACTTGCTTCAGCCTTCTGGCTTTCTCTCTCTCTCAGCCTGCTGGCGCTGCGGGAAGTCAACTGCTCTGTTGTGAGTGGGAGAAACTGAGGCCTCCTGCCTACAGCCTGGTGAGTGGGCCATCTTGGAAGAGGGTCCTTGGGCCCCAGCTGAGCCTTCAGATGAGAGGCTCAGATGACTGCCTGACCACAACCTTATGAGAGAGCCTGGGCCAGAAGCACCAGCTATGCCACTCCAGGCCTGTGACCCATGGAAACCATGCAAGACAGGAAATACTTGTGGTTTTAAGCTGCCAGATGTTGGGGTCATTTGTTACATGGCAATAGGTTACTTATACACTCTCCCTACTTCAGAGGAAGGTCTTGATCCCCTCCTTCCCTTCAATTCCCTGCCCAGGTTCCACTCTGATCTCTTCTCTCTGTTTAGGGAGTCTGGTGTCCCTCTGGTACCTTCTACTGACTCATCACTGGCCTCTACTGAGTGTCCTCATGGTCTCGAGGGCTCTTTCCCGGAGAAGAGGGGGATGCATGGTGCGGGGGAGCTCTCCAGGGCCTGGGCTTGGGAATTCTAGCTCTTTGCCTGCCATCCAAAGTGACATCTGGACTTAGAATGACTTTCTGCAGAGAGCAGCCTTCCTCAGGCCATGAAACTCCCTCTGTGTTTCCGAATCCCGGAGGCCTAATGACTTCAGTCAGCCAACAGGCAGCATGAAAAGCCTTTGCAAGGAACTTGTTCCCTTTTGTATCATATGCTCATCTCCTGTACCCTTTTTGCTCAACTGCAGTTTCCGCAAAAGGTCATGTTTTGTTTCAACTTTGCAGTTAAGCGCATCTGACACTAAGTAGGGATTCCCAAACTGGATGGAGATACAATCTGGCTTAAGTGTTGCAAGCTCTACCACCCCACTCCACCCCTACTGGCTGTGTCCAGCCCCCACAGGCCACCATCAGAAGAAGGTAGTGATCTGATTCTCACTTCTCTCGTAAGTGTACAGGCAACAAAATGTAGTTCACGATTAAAAAAAAGAAAATCCAGGTCGCTTTTCTATCTGATCAAATCCTGGTACTTTTTACAGAGTCTATCTTAGGTCTATGGGGCAAGGTCAGACAACTACAGATGTCAATCTCTTGGAAGTCTTGAAACAGGTAAAAAACCAGTAGACCGAAGCAGTGGAAGGGACCCCAAAGCAGTGGTTCTCAAAGTATAGCCCCTGGGCCCACGGCGTCAGCATCCTCAGGAGGCCTGGTGAAAATGCACATTCCTAGGTCCCACCCCAGACCCACCAAAGCAGAAACTCTGAGGGTGGGGCCCAGCTATCTGTGGTTTAACAAGCCCCCTGAACAATTCTGATGCATGGCTAAAGGTTCAGTATCACTGACTTAGAGGATTAAACATCTGAATTATTCATTCTTTCACTCATAAGACATTGACCAAGTACCTATTTGCCAGACACTCTGGGGCAGGGAAGAGGAGTTACAAGGAGCTCCTTCCACGAGCAGCGCACAGTCCTCCCTCTCTTGCTTTACGACAAAGCTTGAAAAGAAAGCAGGAATTTGAAAACACTCATCCAAGGAAATGGAAGTCATTCTTCACATGTAACTCTTTCCGAGGGGCAAGAGGCACACCAAAATCGTTATATTTATTTTTTCTGGGAATGATCACACAACTCTCAAAATAGTAACTTTTCTAAAGTAAACTTGGGGCTTTAATGTTATCACGTACAGCTGGCTCAGCCTTTTAAGCTTAAAAAAAAAAGATGATGTGATGTTGCCATGAATGAAATACAGAATTACCTTAAAGATGCACTAAGATTCGCACCTGTCTTGTAGGAACAAACTTCTCTCATTTCATCCTCTTGATGAAGTAAGAGTTTCCGTCAGTCTCAATAAGTCACAAAAGCTAAGATGTATCGTGTGCTTCCTACCGCGAGGCTTGGGGACATTTCTGTTTGATCTTCTCCTGACCTTACAAAGTAGATGCTGCAAACACACACAGTGGGTAGAGGAAGGACGAAGGCCAGAAGAGAGAGGAAAGGGGTCCAGACCCAGCCCTTAACCTCGAGTCAGTTATCCTCCAGGGCTGTAAGCCCAGCCCCACTGGGTCATTTTGTCGCTCCTTAAAACTACTGGTTAATGGGGAAAACATAAAAGGAAATACCACCCTCCCCTCAAAGATTTCTAGTAGGAAACCGCTGGTTAAAGCTCAATTGGGGGATTTATTTCTAGACGATAAAGGTCATGCTAGATTTCTCCCTCAGTACCATAGCTAATTAGGAGCTGGCTACAAAGTCCTTACGAAGGCCTGTGGAGAATCTGGTCCACGCTCAGTAGATCCAGCTCCGAGGAAATGCTCTACATTTGCTCCTTTCTCAGGGCGCCTCCAGGATGCTCAGTGACTCACCATAATACTATCAGGGCAGATGATTTTCCTGTGGTTAGGGATGAACTTGAGTCGATCTGGCCAAGCCCGGACTCTCAGGACTGGGGCTGCCTGGTTATTCTGCTAGGCCTGGGGGTGAAGGGTGTGACCGATGGCCACAGAAGACATCAGAGTGGTCTGGCAGGACCAGCAGCATGCTCAGAACTTGGCATGGGCACCAGGCCTGCCCTGGCTCGTGGAGTTCACCCGCTCCACAGGACTACCCTTCATTTACAGGGGTGTCACGGGTCTCCCATGTCTTGGCAAGTGAGAGGCAGCGGGAGGCCTCTTCTGCCTATTGCAACCTTGGGAACGACCTGGTGATTTCAGTTATATGCCACTAAGAAAATCTACGGTCCACGTAAGCTGTGTAGATGACTGTGTGGGTATCTCTAGGCCACATAGGGAGCTGGAACTCGAGGTGAGCAGAAACACATCTGCCTTTCCCGTTGGCCTTCTGTCATGAATACTTTTTAGAACACCAAGCCCGCCCAATCTCTTTCTAATTCAGGGGTGCTTGCTGGCTTCTGCTGAGACACTGATTTGATTAGTGGCATTCTGTGGGACTAGAGACAGGAGAGGTTGGGCTCACAAACGTATGATTCATTTCAGGAGCCTGAAATGAGAAACGCACCCATCAATGGCACGCTGGGGGCTGGGAGGTTCTGAGAAAGCATTTCATGCATAGAAATGGGACATGCGATGAAAAAATTTGCTTATGGTTACAATCCTGAAGCCAGGGACCACCCCACTGTGCTCTCCATCCTCGTGGAGTGACGGCTCCACGGGAAACCGCAGGGATTAGACGTTCCTGCATTTGGACACCCATATGCCGCCTCATTTATCTACCTGTGACAGGGACAGTGCTGGAAGAGAATCAAAAGATGACAAATTGCTTCTGGTTTTAAAGGAGCTGTTCAGGCTGGGTGTACGCCAGGGGGAACCAGGTTTCATGCCAATAGCTATCACTTCATCCAGGCATAAGGCCACATTTTGGCAAACACCAAACCACAGATGACTGCTGTCTCCTTTCACCAGTGGATTTAAAGACTTGTTCTGAAAGCCCGAAATCCAGGCATTCTGAAGACGTGTGCAGCAGAGAGCAGACCTGCCCACACTCTGCAGGGAGGCAGGACAGCAGGCATTCGAAAGGATTCCAGACTAGAGACGGTATCGGTTCGACTAGAGTACGACGCGAGTGACTCTGGGAAAGACAGACTTGCATGAGATAAACAGACAAAAATTTCTAGGATACTGGCCACTGGGATCTGCTTGTGTGGATGCAGCCAGTGGGCCCGTCAAGGCTGGTTATCGTCTGGCTCTTCTTCTTTCCAGTCGATGCTGCTTCTCTGACAATGAGCACGTAGTTCATGGTCAACACACTCCATCCTCTGGAGGTGAACTCCCCTCAGCCAGTCCAGTGTGTGTCTCCTCTCTGCCATACGCCGGAATTCGCAAGGCTGGGGAAGCCCTGGTGTGATGCTCACGTAGACAGATGCTGGCTGCTCGTGTAAGCTCCACACTCCTGTTTACTCATTTTATCCTCCTGACAACCTCCGAGACAGGTACTAATATCAACCTCCTTTTGTGGATGAGGAGAGAGGCATGGAGCGATGGACGGACTGGCTGAAGGTGCCCTGGCTGGTGAGGAGCAGGGAGCCACAAGCACACCAAGGCCGCTTGGCTCCAGGGTCTGGCTCGTTCCTAACCTGCGCCGCTTCTCCTAATACAATCCTCTTTCAAACACAGCAGCTGAACCCCACAGGGCCACTGGTCTGCCCAGGTCTTCCTCCTTCCCCAGGCCCAAGCCTCTGGAATTCAGTGGATGGCCGAAGCTGGAGCACAGAGCCCACAGTGTGAAAAGACAGAGGCTCATCTCCAATCCCCTGTTTGCTTCTAAATTCAGGCCGGATGGACGTTCAAACGTTTATTCTGTGCCTGTTTGTTCTGAACATTCCACCAGGTTGTCCCAGACTGCTTCAGAGATGCTCTCTCTGTCCTCCTTCCTTACACAAGCACCTGGCCCCTCTCCCTCATGCCTCTCCCGACTCTGGCAAGGCTCCCGCTGCCAGTGACTGACGTACCCGGCCTCATCTGGTCACACACTGCAGCTAAAAACTCCTTTTTCCACATGGCAGCGAGGCATATTTATAGCACAAGTCACATGCCAAGGCATTTTCAAGTTCTTCATTTCTAATAATAACCTTGGAGCATCACCACCAAGCCCATTCCACAGATGGGCAAAGAGAGGCGGGAGGTCACAGCAAGGTTACCAAAGAGTCCTGAATGGCCAGGTCTCTTGAGCCATTTAGATACAATTCTCTCTCCAGATTACTTCCTGTCATCGTCCTGCTTAACAAACTTATCTGAGGCCTGGGAAGGAGAGATGCTATCAAGATCAAATTGTATCGTGTCTGGGTCTATAATCCAGCTCTCAGAATACTAACAAGCAATGCTAAGCTCAGTTTTCTGCCAAACCCCATTCTCATTAGTGGTTTACAGGCACGAAACACATACTTGGAGTTTTTGGCCCACACAATTCTCTCATCACCGGTTGTAACTGATCAGAATGCTGAGTGGATTTATTCTCATGCGGAACACAACTGAATGCCTTCAGCGTCTGCTCAAATGACCGTAACTTGTTCTGATGGAATCTTCTGGCCAGGAAATGAGAGGGTGGATCATAACCTATAAGCAGACTGAATAATATTCCTCAGAATCAGAATGGTAAGACTGTTTTTCAAGTAGTCATTACAGAAAGCTTGGATCCCATGTGAAGCAGAGATGAGAAAGTGAGAGGAGGTGCTGGTTGCCTGTACATCTGGAATCAGAAACGGCTGAGGTTGGATGTTTCATAAAGGTACACTTGCCTCCGATATTTTGCTAGGCTGTTCCTTTTTTCCCCGGGGTCTCTGTCCACGGACAGTGCACTGAGGTCAGATTCAGGAGTCCTGAATACTCATCCCAGCTCTGCGCCTCTCAGTTGGTGACCTTAGGAAAGTCGCTGAACTTCTCTGAGCTTCCAAAGCTAGGAAGCCAGCACCCAGTCTACCTCCCTGAGTTGTTATCACAGTGAGAACGCAGAAGCTACTAGAGAGTGTTTTGTAAATGGCAAGATGCAGTAGAAATCGAAGATGTTTCTAAAGATACAAGATCACCCTCAAAAGTCCATAGTGAGAACAGAAGCCTTTAGTCTCTGTATTCAAAGGAATCATAGAGAGACGCTGCTGCCCAATGGCATTTGGCCACTCCCAAACGGGCCACAGGAAGGCAGTCCATGCCACGGCATTCAAAAGGAGGCCAAGGGTCACCATTTTACTTGTTCACCCTCTCTACTCATGTTCGCCCTTGAGTCCTCTCACCACCCAGTGCAATGCTTGGCAGAGTGGGTACTCAAAAACATGAGACAAATCAAAGAACGCCAGTCTAAGGATTTTAGTCTCTAGTGCAGAAAATTCACCCATGGGAAAGGAACTGGGCTGAGGGGAGAATTTCTGGTAGCCTGAGTCTAGGGTGACCGGCTGACTTGGCCCCAGTGACTTCCCAAGACAAGCTGGTCACTCTACCAAGTGTTATACTTGACTATCCATTTTGCCTCCTCCCAGGTGGCCAGGAATAAAGTATCTGAACTAAGGGAAGTCTGGTGGAAGGCATGTGTGTCTCCGAGTTCCTTAAGAGTGGATCCCTAGAGATTTAGAGTCTTGACATTTTTCCTCCCCTTTGGCCCCCATTCATTTCAATTTTCTGAGCTGACACCATGTTCTTGCTGTCAGGAATCCAACAGAAGCACATCCCTTCTATTTTTCCCCGCATCAGATGATCACCTTTAAGCTATTTCCCTGATTCCTGTCAGTGGTTTCCTGCCACTAGTTAAATCTTCTACCAAACCACCAGAGGGATGTAGTATAAAACTGCGGGACTTAAACTAGGGATTGTCAGAAGTGCCCTGTGCAATATTCCCCAGGACACATGCGTGCTGCAGAACTACTGTCCGGATCAAGGCCTGACGGTGCACGGAGCAGGGAAATTACACTTTGGGCTAGTGAGGAGTTGTGATCAGCGGGGATTTCCCCTTTAAAAACTTACAGAAAAAGCCTGCCTGAGACCATTCAAT
Source organism: Zalophus californianus (assembly GCF_009762305.2). Taxonomy (NCBI): domain Eukaryota; kingdom Metazoa; phylum Chordata; class Mammalia; order Carnivora; family Otariidae; genus Zalophus; species Zalophus californianus. The sequence continues at coordinate 18,498,579 of NC_045606.1, read as the reverse complement.
ATTCATAAATGGAAAGCAGAGACGGTGTTTCTGTTCCACCAAGAGCAATAGCTATTTATCACAGCAAATGACTGAAATCGTTGTACGTACAATGCTTTACTCAGTGCTGTAAATTATGGTATACAGACGATTAAACTTAAGCCTAATGCTACCCTTGAGCCTCAACAGCTGAGTCCTATAAATGGCTACCCGTTAAAAAGAGAGAAGCTTTTTCCTGGTTACTATTTAAAAGTGTAGCTCTATTAAAGCTTGTCTTAAACACAAATTACCAGGAAACCTGCCCCTGGCCCCAGGCAGGCTCTTTCTTGGGGCACTGACTCACAGAGTCATGAGTAGATGACACAGTTACAGGTCTGAGACTTGAAGCACATGCTGTGCTGACCTCCAGAGGGAAGGCAGACAGAGCCCACTGTGGCGAGGGGGACTCACGGTGCGCAGAATGAGCACTCACGCTGGGCTCTGCCAGACCTTAAGGCTTTAAGGAGACCTTCAGACTTCACATGATCCTGAACCCCAAAACACTTCAAAGAGAGTATTTCTTTTGCTATCTGCTGCTCTGTGAGGTATCATGGAACCCTGACCTTGGGCTGAAGCCCCAATTTTCCTAGGTAAATTTTATTTTCCAAGCACTTGTTACTCAAATGTGGTCAATGGACCGAAGGCACCAGCATCACCTGGAAGGGCATCAGAAATACAGAGATACTGAATCAGAATCTGCATTTGAGTCCTCTCAATTTAGCATTTAGGAAACCCCTGGGGGATTCATATGGACATTAAAGTTTGGGAATCAAGGGATAAGTAAGCAGGTGTCAGCAGGGAGGAGCCCCTTCATTTTCTCACTAAAAATCATTACACATGACAAACAGGATTTATGGGAACAGGCCCTAGCAGTAGACCATAGGATTCTGAATTCTCTTTTGCCCAATCCTACTTCAGACCATTTTCAGGAACTTGACAGGCAGATTTTTAAAGACTGGAAATGAATGTATCACTCTGAACTTGACAGATGTCCAAAAGCACCCTAGGGTGTAAAACAGAGTGTATTAGCAAAAAGTTCATGCTTTATAAATCAATCAGGGTGCCTCTAATCCCCCTGTGAGTCAGTAGGCTGAGAATGCATGGCAATGTTTTGGGCCAGGATTTCTACTCTTTATTGTAATTACCAGTTGACTTTAAGTTAAGAGAAAAGTGTACAAAGGTCTTTGTGTTGTTTGAGAACACCAAAATCCTGGATAATCATAGCCTATATTAGAAAAAAAATCACTGTTCAGTATGCATGTTAAAAATTCAATGGCAATCACTATATATATATATATATATTTATATATAAAATAAAATATATTCTGGCCAGGGCGCCTGGGTGGCTCAGTTGGTTGAGCGACTGCCTTCGGCTCAAGCCACGATCCTGGAGTCCTGGGATCGAGTCCCACATCGGGCTCCCTGCTGAGCAGGGAGTCTGCTTCTCCCTCTGACCCTCCCCCCTCTCATGCTCTCTCTCTATCTCATTCTCTCTCTCAAATAAATAAAATCATTAAAAAAATTTAAAAAAAATAAAAAATAAATATATTCTGGCCAAACTAGCAGAGAGAAAAATACAAAGAAGATTAAGAAAACTTTGCTAATCTGGGGCGCCTGGTGGCTCAGTCGGTTAAGTGGCTGCTTTGACTCAGGTCATGATCCCAGGGTCCTAGGATCGAGCCCTGCATCGGGCTCCTTGCTCAGCAGGGAGCCTGCTTCTCCCTCTGCCTGCCATTTCCCCTGCTTATGCTTGCTCTCTCTCTCTCTGTCTCTCGCTCTCTCTGTGTCAAATAAATGAATAAAAAAATCTTAAAAAAAAAAGAAAACTTTGCTAATCTAATGGAAGAAAGGCAAGAACAAAGAAGCAAATAGAAAGCAAGGTAAAGAGAAACACAAATTAAAAGACAGAAATAAATCCAAATATATAAAGTAACCACAATAAATGTAAATGGATAAAACTTACCTATTAAAAGGCACTATCAGATTGGACTTTTTTTTTAAAGATTTTATTTATTTATTTGAGAGAGAGAGAGAATGAGAGAGAAAGCACATGAGAGGGGGGAGGGTCAGAGAGAGAAGCAGACTCCCTGCCGAGCAGGGAGCCCGATGCAGGACTTGATCCAGGGACTCCAGGATCATGACCTGAGCCGAAGGCAGTCGCTTAACCAACTGAGCCACCCAGGCGCCCCAGATTGGACTTTTACAAAAGCCAGCTATATACTATTTACAAGAGAGGTGCCCAAGACAAGAGGACACAGAAGAGTTGAAAATAAAAAACTGGAAAGAGACAAGACAAACACATATTCACCGAAAGAAAACTGGGTAGGAAAGCTAATCAGATAAAATAGGACCTGGGGAAAGTTAATGGGATGAAGAAGACTCCATCACTAAAAAGACATGTGTCATAAACTTATATGCATCCAACAGCACAAAACTGTAAGTGAAAAGCTATCCGAGTTCCAGGAGAGACTGACACACTTAAAACCATCATAGGAGACTTAAGTCCCTTTTCTCAGAGGGATGTCTGGGTGGCTCAGTCGGTTAAATGTCTGCCTTCCGCTCAGGTCATGATCCTGCATGGGGCTCCCCGCTCAGTGTGGAGTCTGTTTCTCCCTCTCCCTCTGCCCCTCCCACTACTCATGCTCATGCGTGCGCTCTCTCAAATAAATAAATAAATAAAATCTTTGAAAAAAAAAAACCCTTTTCTCAGAAATTACAGACCAAGCAGACAAAAACAGTGAGGATATAAATACATGGAACCTTGCACACAAAAGAGAGATTAAACACATTTTCTAATCACATATGACACATTAAAAAAAAGATTGCATGCTAACTTGTCACAAAGGAAATATCATAAGTTATAAAATGGAGAACTTAGAGCTAACATTCTCTGCCCATCATAAACTAAACCAGAAATCAAAAATAAAACAACAGTAGGCCTCCCCCAGCTACTCTTACATCTGAAAACTAAAACCACACTCCTAAATTACCACTTGGTGATTGTGTGATTTTTTTTTTCTATGTGTGGCCAAGTTGCTATGGGACCAGGTTAATTTATATGACATTTGTCAGGGGTTATCACCAGAAACAGGAAACTTCCTAAACCATGATAACTTCGTTCTTTTGTGCTTCGAACTAAATTCTACACCAAGTGAAAGGTGAAGTACCCGAATCCCAGAAGAAAAGAGGGATGTGCATGGGTTATGACTCAGCAGTGTAACCCTAGAAGCTGCTCCTGGCTCGTTCCCCAGGCCATGCCCTGCTCACCACACTATATGCCCATCTCTTTCTGCTCACCAACTCGGGCTGGATGGAGAGACTGTTCTGGAAGTGCCATTGGCACCTGGGGAAAGGTGCTATTCAGTTGATGTGGCATCTGACAATGAACAGTGTCCTGGAATCGAGCAAACACCGTAGGTAACAGTTTGTATGAGGCCTCATGTTCGTTCTTTTACAGGGCCAGCCATTGCTGAAAAATGACCTGGGAAGGCTGCAGAGGAGACCCCCAGGAAACATATACGTCCGTTTATCCTGCGGGGAGGAAGCACCTCCCCTAAGGAATCCCTCAAACCAGACAGATGGTCCTTCCCCTGGACTGTGCTGCTGACCCAATTCAGTTCCAGTGCTGGTTGACCAAGGGGACAAATATTAAAAAGAAAACCACCAAACAACGGAAAATGGATGGAACGCAGGATCAGGGTAATGTGGACCAAACTGAATTACTGACAGGTCTGTAAGTTCTGTGAGTGGGGGTGGGAGGCAGCAAGAAGGAAGATAAGAGAGAGGGGACACAGCTCTTTTGCCTGTGCCTGGCGCACCTGCAGGGGTTAAAACAGCCTGGTGGTTTCCTGGCTCACAAACATCACAAGCTACAGGGCGGCCCGGCTCATGGGGGCAACCCCTCTACCTCCGGGCCTCCCCGCGGGGCTCCTGGCTCCCTGAAGCGGCAGCAAACACCACCACCACCACCATCACTGCTCCCTGCCTTCAAAGAGTAGCTGAGGCCCAGGTTTGTCATAAGGGCAGAGGTGCCCTACTACCAAACCCTATGGTGAGTGTCACGAGTGGTAAGGATCTGATGGGGCAGCCAAGAAAGCAGCGTCAGAATTCTGAAAGCACTTGCCACCCAGGCCCTGCCTCCTCAAACACGCTGGTAACCTGACTCATCTATCCTTGGAGATAGTGCCACCATCAAGATGATGCCCAGAGCTGACAGTAATGCGGGTCACTGAGACAGGGTGTCGGTCAGGGCCGGTGTCAGTGTGACCTTACTAATGGGGGCGGATGCAGTGCACCCCTGTTGGAGGCAGGCAGGCACTTGTCGAAGAGGGCCTGCAGCTGAGCAGAAACCACAGACCCAGCACGAACGCAGCCACATGCACCTCTGGAGAAGGCTCAGGAATTTGAAGAAGTAATTCCTGGGTAAGAAGAGCAAAGCATCGAGGACGCTAATAAACAAACAAATCACAGAGTTTGCCAGAAACCACACCTTAGACAGAAATCTATAGTGGCAGTTTTGTAAAACAAAGCTATCTTTCTCCAGAAAGTTATTATTCAATTGCTCATGAAGCAGAATTCATTGTCGTGAAATCGTTTGCTCACCCCATTCTTTAGTGCCCCCAGACCTATTTACTTCCCATGTGTCTCCTGCTCTGCCTGACTTGTTCTCAGTTTTCCGAAGGGCCTGGCTCAGTGCAGTCCTACCCAAGCTGCAGGATTCCCACAATCCCAGGATGCCACTAACTGCTAAGATGCCACGTCAATTTAACAGCACCTTTCTCCAGAGGAGGGAAAAAGAAACTTGCCATAGTAAATGTACACACGAGGGAAGAAGGGTTTTGACTTTAGAAAGAAGAGGGCCTGGAACCTTCTTTAAAGTCCCCAAGGCGAACCTACATGCGGGTTCCTCGTGTGGGACGCTGTGGGAGGTAACAGCCTCAGGGACCCCAGCCAAGCACTAAGAATCAGTTCCTCGAGGGAGAACTCCAGAGGCCCTTCTAAAAGGACAACCGCTCAGCAGAGTTCCAGCTTAGACAGGAGCTGCGTTCCTGCATCGGCGTGTGAGGTGAAAATGATGTATAATCACCACACCCTTGAATGCCCTTCTGTTATAAAGCACAGGGCACATGGTTTGGGGATCGTGGGCTCTGTCTATGGCCAATTTCTCCTCCAGGGTTGGAAAAAAAAATCTTTCCCTGCTCCGGCACCAGATGAAGTGGGTTTGTGTCTGGGGTCACGTTATTGGAAACAGAAGGGCATGATGTTGATGATGATGATGATGATTACCCAGGGCCTGTGGTTGAATTCAGATAAATTAAGAGTGATGAGACTCCACAGTGAAAGAGATGTTTTTGTGTTTTCCTCCAAGACCTCAAAGCACTTTAATCCTCAGAGAGCTGTTGCGAACCTCTGGAGGGATCTGGATGCAGGGCTCCTGGCGTGCGTGTGTCCACCCGCAGCTCTAGCTCTTACAGGGATGGTTCACTACACCGAGGAGGGAACGCGGCCTGGGAAATGCTGCTCTACTCATTGCTCAGGATGGGGAGAATTGCAAAATGACCTTTTGAATCTGAGCTGGCAACATTCTTTCCTTGGATTTAAATAAAGCGATGACTGTTCCCCTAATTTTCCTCGGTTGATACAGCTCCGAGGAATGGAACAGTGCAGCCCGCACAGCGAGGACAAGCCAGTGATGAGTCAGAAGCCAGGGGTCATGTTACAGTGACAGCCCTCCAGAAATCAGCTGTGGTCAAGGATCAAAGCAGTAGCCTCCTAAGCCGTGTATCAGCTTTATCATCATTGTTATTGGTATTTTTGTTCTCCATTAGCAGAGCAAAAAGAAAAGTCCAGGTTTGGGACCAGGTCAATCTGCTCTGCTCCAGACCCAACACTGACTGTAGTTTGAGCAGATGCAAGTTCAAAATATAAACATTTGAAGTGGAGCAAAACGCAGTCCTACTTTCTTGTAGATTCTCTCAGATGTAATGCTTGACTTAAGGTATAACTGTTTGTTAATCAGTCTGTTATTTCATTCCATAGGGGTTTCTGTAGGATTTATAGGAATTTCCTGAGGACCTATCGTATGATCCACACTTTACCAGGGATGATGGGAAGATGATATCAGAAGAAACAATGGCAGATGCTGTTTCTGATCATTAGGAGCCCAACGACATATCAATCTAGGAGTTCATTCCAGACTGGGGATACATTCATCGAATTAAAGGTAAAAAAGAGTCCTGGTAACAAAATAAAGTTTGCACATATTCACATACTCTTGCCAAGCCTTATTAATTAATGCTGTCAGACTCGGCAAAGAATATGTTTGATGAGAACAATTTCCTTTAATTATTTTATACTTCTCCGGGGTAAGTAATCCAGTTTCGTAAAAACGACGAACAGTAACAACAACAGAAATGTAATCTCAGCAAACAAACAAATCCAACTGCATTGACCCCCAGGCCCAGTGCCCTGTGGTGGTGATCATCAACACCTGCAGACAGGAAGTCCTGTAGGATAATTAGGCACTGATGATTCCCCAGAAGCCCAAGGGGGCACCGACACTTGGAGGGAATGACTTTCTCTAGGGCTCAGAAACCTGAACGGTGTGTTTCCTCCTCAACTAGAGGTCACCTGGAGACAGCCAAAATAAAAAGAACAATGGCAGGAAAGCCTGGAAACTCCCTAATGAGGCTCCCGTGTGCTAGGTTGCTGGGGTGTGTCGCTCCCGGTACCCAACAGACATCGGCATCTGGACATGTGTGGAAGGAACGTAGGTGAGTCGCTGTCAGTCATTTATTTTCCCGCTCAGCCTCTCTGCTTTAGCTCACAGTTCATTAAATCTTACTGCATCACCATCAACATGCAAAACAGCTACCTGAAGGGCATTCAAAAATATAATCAGGAAAGGGAATAAAAAGCCCTCTCTGAGAAAGAGAGGAAAAATTAATCCTCTCTTGTCTATTGAATGACATCTAGGTTCTTTGGTTCTAATACATTTTTTTTTAAGTAGCAGCGACATTCAAGGATTATCTCTGTCTGATGGATGGGGTGTAAGGCTGCATGGCTCTCCGCTTGGAGGGCAAGCACCAAATGTGGCTGAAGGATCTGTGGCTACGGCCATGCTATTTCTTTTGCCTTTTCTGGTTTTGAGGTGGGGAAAACTGCGGCTTAGCGGTTTCTAGAAGAGAGCTTGTTTTATGTTTTACATACAAATGTGAAGGGGAAATTAGCCTGGTGACCAGCTCTGCAGAAGCTGGAATAGTAAACTTTCTACATGCTGTTGTGTGTGTGTGATTCATGGCAGGTATGTCTGGGCTTAATGTGTATGTGCACACACATTCACTTTCACGTGGAGAAAAATGTAAATATAGAAAAGCACAGAATATGCGATGACACGTGGGGGTGTTCTGTTTTATGGGAGTTGTTTTCAACTGGGGGCGACTTTGTCCCTTAGGGGACATTGGCAGTGGCTGGAGACAGTTTTGGTTGTCATGACTGAGGGTGGGCGCTGCTACTGGCATCGAGTGGATAGAGGCCCGGGAAGCTGTTCAACGCCCCATGCTGCACAGGGTGCCCCCATCACAGACAATTAAGCAGCCCCCGATGGGAATGGTGTTGGTGGTGAGAAACCCTGCTTTACAGTAGTAGTTCATTATGCAAATATATTAGGAGAAAAGGAGGTGAAAAAAATCATACTCCTTTCATTGGACAAATCCTACAACTACAACTTCATAAATGTTCAACCCCATTACAAAGATACAACGTAAATCTATTATAGTCTTCTCTTTGATTACAATATTCCAAATTGTTAAAGCATGCAACTACTAAAAGTAATATTACATTTTTTTCCATTGTAGGCACCGTGCATCTCCTTGTTTTGAGCTTATATACATGGCTGTGCACACAGATAAGACCCCCTACACACACACGCACACCTGCATGCCCATATCACACACAGAGGATTCTTTTTGGAAAAATGGCAACAGCTTTCTCCCTGGGATGAGGGTGGGACCCACAATAGCACTGACATAAGAGGAAGAGTCACACACGTCATCTTCCTACTCTGCGTTATTTATTTATTTTAAAGATTTTATTTATTTATTTGACAGAAAGAGCAAGCACAAGCAGGGGGAGTCGCAGGCAGAGGGAGAGGGAGAAGCAGACTCCCCGCTGAGCAGGGAGCCCGATGCGGGGCTCGATCCCAGGACCCTGGGATCATGACCTGAGCTGAAGGCAGATGCTTAACCAACTGAGCCACCCAGGAGACCCTGGACAATATTTCATTACAAATCTCTGTAGCTTATCACTTGGTTTTTGATAGCTTAACTTTTTTCTTGTTCAAGCAAACTTTGTTTCATTAGTGTACGAAGGACTTTCCAAATGCAAGTTCTTCTTCTTCTTCTTCTTTTTAAGTAGTCTCCATGCTCAATGTGGAGCTTGAACTCATGACCCTGAGATCAAGACCTGAGCTGAGATCGAGTCGGACGCTTCACTGACTGAGCCACCCAGGTGCCCCAAGTTCTTTTAATCATTGCAACCACCACTCTATCCATTCTAAGAATAAGGAAAGTAAAGCACAGAGAGGCCAAGTAACCTGCCCAAGTCCAAAAGCTAACAAACGGTAGAGTTGGAACATGATTCCAAGCAGACAGACCCCAGAAATATTCCCAACCATATGCCAATCACATCGTGGCAGCATATCAAGCTACAACTTGGGCTAGACAGCTATGAGGGATAGGGATGCCTGCTGAGTGGGATCGGGGCCTCCAAGGCAAGGCTTCTGTTTTCCCCTCTCTGTGACTATCCCTAAATCACCTCATCAACTCCTGAAGGGGCTTTAGAAACAAAGCAATCCCTCAAAATTCTAGATCTTCTGGGTAGAGGTTTAAAAGGCATCGAAAGGACCCTTGCACAGACTCAGGAAACAGACCTCAGAGGACCAACTGAGGTGGGGTGGCCCAGAAGGTGGCTCCCAGAGAGCCTTTCTCCGTGCCAAGCACAGGGTGTCACCTCTGGGCACACCTGCTTTTTATGCCTGGGACATCAGCGTCGGGTACAAAGTCAGGAGCAAACAGGAATGCAGAGTCCTGCGAGTGGGGACTCACATGACCTGTATTGGCAAGGCGGCCAAAACAGGATTGGACCCTGGCAGGGACCCCAGAGAGGTACCCGGAGCTTCACGACATTCAGAGGAGCTGACACTGGGGCCTCATGTGAATGTAAACCATATTTATAAAGCCAGATCCTCGGGACTCCTGGCAGCGTGATCATCTTCAGGCTGACAATTCTTGCCTCCAAGAGAATGCGAGGCTGAAGATGAATCACAGGCCAACGACTATAGGCTGACCTCAGCGCGCACATCCCCTGAGACAGGGCAAGAAATGAAGACAGGAAGCATTTGACCGAATTGGTTTTCCCATTTTTCATAAGAAACATTCAACTTAATAAGAAATAGCCACACTTTATTGACAATAATAGCTACCCTTGCTTTATTTCCTTACCATGTGCCAGGAAACTCTACTTTATCTCCGTTCCTCACAGTAACTGCGAGGCAATAACTATCACCTTCATTTTAGAGGAAAGGGAGGCTCAGAAAGGTCACACAATTAGCCCAACAGTACACAGATAGTAAATGTTAGTCAAGATTCTAACCTGGGTCTGTTTGATTCTGAAATTCATGATTTTTCCACTATGGCTTTCAATTTTTCACATTATCATCAACCTTCAAAGTCCCCAGAACCAACTGACTCAATACTCACACACACACACACACACACACACACACACACTGTGTACTTTTTTCAATTTAACTTAAACAACCAGGACACCGAGATCTTGGATGCTGCCACACACCCAACTCTCTATGCCAGTATCCATAAAATCCAGGAGCTGAATTGCACGTGCTGTGAATGAATAAGTTGCTAAGAGAACACACTACCCAGTCCCCTGTCATTTAAAAAGTGACAAGTCCAGGGTCTCAGGGCTGGGCACAGCTGAGTTGGGATTTGGCCCCAGGCATACTGGCCCCCAGGTATGTCCCTCCCAGTGCACCCTAGCTTGGCTTCCTGGGGTCAGGGCCCGCGATGGTGGGCTCATTTCTGGGTGCTGGGAATACAGAGCTGACAAGGCACATCCCTGGTCCTGAAAGGATCCGAGAGGCTGGTAGAGGGGCCGAGACAGTCCACAGATAACTGAAGTGCACGGCAGAAGGTGTTGTGCACAGGAGAACAGAGCTTGATGGCTACTAAGAGGGACAAATCACATCTACTGGGGGGCAATGGGGCATGATGCCATGCAGGAACCCAGGCTCTGGGTGTATTTGCAAGAAGGTGCTTCCTACCAGTGATTCCGCACCAACTCCATGAGGCAGACAAGGTGGAGAGACAGAGGCAACCTGCTCAAGGTCACACAGTTAACATGAACTGCTTTGTCTGCCTTCTATGTCCTCTCCATTACAACAGACTTCAAATGCTGATCTATGGACCCTTGGCAGGTTGGGAGTCAGGAGAGGCCAGGTAGGTGGGGCTCGAGCCGCTATACAAAGTTCAACTCCAATGGCTCTGCTTTGCATATATATTTGTAGATTGGGCTCTTCATGAGATTCCTTTAAAAAAAAGCTCTGATAACAAAATAGGGTATGAAGAGAACTGTACTCCCAGATATTACCTGGCCACTGAATGGGGACAGGTCCTGGAGTTTGGGCAGGGCAGGGAGGGCAGGGGATCCATGCAGAGGGGCAGTGAGGAACAATGGCTAAGCAAGCAGACTATGTACGCCCCTCACTCTGGAGTGACGCAGCCTGCATTCAAAAATCAGGCTCTGCACCTGCCTAGCTTTGAGATCTTAGGCAAGGGGCTCCTGAGCCTTAGCTTCCTCACGTTCAAAACAGGGATCACACTGGTACCTGCTTCATAGGGCTGTTGAGAGGATTATACACTCAAAGATAGTGAAAGCACATGGCACAGTACCTGGCATTTAGCACAGTGTCATTCTTATTAACTTGTTGGAAATAGCGAGGCCAATCATAGGAGATAAAACAGCAAGCAAATAAATATCATTAAACCATTGAAAGAATTCTCAGGGAAACTAAGAAATCCTCACTGCCCCTGAAGAATTGCTGTGGTTTTGAGCTCTGCCTTGCATTCTCCTGGTCTTGATAAATATGGGCTGTGAATCGGCAGGACGCACACCTGAAAGACAAGGGAGGTTTTGCCGCCTCTATCTGCTGAGTTGTGAGTTGTGGTTGTGTTCCTACCGCTACTAGTCAGCTGGTTTGGCAAGAAGCTCAATGGAGTCTGGGATTCAAGTGATGAGCCCAGTCACCCCAAACCCCCAAACTCATTTCCTGCCACTGCTCAGAGGAGATGGCCACAGAACCCTAGGCTGTCCCCCTGAGCTCGACTTGGCTCTTGAACCAAAAGGCCTAGAACAGAGGGAGGCAGATGTACCAGCAGAGCCAAGCCCTCGAGACCTCTTTGGGTAGATGAGGCCTCGCCTTGGGCACAACTCTGCAGGGCACAGAGGAGTCCCAGGTCCCTTTCTAGTTCCTTCCATCAAAGACTCTGCCAGTGAATTAAATTCCCAGGGAAGGTTTTGACGGCTCATGGGATTTTTGTCTGTCCCGTTTGCAGCTGTATCCCAGTGCAGCACATCCCTGTGAATGAATGAGCGCCCATCACATTCGGGGTGCTCTAGCCTCCGCATCTTCACGAGACAAACAGAAGCAATTGGCCACATGGATTCCACGGTCATTCACCGAACAAACCAGTTGTGTGGGATCTTCCCGCCACTGCTCTGCTTTCTATTCCCCGACCTGTCACCTTAGCTGGTAGCACCACCTCTGAGACTGACAGTTTCCCTTTGGAAAGGTCTGACCTTTCCTCTCCTCTTGGAGGAAGAGAGGGTCATTTGCTACAGAGCAGTGAGCAAAAAGGTCAGCTCGTGTCGAGCACACAACTTGCTCCTTTCATGCTCAGTCTGCCAGAAACAAAAATGTTAGAGCTAGAAGCACCTCTGGAAATCACTCCTCATGGAAGAGAAAGAGAAACCAAGCTCACAGAGCTGGCTGCAGGGACGTTGGGGGACTGGGCCTCTACACAGAGCTCTCTGTATGGCACTTTATGTTGGGCCCTCTCTCTACCTTGTGTAGGTAAGAAAGTTTTGGAAAGTGCCACTAAATCCTGCATTCTCTTTCTACAATATTAAAAACGCAAAATATTCCCACTATGTATATAGGGGCACACACTGATACAGATTATATATATTTAGATATGGATATATCATCTATATCCATATTCATAAATGGTATTACAATACATAAAAACTATTCTAAAGGCCCAAATACATTTACTGAGGAGTTTGGATAAGCAAACTCCCTTCACTTTAAACCTATTTATTACAGAACAGTGACAACTGAAGCAGGTGGGGGAAAGTCAAAAACTCTTGAGTGTCAGAAAGGGGAAATGTGTAATTTACAAAAGCATACCCAATATTATTATTGCTTTGAGTTTTTTTCCGCACGATATTTAACGTGCTTTGAACTATAACAGTAAAAGGGGGCAACGAGACATCATGTTCATCAAAAAGGGAGTGGGGCTTAAGTAGAAAGATTGAGAAAGCCTCTTCTGGGATTCACAGCTTTGGAAATCATCTGGTCCAACTCCCTGTTTAAAGATAAGGAAACTTCCATCCCACGAGGTTAAGTAACTGCCTGTCCGAGGTCAGTAGCTGTTTATGCGTTCCTGAGGTAGCAGTCCCGTGGACTTTATCTGTTCTATGTCCATGGCACCTGCTCTGAAGGGGGAGTCTAGGGTTTGCTGTTGACCTACCAAAGGGAATTTATTACACCAAGGATGTAAAGATACGGAGGGAAAGTAAGTTCCCCAACACAAACAAAGAGCATTCTTGCAGCGAGAGAGAAACTGAACCTGAGGCTGTAAGTACCAGGCATTTCCTGCGGCAGCTGCCCAAGAGCCCCCTGAGTCCCAAACCCTCCGGGGGTAAACCCCGGGAGACAGTCTGGCCCCCTCTTTCAGAGATGTCGGGCTGCAGGAGCGATTCCTCAAGCCACCACTCTGCCGTTCTCCTCCGGTCACCTTGGGAGGCCCCCGGCAGGTTGGGCGGATGGCTTCAGTCTGGTCCCATTTCCCTAAATAAGTTGCAGGTTTTCTCTCATTTGCTCTGACAGGGCGGAGCATTTCCAAAGGGGGACTACAGCTCCGAAAATCTATCCTCCGTGAGCAGAGGCAGAGCAGCAGGAAGAACTTCCCCGCCGCCTCGGGCTGAGGCAGGCACACCGGGGCGACCCCGGGCTGTCCCGGAGCCAAAGGGGGGCGACGGTGGCGGGAGCGGCGGCTGCGAACGTGCGGCGGGGTGCGGGGGTCCACTTACCGCAGTGCGCCTGGAAAACCTGTGGCTTGACGGCCTGATTGCAGGCACTGCACACTACGAGATAGAAGTCGTCATGTGCGGGATAATGGCCAAATAAGTGCATATCTGTGGGGGAAATGAAAACACGGTGTTTTGAAAAAAGCAATTAAGTCTCAGAAGGTCTACCGTTTCCTCTCGCAATTTCCTCAAGGACAGGGTTTCAAACAAGACGCGCAGAAAGGCAACGATCTTTACTAAAGGGAACATGGTCTGTGCTAGCGCAGCTCCCAGCTCACACAGAAGCTGCAGCCTCACGACACACCCCCACCCCCACCCCGTCGTCGCCCCCAGAGGCGGGCCGCTGTAACCCTCAGTGTGGACAGCGCGGGGCAGGGTGGCCCGAGTCCTGTGCCACGGGGAGTTACCTCGCCCTGAGACAGAGCCCACATGTTAGCTGGCACCCAATGGGGCCCTAGCTATTTGAGGATGGGGGCTCTCCCAAACCCATTCCAACTTTAGCAGAGGTCTCTCAGGTGGGTTGGGGGGTAGGAGGCCTGTGAGAGCCGCTGCCTGCGTTTCCCCACTGTCTGAGGGAGACCCCACGGTCTCCCGGTTACCTGTTCCTCATCTGCCCGATATTTACGGAGGGCCTAAGTGCCAGGCACTGAGCCGGTGCCGGGCCGACGGATGAATGCCAGCGAGGGCCCCGCTCTCCTGGAGTGTCCGGCGGCAGAAGAGAGAAATACCAGACAGATCACCGCACAAGTCAGCATGTGGTTCTCACTGGGGTACGTGCAAGGGGTATTTTGGCCGAGACCTCGGGATGCGTGGGGGTTCAACAAAGAGCGGAGGGGGGCAGGGAGGAAGGTTTGGGGTCTGCCAAGGTAGGAAGTGTGTCGGAGGAACCTTTTGGCTGGAACAGGAGCACAAGGGGAGAGCCCAGAAACTGTAAGCCTTGTGGACCAAGTAAGGATTTTGAACGTGATTTTAAAAACAAGGGAAGCTACTGAAGGCTTTTAAGCAAACAAGTGACATGATCAGCTATACACTTAAAAAATCAGGTGTGTGGTCCAAGGGACACAAATGCATACTTCCACACAAAAACTCGTCCACGCATGTTCAAAGCAGCATTATTCACAACAGCCAAAAAGTGGGAACAACCCAGATAGATGTCCATCAACCAGTGAAAGGATAAACAAATTGCATTCTAAGCTGACAACGGAATACTATTCAGCCATGAAAAGGAACGAGGTGCTGACCCTTGCTACAACATGGATGACACTTGAAGACATTATGTGAAGTGAAAGGAGCCAGACACAAAAGGCCACATGTTGTAGGATTCCATTTGTCCAGATCAGACAAATTTAGAGAGACAAAAATTAGATTGTGCCTGGCTTGGGCTGGCGGGCCTGAAAGGGGTTGGGGGTGCTGTTACGGGGTTCAGGGTTTCTTTTGGGGGTGACAAAAGTGTTCTAAGACAGATGGTGGTGATGGTTGTACAATCTTGTGAATATATTACAAACCACCAGCTCGTACACTTTCCATGGGTGAATTTGTACAGTATGTAAATAAAAGTTGTCAAAAAAGAAAGGTTCTGAGGACACATGGTCACATCTCCCTGTGTACCACTGGGTGCACACGGAGCCCCAGGGGCACCTGCCTTGCTCTGCTCAGCCCGCCAGCTCTAGAGTTGCTCAGAATCACGCAGAGCAGGAGGCTCAGGAGCACCGACATGGTTGAGAGAGGAATTAAAAGACCGTGTATGCACGAGCACGCTTTCTGTCGCAAAGCTCCTGAACTTCCTCTCCCCACCCCCCAAGCCTCATTTTCTAGACTCGACCTGTGTCTTTCACAAAGAACCGGCAAATGCATCAAGGTTCCCCCAGCTGCAGAGCTAGGTCCCAGGGAAGAGCCGAGTCCCTCATGATGTGGGGAGGGCTCGTTTTATCACCCAGCAAATGCTTTCACAGGAGCAGCCCCACCGCCCGGAGAGAAGCGGAACGGATACGTTTGTCACTGGGCAAGGGGCTGGGTCCCGAGCTGCCCTGGAGGTGTGGCTCGAGGATGCCGCTGGCTCTTGCCGCAGCAGGTCCTCCTTGGACTGCAGGGGCATGTGGGCCCGCTCACCTCCCGCCGCGGTGACAAGGGTGGGGCTGGGGACGCAGGCCCTCTGAATTTCTCACTCATCGGTGGCCCTGGGCGCGGCCTGTTATTTCCCCTCTCTAGGACTCGCCTCTGTTCCACTTCTAAGACTTGTTACCGCAGGGGAACGTTATTAGTCAGTACCTGGTGGGTGGGAGGCCCGAGGAAAGAGGAGGCTGAGAAAGAACCCAGCTGTGACAAGGGTCCTGAAGCATGAGGAGGTCCATGCTGGGCCCACCCAATGTGCCCCGGGGCCCCCGGTTCAAGGCACCACAGCATGGAGGGGATGTCTGTCGTGTCCTTAACTGGGATACCACTCGGTTCTATTCTTTATTATAGGTTATTTTTATAATACATGTTCTTTTTTTTTAATAACAAAAGTGATCCACGGTTTTGAAGATACATTTGAAAAATGCAAAAAAGGGGTGCCTGGGTGGCTCAGTCGTTAAGCGTCTGCCTTCGGCTCAGGTCATGGTCCCAGGGTCCTGGATTGAGCCCTTTGTCTGGCTCCCTGCTCAGTGGGGAGTCTGCTTCACTCTCTCCCACTCCCCTGCTTGTGTTCCCTCTCTCGCTGTGTCTCTCTCTGTCAAATAAATAAAAAAATAGAAAAAAAGAAAAATGCAAAAAAGCCAGAAGAAATTAAAAAAAAAATCACTGGCAACTTTATTAACATTTTGCATCTCATTTAGATTTAGTCACATTTTACATCCGGGAACATGTGAAACCAGGAGCTGGTGAGGGCTAAGACTTACTTATTGATTCGACAAGCATTTACTGAGGGGACCTTACAACCCTTTCTGCAATAGATTAAACTATGTAGGAACAGAAAAAAATGTATGAATTAAAAACACAAGCGTGAACAAAAATGTCTTGAGTGCCTACTGTGTGCAGGAAGCTGTGCGGAGTCCGGGAGGGTGAGACTGCGGGGGGGGGGGGGCGACCCCCTGTTGTCTGCTGTGCACACCTGCTCACCTGTCAGAGGGCTCTTGGGACTCCCGCTTCTTCTGTAACCCTTCAGAAATCTGCAGTCCCCACCTCCTCTCTGGTCATGAGTTAGGCTAGCCAGAGGCTGGCCACAGGGGTGTGCGTGCGTGCGTGCGTGCCTGCGTACACGCGCGCTCCCCTAGTTAGGCTAGCCAGAGGCTGGCCGCAGGGGTGTGCGTGCGTGCCTGCGTGCCTGCGTACCCGCGCGCTCCCCTTCACGCTCTCCGCTCCACTGAGACCCTTCTTGGTTTCCTCTAGGACAGTTTCAGCCTTGCCCACGTTGGCCAAAAGTGTGTCTCCCATGTAAAGTGAAAGGACCTGCTTGCTTGCCTGCTTATTCCTCAGTCGGCCGACCTTGGAATCTCCTCTACAGGCTGCCCGGGTTCTGAGCGCCCGGCAGATGGGGAGCAAGATAAGGGCCCTTGGCCTCTCAGAAGACCACCACCTCACTAGCCTGGCCATCACAGTCGGGGTGCTGTTTGCTTGGGGATGAGGAAGGTCGGGCAGAACTGAAAACTATTATGCCCGGCACAATGCTAGGTATTCTATTCATTAATTTCCGCTCTCTCTCAACTTACTGCCCAAACAACACATTCAGTGCACAGCTGAAGAGAACAACAGTGGTGTGCTGAAGTGGGCTTGTCCCAGCACGTCTCTCCTCAGTTCGTTCAGTGATTTCAAGGTGGTAGCTTGAAATCAGCCTTCGTGGGAGTATTTACACCAGGGAAAGGGGCACAGACTACAAATCAGGGCTGGTCTTTTGGAGAGCCGGTTTTCAAGCATTTACCAGAGTACCACTGAATAAAGATGAGAAAACAGGGAAAAAGTGAAACCACCTGCAATGAGACCACCCCGGGGTAGCCACCATTGAGAGGTTAATATGGATCCTTCTCGACTTTGTGATGTGATAACATTATCTTGGTTAATCCTCATAATGAATTGAGAAAGTTGCCATCATCTTCACTTTCCAGGCAAGGAAACAAAGGTAATTGGCTTGAGATCTCAGGGCGCTGATTTGTAAACTGGGCTGAGATGCCAGGACACAGTGACTCTAAAGACAATGCTCCCTCCTCAGCAAAAGGCTGCTTCCTTCCTTGATAGAGCAAAAATCCCATTTCACAGACGAAGAAACCAGTTTGGAAGGGTCTCCTGGGCGACTAACAGGCTTTCCCAAGGCTCAAGGGGGAGTTACTGGCATGAGCACAGGCCTGGAGTCAGAAGGAGGGATTTTTTTGTACAAGGCTCATGGTTGTGCAAGCTCAGGGAAGGTGCCCAACCTCTCTGTCAGTTTCCTCATCTATGAAATGGGGCTCACAGTTCAGGGGGGTTGCTGTGATGGTTCGTAAAAGGTGTTTTTCTTCCACCAGGGATCCAGGAGAGTGTGGAGAAAGCCTTAACCAAGCTCATCTCTCCTACCTTCCAGAACTAACTGACTCTTTCTCCATTGGGAGAGTCCTTGCTCCAGGCAACATATCCTTTGTGTCTCCCTCACGACCACTCACAGCAGACCTCCTGGGAAGCCCGGGGGTCCCTCCCATGCAGAATTTGCACATGTGCGTGGACTGACGAGGGCTGAAAGCCTTTGGGAGGGCTCTCTCTGGCCGTGGCTGGGTTCCAAGAAAGCATGTGCACAAAAAATGATGAGACTTTGCCCAGTTTCAAACAAAGTGTTCAATCATCTCCCAGAGAAAGCCAAACGTCTCCGTTTTGCCTCATTCTGCCCGCAAATAGACCAACTGTAGGTCAGATAGGGTGCTAGCACCACCAGGGCACTATCACAGAGGTGACCTTAGTCATGCCCCCTGGCGTGAGAGAGCAGGGAGGGAGCAAACTCCATTAGCTCCATTTTGCAGATACGGGAAATAGGTACACTTGCTTCTAGGCCGGTATTTTTTGGTTTTTGACCCCAACCCACTATACACATATACATATCTCTCTATCCTCCCTCCCTCCCTTCCTTTTTTCCATCCATCCATCCATCCATCATCATCCATCCACCCATCCATCCATCCATCCATCCATCTCTCCTTGGAACATGTACATTACACTCTGATATGTTCTGTTCTTACTCATTTCTTTTTTGTTTTACTATATTCTACTTCGTTTAAAAAATGCTCATTGCTTTAAAAAAGTGCTCATTGAGATTTCAAAATTTCAGGACTCCTTAATGGGTCACAACTCAAAGTCTGAAAAACACTTCTCAAGGCAATCCAGCGAGTCAGGGGCTGAGCTCAGCCTGAGAGTTCACTGGGGCTTTATAGCAGTCTGAGCTGGTCCTCAGTGGTCATGTGGGAATTTGGAGCCCTGAACTGAATCATTAGTGCCAATCCTATGCTGGAGCCCGCTGTACCAGCTCACAAGAGTTGATTGTATCTTCCGATCTCAGCATTCAGGGAGGCATGTGGGTAGCTTAAATCAGCCAAGGTGGGAATATTTACACCACATGAATCAGTATCCACCATAAACCAGAGAGAGCTGGTTTCTTCTCTTGGAGAGCTGGCTGTTTAAACATTTAAACCACTGACAAGCACCCATTCTGCCATCACTCTTCCCTGTATTAACTTCCCTAATTATAAAAATGGAGAAAATTATATTCATCATCTACCACAGTGGGAGGCAGAGAGTCTTCTGTGAACTTCGGAGGAAATCATTATATTAATATAAAGTTATGGTTGGGGTACTGATCATGAACCCAAGAACCCACGCACAATGGAGCCAGGTATACGTGTGGATCACTTTCTGTATCCAATGAGCAGAGAGAGGCCACAACGTGTCCACGGTCTGGTGCTAGGAGGGGGTGGGGTTGGTGGAGTGGGAAGAGCGGGGAGTCGAGAATTAAGTTACTGGAGTTCTTTCCAATGTCTGTCAACTTAATGCTTACTTATTAAGGGTTATTTGCGGAGGTTACTCACAGATTTGGCTCATGGTATTAACCTAATGCTTATAAATTTATCGCAGGCTATTCTCAGTGCCCCAATTTAAAGCGGGCACTCCTTTACTTCTCTTACCTGACTACTGATAAAATGCTCATTTGTGGCAGGCAGAGTCGACTGTCAACTGCATTCATGCTGTGGTGTGGGCTGGCAACCTTGGCCTGCTTACGGATGGCCTCACCCTCCCTAAACGCACCCTACCGCCAGACAGCCCAGGAGGGAGGGAGGGGACAGAGCTCAGATGTCATGGCAGGAGAGAGACAGTTTAGGAAAACAGAATGATTTCTGTGAAAGTAAAACAGTAACTCTGATGTCCTGGTGTAGCTGGTTGACTGTTTCTTAAGTCAATACCGAAAAGAAATCGGCCGGATAGGAGTAGCATTTCATTCCAGATACACAGCTTTTTGAGGGGAACACTTTTGACACGCAAAGCCACGTGTGTGTATGAACTTCCGTTGCATCCAGTCCTCATGATTGGAAAATGGCTGTAGTTAAGGAAAAGGCAGGGTGACATCTCCAATCCGCTGTTTGTACAGGATGTGTTGCTAAGAAGGGAAGACAGCTGTTTTCGTGGATTTGGGATCAAACTAGATGCTGTGTGCCTTTGAATTTGCCCCTGGACACTTTCCAGAACCCAAGATTCCGACATTATGAAGCAACAACCGGTTGTGAGCTCAGAAGATGAAAAAGTTGAGAAGGCGTGAGTCAGGATTGATGCCTTCCCTCTGCGAGTGGGAATGCCGAGCGGAGCGCAGGCTGTAACAGAGAAGCTGCAAGAAGCAGACTTTGCTTTGAAGGCAGTGGGACAGCTTATCAGCCATCAGTGATACCTATGCTCGCTAGAGAAAATCCCACAGTGCGGAAAGGAAGACAGTAAAACAGAACGCTGAATTTCAGTTTCCATTTAAAAAAAAAAAAAAGCCCCAGAAAATGTCCTTCAGTTTCCCCTAGAAGTCTGGTCCAGGGTTGGGAAACCACCCCAGTTGCTATAGGAATTATAAAAATGTCAAGGTAGCCGTTGCCATAATACTCTATTATAACAACAATTTCCTGTAATTTAAAAAGTGATGCTTCCCTTTTAATGGACTCCAAAAAAACCACTGTAATGAACAAAAAATTAAGGTTGTATTTATGTAATTGTGACCCACCATGCCTTTTCCAGGAAGGTGAACGTGAGCCCTGAGATGCATGCCTCTGCCCATGGGAGACAGCTGGACACAAAGGGCTCGGTAGGACCTCAGGGACAGCCGACCCCGTGACCGCCACTGGGGAGCCGGGGGCTGCCGGACTTCCTTGGAAAACTACCAGAAAGATGAGCTGGTGGCCGGCAGAGGTGGCGATTCATGGCTTCCCCTTACATAACTCAAACGGGGGAAACTGTTGGGAAGAACAGTCACTGTGGTTCAAAGACACACGTGACTGCCTCCAAGCGGATTCCGATTCGGATGCAGAAGGGCACCTACAGGAATGACGCTGCCACCTCGGGAGGGGTGCTCCTCACGCTGGGAGAGGCTGCTCCAGAGCGCGTTCCTGTCCCCCATTAATCTTAATACGCTCATTACACAGTTTTTATTAATTCGTCTTTTCTCTCTGCCGGTGGAGTTTTCGGCTGCATTTAATCACTTGTGTCAAATGGAAAGCTTGAGGGGATATAAAAAATGTTTCTCCTTTGCTCTGACAGCGTGATTCTATTTGTTCCTCAACTCCAAAATCTCCTTAAATTCAGACATCAAAACAACGTGGGGTCTTCAAAGCAATGACCTCAGACCCAATACCTCCCACTTCCCCGGCAGAATGTTGAACTCCCCTCTAGGAAAATGAAAAAAAAAAAAAAATGCGGTCACTTTCCATCTTTCAGATCTCTGAAAACCCAGGGCCTGACTGTGAGGGCTTCAAAAACAATGAAATCTGGAAACGGAAACTCAACAGGAGGACTAGAAAGCAAGCAGCAGCGGTGAGCTCCTCAGCATCAATGAGGGCAGGCGGGTGAGCGTGCGCGGGCGGCGGGCACAGAGCCTTTCTTCTCTGACAGACCAGGACTAAAGGGGCCCCCAGCCTCCTCGTGCTGTGGCTGGGCCGGAAGGCACCCCTCCCCCCACAAGGCTGCAGCCGGGACCGAGGCCTGGTAGCAGGTGGATGCTCCCCGTGATGCTGTGTGAACCATGCCCAACCCAACCAACCCACAAACCCCCACAAACAGGGCCACGGCCTCGGCCTTGGCCATGTGAGACAGCCTAACCCCTCCCCGCTCAGAAGAGCCTTCAACACCCATGCAATCACGCTGTGTGGGGCGAGGGGGGCTGCTCCCTGGGCCTCAGGCTTCCGGCTGGCCCCTTAGCAGACTCTCCTCTGGCTTCCCCTCAGATCCAGCAGAACTCCCATCCTGCCGCACAAGGAAGGGTGGCGGGATGCAGCTGGACCCAGGGAGAGACTGTACTCCAGGGTTTAGAACAAAACCTGTGAGATATGGGCCTCATACAATGCAGGGCCCCAGAGCTGGGCCCCGGAGTCAGGCCACCTTGAGTCCAAATCCTGACTCTGCCATTTGGCATTACAATCCCCTCTAAACTGTTTTGCTCATCTGGAACTAAAGGACACATATGTGAAGGGGCTGGCACACAGTAAGGATATAAGGAACAATATACTATTATCTCTGGCCTTCTTCCTGTCTCTCCAACTCACCCATGCCCTCCTCTGGGAAGCCTTCTCTGCCTCCCCCAGAGGAGAGGCAGAGTCAACCCCCCTCCCAGTGTGCCCTCCACATGTGCCCACAGCTCCCAGGCTATAGCAGAGCACATGGCTTACACCTCTCTCACCAGACTGGGATCTTCTCGAGGACAGGAACTGTGACTCAGTGAGTGCCCTTTCTATCTCTACAGCCAAACAGTCTGGCCCGTGGTAGCTGCTTAATAAATGTCAATTAGTTCATGAGGCGGAAGGTCCCAAGAAGTTGATTTACTTTCTATGCTCCTTAATTTTCTCTTCCCTCAAAGGGGGAAGTTATAAATGATAATAAATTGCCCTAATATCCATGCTGCTATCTAAGATTATGGGGCCAATAACTATGTCTGTTTGTTTGTTCATGAGCTCCTTGGAAGACAAGTGCTGCCTGAATTTAAGAAGAATTTAAGAAGTGCCAGGTGGGCCATCATAGTGAAGAAGTGGTTAATTCCTTTCCCTCACTGTGCCAGACTCATGAAGGTTGCGTCCTTCCCTGTCTGGCAAACATGGCTGCTCCCCATTCCACCTCCAGTGATGGCCCCCTCAGAGCCAGCATTTGGGGGTGGGCTTAGGGGTGTTTACTGAACGCTCCCCCTGGTCTCATTTTCTATTTCCTCATCCTGGGCTGTAAGGTGTATTGTACATCAAGGCAGTGAGTGATCTAGGGCCTGGAAGATCGAGACTTCCCCCAGTCTTTCCTGCTTCAGCCCTTTCCTGTCTGACACCAGACCAACACAGCAGCCAGGCTCAGCCCAGGGCCCACTGAGTGATCTGAGGCCAACCTGGCAGAGGATCTACCAGGTCAGCAATGACTCCGGTAGCTACAAAAGTTATTTTGCAAAGGGGTCCCCTTTGCCTCTGCAGGGCTTAGGCAACAATGCCAACAATTTGTCCCTAAAAATGTTGCCCAGGATATAAACCCAGTCCTGATTCCCTTTCCAGCAGCTGCAGGGACACCCAGGCTCTTCCCTGTCCAGTCACACACATCCTTGTCCACCATTCCAGCCAGATCGGCTGGTGGCTTCTGCCCTCAGGACAGATGAGGAACATGTAACCACTCTGGCAGGTTGCTGAGTCCTGATAAGGTGTCCTATGCTTACAGCAAGGGCTGCTTGTGTTCAGAGATCAGCCACAGGGGCAGGACAGCCTCCAACCCCCTTCGCCATGTTGGCCCCAGTGCCCTGGCCCAATGAGAGAAATGTTCTGTGGAGACGACAAGGGTAGATGTAGCACATTCAGCCAAAGGCCTGCTATGTAAAAACTGTATAGTTCACTATGACTCAACTAGAGAGAGAAGCATCAACCTATTGGGGGAAATTCTAGTCCCTTCCTCCAGAGGACCAGGCCTCAGGTAAGCAGAAGGGCCTATGAATGTTTTGGAATGGCTGCACGTCATCACCAGACTCCCTCCTTTCCTCTCAGGTTCTCCCACCTGGGTTAGTTAGGTATGTATGCATGTATTTGAGAGAGAGAGAGAGAGAGAGAGAGAGAGAGAGAGAGAGAGAGAGCACGTGCGAGAGTGGGGGGAGGGGCAGAGAGAGAGAGAGAATCTTCAAGGAGACTCCCCCCTGAGCCCAGAGCCCAACATGGGACTCGATGTCGCAACCCTGAGATTATGACCTGAGCCAAAACCAAGAATCAAATGCTTAACTGACTGAACCACCCAGGTGCCCATCCCACCTGGGTCATTTAAATGTTTCAATGTTCACCTAAATCTTTATGCCCACATTACCTTCAACTTGAGGACTACAGTTGAGATAATAGTTGTTTTCACAAAATGAGTATGCCTCCTTGGGTAATTTTCCTCAATTCTTCTTCAGTAGGCTTTGTTTGGAATAGGCTTTTCCTACCCTGAGCCTCATTCAGGATAGGAAATTTAAGAGCTGCTCTGAGTGAGGCCTGTTTCCAGTTCATTCTGGGGTCACTCCTTCCACCCCCATCCTGGGCATCTCTTGTGTCCAGGTTGGGTCTCCTGGTGCAGTCTGTGATGCCCTCCCTCCTTCTATCCCACACCCAAGAGAGATCTTGAGAGGTGGAGGTAGGTGCCATATTTCAAGGAAGAGGGCAGTGGGTTTGGGGACGAGGAGGTGATAATGCCTTTCCTTATAAGACAGGAATGGTCAAAAATAATTTCCAGACTGAAGAGAGCACTGCTATGAAGAATTACTTAAAGGGTCGAGGGGAAATCAATGGAGACATCTTCTTTGGTGCCTTTTCATATAGGACAGTCTACCTTCTTGTTGTGGCAATCTGACAGAGTCTGGAGGATGGAATAACCAGTCCCTTAATTCCTTTCTAGCTCTTCAGTTATGATGAAGGTCCAACAGGGAGTGTGTCAGGAGAAAGATGGCCAAGAAGGAGGGGAGGATGCCACATTCATGTTACAAAGGAAATCTCTAGAAAAGGTAAATCAAGCACAAAATCCTAGTGGCTTATTCTTAAGAGGAGTTAGTGAGGGCCATCTATTTGTTGGTCTACCTTTATCTCAACTCCTGTATCTTTCTCATCAATCATCTATGTAGATCTAGCAATCATCTATATTGATATATCACTCACATTTATCCTACCTACCTACTTACCTACCTCTCTTATCTTCTACATCTATCATTTTTCTTTTTTTTTCTTTCTTTTTCTTTCTTTTTCTTTCTTTTTCTTTCTTTTTCTTTCTTTTTCTTTCTTTCTTTCTTTCTTTCTTTCTTTCTTTCTTTCTTTCTTTTTCTTTCTCTTTCTCTCTTCTTTCATCATCATCTCTCTATATTAGGAAGCATTATATTATTTGAGCAATGTGCTTTTGAGGTGGACTTAACTCAGTTTCAGCTCATTTTATTGCTATACAAAATGCTACAATTTTGGGTGACAAGGGTGAGATGGCTTTATAAAAATAAATAAAAATTTAGAAAAGAAGAAAACAAAAGATAACAAGAAACTTAGACAACACCAAAAGAGTATTAGTTGGTTTTCAAGGGCTGCATTATCAACTACATGAAAGCATGGACCCAGCCTCATGCACAGTGTCACCTTCCCCACCCCAGCACAGTTCTGTTCATACAGTAGGAGTGAAGCAGAAGTCTGAATCGAAGTTCTCCTTGTAGGCAATTGAATTCAGCCTTCTCACCAAAACCTGACTGTACTTTAGGCTTTAAAAAAGGCTGCTCTAAGGCATACTGAAGGACTTGATGCCCGCCATCTTGCTTCTTGAGATTCACGTGCCGAGAGGCTTTCCATCTCGATGAAAATAAGACCAAGAGCCCCAGGCAAAGGAATGGGATGGGGCTGGGGTACCCAGCCATATGTGGGAATCAAACCTGCCATGTTGAGGGCTTTCATAGCCCTGCTAAGATCAGGACAATTATGAAGAAAGAATGTCTCACCTGGCCTGCCATCACTGTATAGAGATTTTAATTTAGAAATGGACCAGAGGGGCCAGGCAGCCTCTACCACACAGGTGCTCTACTGTTCCAGCACAGCAGTTTGGGAGGTTTCTTGGATGACATGTTGCTGGAACCTGCTGAAACCTGCAGAATCGATGAAGAAGCCCTCCAGTGATGCCTCACGAATGCTGGAAATGCGACATTTTTAGACACAAAAAGATGCCTTCATGAGGCTGTAACGTGGCAGCCTTCAGCTATCAAATGACTGTTCCTGATGCCATCTAGAACATGCAATGGAGACTACCGGGTCAAGAAAACACCCGCCCCAGAAAATACTCCCATCATTTCAGACATGCTAACCCCTGCTCAGCTATGAGGGGTTACGTCAGTGTGATACCTGCAGATTCGGGGATGAAGAAGAGCTGTATGCACAGAGGCCATGAGACAAGTGGACAGAATGATGGGTGGCCCCAGTGCCTGGCGGTCTTGATGAGTCCCCTGGCAGTGGTGAGCTCATTCCCGTTTGGAGGGTCTAAGGATAAGAGACCCCTGGATCCTGTGGCACTTGTCAGTGGCTCTGAGTGCCATGCAGAGCTGGGTCTGGCTATATAACTGGCAAAGAGAAGGCGGCTTTTTTTTTTTTTTTCCCAGAGGGCCATTTGTCAAGGCTATGGAGCCCCACACGCGCCCTTCAAGACTACAATGATCACTCAAACGATGCTGCCAAGCTCAGGGGAGGATGTGCCATTTGGCTCTGTCATGAGAGACGTCCACTTGGCATAGCCAGAGGGCCATGGCAAGAACTGTTTAATGTCCCTGGGAATCAGTGTCCAAAGCATTCAAGCCATTGGGAGAGCCAGACTGCAGGATGCTGCTGACAGATATCCAAGGCAGCCCCCCAGGACAGGGTGCTTACGGGGAGGGGGGGTCAGGGCCACTGCCGCTGTCCCTGCTCGTGAAGAACAGAAAGGGACGTCTGCTCTAAGAGAACAGAAAGGAGCATCTCATCGCACGCAGGCTCCTCAAACCAGTCACACACACACACCTGGCAGCCACTGTGCTGGGTCGGTGCTTCAAGCTGGCAGATTTCGGAGCAGAGACCAAGAAAGAAAAAATCCACCATAGAGAGGATTACAGAAGGCCGTTTGAAGGTACTAATGGAAAATAAGATCGATCGGCTGGAGGAGAAAAATCACAATGTCTTCCATCACAAATCAAGCATGAAGCTAGTTATGTGCCCGAGGGGAAAAGGGAGACTCTCGGCAGGGTCCATGAGCCCCTGGGATCCAGCCCTGCCCCTGGGTCCCTCGGTCAGCTTCGACCATGTCCTCCTGCCCTGCAGCCCTTCCTTTACCCCTCCCTCCACACTTGCGGAGGTCCTGCGTGTCCTTCCAGGCCAGCGTTAGTGTGACCTCCTCCAGGGAGCCTGCCACAGACACAACTAACCCTTGCTCCGTGCTTACTGCATGCAAGTATTGGCACACTTGGCCTTCTGTACCTGGTGGATACAGATAGTGGTGGATAGGCCTACCTTCCCCATTTGTACACTAATGTTTTACATACGGACTCAGACAGTTAACAGTCAAAAATCAAGGCAGCCAGAAATATACTCAAATGCTTCAAAGAGCACCAATGCATCAGGCAGCGTCCCAGAGACATAGCCGGGGCAGCTGTGCGGGAGTGCGGGCTGAGCGACAAATTCCTGCTCGGCCTCTAGCTGGCTGTGTGACACCGGGCAAGCCACAGAACCTCTCTGAATTTACCTTTCCTCTTCTGGGAAATAGCAGTCATACCTTCCCCATCAGGTTGCTGGGCGAATTCAATGAGATAGCTCACACCAGTGCCAGTGTCTGGCAGGTGCTCAACTAAATGCCCATGAAACCCAACAGAAATAGAGCCTGCGCTAGCTGAATCAAAAGCCACACACCTACCGAGGATCACTATTTCACAGAGGCCGATTGGGGTCACACTTAGAACGTGGGTTCTGGAGTCAGACTGTCTGGATTTGAACCCTTGGGAAAGTTCTCAGTTTCTTCATCCACAGAATGGGAAGGATAATGACAGGGTAGTTTTGAGGAGGAGACGGGGGTCACACACTTCGATGTCTGGTGCATGCAAAGCTCTCAGTAAATGTCCACTAGTCTTAGGATTTGGAATCTGATTTTGCATGGTGGGACTTGGAGAAAACAATCCTGTTTCACTGTAGGGAAACAGGGAACGTGGAGAATGAAATCATGATGCTCAAAGCCTCCAGACCTTGAACTTCTAGTAGTCAAAGCCACAGGGGGAGGAAACAGTAGATGAGGGTTTTTCACGGTGTGAATCCTCCCTGCTATTTGGTGGCCAGATGTAGATGCCTGGACCCTATCCCAGATCTGTGGAATGAGAGTCTCTGGGGGTGGCGCCTAGAAGGATGGACTTTAAGCAAGTTCCTCAAGGGATGTGATCTCCCCTAAAGCTGTCCAAACGCTGTCGTTCTCATAGAAACCACTGATACGGAGACAGCTGGTACGTACCAGCGATAGTTCGGTGATATGGAGCCTCTCACTGATTCAAAGACTCTGTTAGCCAAGGGAAGGTGTGTTCTGTACATGGGGGGCGGGCAGTGCCACTGTGAGTCCCCGTGGCATGTGGATTTGTGGGCCCCTCCTGGGTGTCTCTACTGTGAGTGCTAGGGATCTATGGGTTAGAGACACCAGTATGCTGGAGCTGCTCCGAACTGCTGGTGAGAGCTAACTGTGTGCCTCTCTTTCCACTTCTCCACATTTAGCGGCTTCCCGTTAGCTCTCCAAAATTCACCACGGTGGGAGTCCTTACACCTCAAAAATCAGCAAACGATACAATGAGGGCTCTTAAGTTTGTTCAGAGGGCCGGTATACTAGCATTCCCCTGGTTCTCATCCATAATAAATTCTCTGCTGGAACCCAAATTCTACGGAATGTGGTCCTGGGCACTGTATTTAGGTCCTTGGATGGTTTGGGACCATTTAGAGCCTTCTGAAAGCCTACCTGCTCGATGGTGCTCATGATGCTAACGGTGTTCTGGTGTTCAAGTCTTCATGCTGGGGCTCAGGAGAAAAACCTCCTTTGTGCTCTGCAGTCATATTCTACACTCCAGTCCTGGGCTGGCCTAAGGCAAACTGCAGTCTTGATACCCAAGTGGGAGAGAGTTGGATGTGGCAGGTGCTCAACTAAATGCCCATGAATCAAAAGCCACACACCTACCAAGGATCACTATTTCGCAGAGGCAGATTGGGGTCACACTTAGAACGTGGGTTCTGGAGTCAGACTGTCTGGATTTGAACCCTTGGGAAAGTTCTCAGTTTCTTCTTTCTGCTTTGGAGCCAATCCCTCAGTGCCACTAGAAAAACAACCCTGTTCTCCTGAGGGCTGCCCAGCGGCCTTCATACCTTCAGGAAACCAATCTAGAATGCTCAGGCAGAGCAGAAGCTCTACAATAAATCTCCCTCTCATCCCAGGAAGTGGAGGGTTCTGGTGGTGGGGTGGCCCAGCTAAGCTTTAGCCCCAGTCCCCAGCCTGCTGTTGAGACACCCCCAGCTGCCTTTTGAAAGGTCACCCGTTAAAGACACAAGCCCTGCTGTTGGCACTGTTTTGGCCGATCGGCCTGGGGGGAAACACACACTTTTCCTTTGAATTCTTCCACTCAGCAGTCAGGTGAGTCCAGGGGAATTCAATCCAATTTCTCAGTAAATCCTCCTATGCTCTGGAAGGACACAGTTTGAAAAATCTATTTTTGTGGTTTTATTTACTTAAGGTCTGCATGCTCGGGGAAGCTTTCTCATAGTGCCATCAAACTGTCTCTTACTTACCAGAAAAAAAAAAAGAAAAAAAAAAAGAAAAAAAAAAAGAAAGATCCCACCTTCCTGGAAGACTACCAGCAAGAGCCAGGGCACACAACCTCTCTTCCCATCCCTGTAGGCCTACGGCAGGCCTCCTCAGCACCCATGCCATCTGAAGCCCTGGGGGGAGTGGCTTGAGGAAGACACCTTCCCAGTGGGACTGCAGCTCTGGGCCCTCAAGTCCCTGTGGCAGGAGGCCCCCTTGTGCACCCTGCACAGCGCTCCCCTTCTGGGGCTGCCCAGGGCATGTGGATGTCTGCTTTCCTGGTTTAAATGCTGCTTTCGGTCCAGATGCCTAGCCTATCTCTGTGGGGTCTGCACCTGCCATTCCAGAGGTTTCCCAGAGTGAAATGTGGGGAGCAGGGCTGGGTATTTTTGGACAGTCTCATCTTTCTAGAAGGGCCTAATGCTCAGATCAGAAGACAAATATACTCAGTGTACTCCGGGGCTTGGGGTTGTCTGTACTGGTAAACTTCCACTTCTGCCTCTGTGTCAGATCGACGCAGCTGGGACACCGTCCAGCCAACTTCAGTGTGGACCCCTAACAGGACCCCAGTGTCAGCAATGGTGGGTTGTAGAGGTGCCACCTACATGGTCACGGGTGGCTGTGGAGGGCAGAGAGTGGGAGTATAGGCCTCTATAAGGAATGGTCAAAGAGCTCCTCTTCTCTGCCCTGGCTCCTTCCACCACTTCCCTGGAACTATGCACAACTGGGGGCCCCCGAGTCTGTGCCCCACTGCTGGCCCTCATCCCCATGACCAGATCCCAGCCATCTAGCTGTGGCTGGCTGTTGCGAGAAGACAGGGCTAGACCAGCATCTATGGTACTTTGGGCCTCTGTCACTAACCTGTCAACACGTGAGACCTCTCTGGGTCCCTAGAGCGCCCCGGCCCCTGCTGGTGAAATGAGGCCATGGGTGCAGGCTCGTGGTTCCATACCAGCTGAGCAGCAAAATCTCTTAGGAGCTTTTAAGGTACAGATTCCTGGCTCCTAGCCAGACCAAGTGAATTAGAAATTCTGGGAGTGAGTCCCAGGAATCTGTATTTTGGAACAAAGTTTCTCAGGTGATTTTGCTGTAGCTGTTCAACTCAGCGCTGGGCTAGGCTGCCCCATAAAAACCTTCCCATAAAAACAGTCTATTATTTTGTATCCTTTCACCCAGTTATGAACAGGGATGGGGAAGGGAAAGCATGGGGGTAAGAATCATTTGCATGATTTGCCTCTCTAGCAAACAGAGCTGGCGCTAGCATACCGTTCCCTCTCTGGCTCCGTTGAGTGGCCACTGGCCAATTACAGAAGGTGGTAATGGGCCACCACTGGTGAGGGATGGGTGAGGCCCTTATTAAGGCTTCAGCCCCCCTCTCCCACCTCCCACGGACAGGACTCCATTGTAAGAGGATGATGAAGAGCAAGAGGGCCACCCTCAGCCTCAGCCTTGGCCTAGCCGCTCCCAGTGCTAGACAGGTGTGGCCTGGGTCTCCCCTTCCGCCCAGGATCCTGTCAGGTCCTGCAGGCTGCCTTCCCCTCGTTGATGTGTCAAGAAAGCCCTTCAAGACAAGTGACAGCCATGCTGAGACCAACTTAGTCCAGGAAAAGCAAACCCTCACTTCCTGATATGAATGGATGGGAAGGGCCTGCCAGATGACCTCTAAGAAAGCCTGATTAAAGAGGGACTCCTGGGTCTGGCTGTCCCAGTGCTTGCATGTATGGGTAAGGAGCCAGCACAGCCCACCCTGTACCAAGATGAGATTCAGAACGGTTATGTTGACAGACAAGACAGGGGGACTCCCTGCCTCGACGTTCTCCTTCCATCCCAGAGGAAATCAGTCTCTCATTCTAACTAATGAGTAAGGGGTAGAGTTTCAGGGGCAGCCCTATGAAACCACTTGCATGCTAGTTTGACATTTCTACTAACACTCATTCCACATGTTAGCTGCTGGCCAGGGATTGGTCTATGCTAGATCCTTATGGGGAAGATTTATTGATAAAATAATACTGCAAACAACATCACTCACAGCAGCCAATACTTACTGACCATTTACTCCTTGCTAGGCACCGTGCTAAGTGCCTGACATCGACTGCTTCGTTTAATCCTTACAATAGCCCTGCAGGGATGATCATATCCCCATTTTACTGGTGAGGAAGTAGAAGCTCAAAGTGGGAAGCTACTGGTGGGGCCCTCGGGGCTGTGGGGCGGGAAGGGGGACACCCACGCCCCCCTGGGCTTGGCAAATCCTGGCCACGGGCTGGCAGCCGATGGCACCTGTGCCAACGAGGCATTTGAGGTGATTCAGTGCAGGAAGGAGGAGGCTGCTGGGTTCACCCACTGCCCTCGTCCACACACTTACCATATTCATTCATTCATTCATTCAATACTTCTTCACTGTCCTGACTATATGCTAGGCACTGGGGTACAGAGAAACGAATGACGTAATTCCTGCCCTCAAGGAATGCAGTGACCACAAGGGGAAACGGGCCCACAACACACTCCGGCGCGTGATAAACAGGGGGCGTACAGGGTACAAAGGAAGCACAGGGCAGGGAAGGCTTGGCCACGATGAGCCTGGGCTTGGATCCTGGCAGATGAGCAGAAGTCTCCTTGCAGCTGAGGGTGGAGCGCCACCGCAGGTGCGGGAACAGCAGAGGACTGGGATGGCTCGGGCAGGGCGCTGCAGGAAGCCGAGGGTAGCAAAGAGCAAGGATGGCAGGAAGAAGGGTGGGAGACGAGGCCAGAGAGGCGGGAGGCAGGATTTTAGAGTGTGCACGTACGTGCATGAGAGGGGATCGTGGAGAACGGTGGTGGGTGCTCCTTCTGGCGGCAATGTAAGCGTGCTGGGACACACCTGGAGCTGGGAAGGCTGCTGCAGGGGTCTGTGGGGAGGGCGGGAGCATCTGACCGGGGCGGGCGGGCATAAGGAAAGGGAGGAGGAAGGACCCAAGACCCAGCCAGCACAGACCCACTGTGGGAAATGACTTAGAGCTTCTGGGCGTGGGGTGCTGGGAAGAGAGGAAGGTGGATGGGAAGACAGCAGGAGCGCAGGAGGTGTGATGGGCTGAATTGTGTCCCCCCACAAAGTCATATGTTGAAGCCTTGACTCCCAGTGTGATGGGATTGGGAGACAGCCTCACCAGGAACCAACCAGGCTGACCCTCTGACCTTGGACTTCCAGCCTCCAGAACACAGAGGCACAGATTTCTGTGGTTTAAGCCCCCCAGCCCGTGGTACTTTGGATGGCAGCCCAAACAGATGAAGATGGATGGGGCAGGTATATTTGTTTGTAACCTACTGAATTTGACAGTTCAAGAGGCAAGTAGGGGCCGGGGAAAGATGAAGACAATCACGAGCGTGTAGATGGTCCCTGAGTTGGGAATACGGCGAGGCCAGCCTGTGAAATGGAGTTGGTAACAACACGGTAAAGGATGGAAGTTGGGGAACACCAATGAGGAAAGGACAAGAAGAGGAAGGGGACGGGTGCAGGAAGCTGAAAAGAAACATCCAGAGAGGGGGAGGGGAGTCATCAGTAGGCGCCGAGGACAACACAGGTCAGGACCATCCACAGGACATCAGGTAGGAAAACGCTGCAGAGTGCCCAGTGTCTCTGAAAACAAGGAGCAAATGCTATTTTGGGGACAAGGTGAGTTATGGAAGCCAAGTGGCCACTGCTAGGACATGAGCAACCAAGAAGGGGTGATTTATTTGTTTTGATTTAAACAACAAATATCCGAACAAGGGTTTAGTCTCCAAGAAGCCAGGAGAGCCTTCTTTGCCCTTTTCCAGGGTCTTTCCCCGGCCTCAGGGCCTGGGAGCACTGCAGCCCAGGATTCAGGCAAACCTCCTGGGCATGGGCGACCCCCTCTCACCCCCTCTGCCCAAGCTGCCCCACGAGTGCCTTTCAGCTGCCCCCCAGTGAAAGCCAGTGTCAGACGCTCACAGCTTCACAAACATCATATCATCCAGTCCTTCTGAAGAACCTCATGAAGGTGGTATGCATAGTGCAGTCTACAGCCTCCTGGGGCCTGGACAAGTTGAAGTTTACTTGCCTAGAGTCTCATGGATAGTAAATGGGATGTGGGATTTGAATCCACATGGGTCAAACTCCATTATACTCTCCCACTACAGAAGAACATCTCCCATTCCTGTCTTCCTTAAAAGAGCCACCTGTACTGACCCCACACACTGCCCGACAGGGATAGAATAGGACATACGTATGACACGCCACTGCTGGGCAGATGTTGTAGGAATGACCCGAATTTGTTTACTCTTCTGCATACCCATGCCTTTGAGCGTTCCACTCCCATACCGATTCTATGCTTGGTCATGCAACTTGCTTTGGCCAAGGGGACAAGAGCAAATATGATACAAACAGAGACACATCAAGTATTTGTGTATTGGGGTTTGTTTGCCCTCTCGTGTTGCTCTTTGGAATGCTGATGTCTCATGTGAAGAAGCCCAGGCTGACCTACCACAGAATGGGAGCCTTCCTGAGAAGGCTGCTCCAGATCAACCAGCCTCCCAACTACCAGACAGATGAATGTCAACCATCCCACCCCAGCTGAGCTATCTTCGCCAGAAGAACCACCCTGAAGCCCCCCAGGATCACGATAAATGAAATTTATTGTCTTAAGAAGCTATCAAATTTTGGGGTGCTTCATTTTGCAGCAAAGGCTGATTGATACAAGTCCTGAAAGAAAGCCC
This sequence comes from Zalophus californianus, assembly GCF_009762305.2. Lineage (NCBI taxonomy): Eukaryota > Metazoa > Chordata > Mammalia > Carnivora > Otariidae > Zalophus > Zalophus californianus. Next base: position 18,464,487 of record NC_045606.1, on the reverse strand, counting down.
AAACCGACTTCTCCTCTAGCTCTGAAAAGTGGAGGGAAGTCTTGGGTCTCTGGTGTCCACAGACTCTGTCAGCTGTGGAAGAACCACCCTAAGAATACAACACCATCCTTGGCCTCGCGGGTCCCTGTGCTCCTAGAGGGAGCAGGAAAAGGGACAGTCTTCTGTGTACCTACCCTCTGGAAAGCACAGTGGATCTGCCCCCAGCCAGCAGACAGCCCCTGGTGGGTGCCAGGTTATTTGGGGACAAGGTGACACGGAAGTCTGCTTCTGCCATACTGTCCCCAGCCTAGTGTTTTTCCACGGATGAGAAAGGAAGGAGATCATCTCTTTAGTGAGCACTACTGCAAAGGCTTCAAGGCAGCATTTCATCAAAGGGTGCTGGGGGAGCTCTTTCAGGAGGCTCTGCAAAACCCAGCAATCTCCAGCTCCGCTTAGCAAAGAGCTTGCCGTTTCTGTTTCCAGACAGGCATAAAAATGAATGAGTACCCCAGAAAGCTAACCTGATCAGTGGCACTTTGATAAGGTGACAACATTGCTCCCTCCTCCAGTTCAAACCCACTCTTTGCGGTGAACTATTATGGAAAGGAAGCATTGACTAATTAGAAGCATCTCTAGGACATGAGAAAAATCAGCATCTAAAAATGCCTAAGCAAAGAGAATTCCTTGTTAGGAAGAGAGACAACAACAACAAAATGCTAGGATGTCACTTTCCCCAAGCATATTTTTAAAGGGAGGAGGTAAGAATTAATTAGGACAGGAGCTTCTACCCGAGTGACACAGAAGACACAATTATTTTTGCTGCTTTTATAGACCAAGTGCCCCTTACAGGTGGGGACAGATGCCTGGCACCACCCGCCATTTTGAAAAAATGACTTTTAGTCTTTGCTGGTTCTAATGAAGCTTGAAATGAAGATGTCCTTTTGTTTACTCCCCCTGTTTGCGAAGCCTTAGCCACCCATCAATAACACCAATGTCTGGATTATTTATTTCTCATTGCCCAACCTATGGGGCATTGAAGAATTTTATGGAGCCAAAACATGAGGCGTTCCTCCTGAGGGAGTGTGCGTGTGCCCCTCCAGGATGGCAGAACATGGCCCTTCAATAGTCTGGATGCTGACGGACAGGACCGATGCCCCACCTGGGGCGGGGAAAAGAGCCCCGAGAGTCAGAGGCTCCATTCTTGCCGCCCTCAGCCATTTATTAGCTGGGAGCTTTGGACAAGTCCCTTAACCTTGAGAAAATTCAGTAAAATGGAGGGTTAAGGGACTAAAAATATTTTTCCTTTTTTTTTTTAATTGTGGCAAAAACAAAAAAAACCCATGAGATCTAGCTTAATACATTTTTAAGAATACAGTACAGGCTTGTTAACTATAAGCACAAGGCTGTATACCAGATCTCTAGAACCTTCTTATTTTGCATAACTGAAACTCTACACCCTACGAACAACTCAAATTGCCCCTTCCCCCCAGCCCCTGGCGACCACCATGCTACTCTCCATTTCTAGGAGCCTGACTACTTTATAGAAACCTTTAAAAGTGCATCATGTGGTATTTCTGTGATTTATTTCACTTAGCAGGATGCCCTCAGGGTCCAAACATCCTAGATTCTTATAGTAACACATAGTACTCACTGTTTGTATTGTATTTACATATATTAACTCATTTAATCCTCACGTACATCCTGTGAGGTGCAGTATCATTACTATCTCTCTTTGAGGCACAGGGAGGTAAAGTCATGCGCTCAGGCTCATCTGGTATGAACTTAAAAAACACAAAGCTGTTTCTGGACAGTTTATAATTTTTATTTTAGGCAATATGTTTAATAGAGATACTGAGGATGACAGCCAAAGATGGGGCAGGGAGAATAAGTGATAGCTGGTGTCTGAAGGATTCACCTTTGCAGAGTTAGAAGTGGTCCTTCCCAATAGAAAGCTTCGAGCTGGGGAGGCCTAGGTCCGATTCTGGCTCTACCCCTGCTCCAGGCACTTGGGGAACAAAAATTAACAAAATCAACAAGATCCCTGCCTCATGGAGATTACATTCTAGCAAGGAAGACAAAGAATAAACAATAAATACTTCAAATAATGTGTAGTATATAGAAAGGGAAAGTATTCTGGAAAATACTCTTGAGCAAATAGGGGTTTGGGAACACTGCTGGGAAGCCTAGTTGGAATTTTAAGAAGGGTGTCACTGAGAAGATGATATTTGAGGAGAGACTGGAAGAAGGTGAGGGCGTCAATCATGAGGTAGAAGGATATCTAGGAAATTTTGCTCCAGGCAGAGGGGAGAGCTAGTGCAAAGGTCCTGAGGTGTGCAAGGTTAGGATATATGAAAAGCAGGGCAGCAAAAGTTGCTAAGAGAGCAGATCTTCTAAGTTCTCATCATAAGATAAAAGGTTTGTAACTATTGGGTCAATAGATGTTAATTAAACTTACTGTGGTAATTTTGCAACATATACATGTATTAAATCATCGAATTGTACATCTAAAACTAATACGAAGTTGTAAGTGAATTATATTTCAGTAAAACTGGAAAAAATACTAGTTTTCAAGCCTTATTTTCTCTTCTCTACAAACTTTAATGAGCAGATCATCAATGTCTTTACTTGAGTCAATAATATAATACTCAGCAAGACGGGGCACGGAAGAATCCTGTCATGTTCCCTGAAAATTGTCTCTCCGGTTTGGAAACAGTGCTCTCATTTAACAGATATTTATTAAGCACCTACTGTGTGCCTGGCATTGTTGTAGGTTATCAGTTAACAAAACAAAGCTGACTGCCCCCAACAACTTATAGTCGAGTACAGGCTTTCAGTTGGCTACAAATCTACCTATTTGCATGATATTCAGAACCAGATTCTCTTCTTATCCACACATATTTCATGAGAGACCTTTGTCAAATGCCTTGTTAAAATTAGGGACACCGTGTCTAAATATTTCTTGACCTCTCAGTCCAGCAGCCTCTCAGAAGAGGAAATGGCATTTGTCTGGTGTGTGTAATTTCTAGTAAACCTGGGGTGGCTTCTGCTGATCACCGCCTTCCCCTTCCAGCATTCACGATATATCATTTTATCGTGCAGTTTAGACTCTCCTCTGTTCTGTAAATTCTCGAATTAGTTTCCTTTTCTTTTGGGGAAAGAAAAAAAATCATTGACTACATTATGTCTTCTGGGACTTCTCTTTTTCTCTGTGAATCTGCCAAGCTCACCAAAAGCAAGTCCATCTCCTTTTTTTCATTATCCTAGAATATCACAAACTGGTTCTGAAATCTGAACTTAAAATAACTGGGTCTTCTCGGATGATTTCTCCATCTATCCTGAACTCCCATTTCCTCTTATGGGTCCCACAGTTTGCAAATCTTTCTTCTTATTTTTTTGGAAAAATTGCAAATTATTACATTAATGCAGCACATATTTACATAATAAAAGCCTTTCTATGAGAATCTTGCCAAGTTCTTTAAAGTTAACGTATCTTTAGAAGCCATGGGCAAAATGTACTGCAGATGTCATACAAATACCAGAAGTCCAATTTAACTTGGTTGACATTAGTTTTGATCCAAGGACTGAGCTAATTTAAAGACGATGCAGATATTAGTAAATTATCCATTTAGAAAATCTTTCTTCTTCTTGTTTTTTTTAAAGATTTTATTTTTAAGTAATCTCTACACCCAACGTGGGGTTTGAACTCACAACCCCGAGATCAAGAGTCACATGCTCTACCAACTGAGTCAGCCAGGCTCCCCGAAAATCTTTCTTCTTAATAGGCTTCTGTAGCCTCAACCTTCTCCTCACCCATCTTCCCTTACGTGAAAGCCATCTTTCCCAGAGAATACAGCATCCTCTGGACACTTGATGATAAAGGCCAACTTTGCTGCTCTCCCCCCAACTCTGCAGCCCCCCTCCTCCACCACTGGCTGTCGGATACGCTGTCTCTCCTAGGGGCCTTCTCTGCCTGTCCAGTGCTCATTCTCTCACCCAGTTTCCAACCATCATCCACAGCAAGGCCAACAACCATGTGGTCCTGATACTCATCTGGCAGTTCTTGGCTCTCAGGCCAGAAAACATTTAGAAAACTCTAATAAACTTATCACTGCCTCCCCCCTCCCCCAATACTTGAGATATTGATGATGAGAATGTTGAAGAAGAAGGGGTGGGAGGAGAAGAAACTCTCGATTCAGGGTTTCCCACTAAGGTTTGCTCAGGGTCTCAGGTCTGAGGAATACAGAAGCTAGGAAAGGGCACCTGGGTGGCTCAGTGAGTTAAGTGCCCCAACTCTTGGTTGGAGCTGAAAAGCTGAGGCCGTGATCTCAGCGTCATGAGATCGAGCCCCGCATCGGGCTCCGTGCTCAGGGTGCAGTCTGCTTAAGACTCTCTCTCCCTCTGCCTCTCCCCCTCTCCCGACCCTGCTCTTTCTCTAAAATAAATAAATAAGTCTTAAAAATAAAAAAGCTAGGACACCCATATACATCTGGCTACTAGATTATATTTACATATACTTATAGGATATCAATAGGTACTTCATTATTACTTGGACTTCAGGTGGTGTTTCTTTTCCCTCACTGCTTCTCAATTCCTCCCTCATTTCAGTGGCTCAATGACTCCACTGCTCAAAAATTCTTTCTAGTACATGTAAGGACGGATAAAAAGGAAGGCAGAAGAAGAAAGGACCCGAAGGGGGACGGACAGAGTTGCAAAATACTTGCATAGTTTAAAAGATAACATTTTACTTTGTCTCTCACCTCCTCGTGGCTAGACATTCAGAGAAGATACAGAAAGTTTGATGTAAAAATAAATTCTTCCTTAAATAAGAAGAGAATGTTCTGAACGGCTTCTTCCTGGGGCTTCGTATTTATTACTGTTTCACAGAAATTGCCAGTCTAGAACAATCAGTTCACAGGGCTGTTAGAAAAGAACATTTGCTGGGAGCACAGAAGGATCAGGATTGCTGCTGAGAGGGGGTGCGAGGGCTGTGGATGGGGCTGGTCTCCCATCCCTCAGCCCCCACCTCCCTTTTGTCTCTTTAGGGGAAAGATGAGCAATTACTCTTGAACCTAAGTAGGGGTGCCCTCCCTGCCTCAGACACTTGGAAGTCTGCTCCCTTGTGTCTGGAGAGCCAGGTATTGTGGAGTGACGGGGAAGGAGTGCCAGGTGCAAGACCATCTGAGAGTCCAAAACCATCGAGATCATTTGCACTTCGTAGGTGGCTCTAGGAAAAGGTACCCACACTGCAGACTGACTCTCTCCCTTATTAAGAGTGGTGCTATTTCCCTCTAAATGGTCTACGTTGGGATAATTAAAAGAATAGTGTCCTTGAAACATGGCCGATTCAACCACATGTTACTCTGTTTTATTTCCTTTCCCTCATAAATCCCTGGAAGAGTGTATTAAAGATATTAAAATGGTTGAACGCTAAGGACAGAGATGTGCAAGGAGGACTACGGTCGAGGCTGACCAGAGATGGGCTGACCCCAGTCCCTCCCCCAGGGGTTCCCTCTAGCCTTCCCCCAATCCCTGCCCGGAGCCATCAAGGAAGTCAGAGCGGTATTCCAGGGGGAAACTGCTCCAGGTAGGCTCCTGTTGGGGCAAAAGTGTGGTGCTAGATGAAAACAGGGAAGAAGGAGAAAGTCTACATCCTGAACAGCGAACCAAGAACGAGCCACTGCCTTCAATGGTTTAGGCCTCCCAGGCAGCAGAAAAGAATGGCTCCATGTCCTGCAGGGGGAGATGGACCCCCTGTTGATCAGAGACACCAGGCATTTGAGGAAAGCCTCCCAACGTGAAAAGGGAGCCCAAAATCATAAGGAAAGTGGAACTCAGAGGAAACCAGGCAATTCAGGAAGAATAAGAAAACCTAGAGAGAGAAAGAAAAAAACAACAACCCAAACCCCAGTAATTAATATCATCAGTGATATCAGACATTGCATGTCGGAAACAATGGTGCTCTGAAAAAGAATCAGAATAGAAAGTACTCCTAGAAATTAAAAATATGTCAACAGAAATAAAAAATCCAATGGGAGATACTGGAGAATAAAGTCTAAGAAATAGCCCAGCAAGTAGAACAGACTTATAAAAGGATATGGGATAAGGAGAAAAGGGCAGAGGACTTGGAGGCCAGTCTAGGTTGGCCAACAGCTAACTAGCAGGGAGTTCCAGAAAGGAAGAACGGGGAAACAAAGGAACCAGTTGAAATATGAACATATTCCAGAATCAAAGAAAGGCATCTTCAGGTTGAAAATTCCCAGTGAATAACCAACTTAAGGAGCGGACCACAAAGAAAGGCAGGCATGGAGGGAGGGAAGAGGGGAAGGGGCAAAAACATAACGATCCAAGGCATGTTATTCTGAACGATAAAGAGGAGATATCATAAACTTCCAGAGAGAAAACAGGTCACATTAAAAACTCAGAATGGAGAGGCGCCTGGGTGACTCAGTCGTTAAGCGTCTGCCTTCGGCTCAGGTCAATGATCCCAAGGTCCTGGGATCGAGCCCCGCATCGGGCTCCCTGCTCCGCTGGACGCCTGCTTCTCTCTCCCACTCTCCCAGCTTGTGTTCCCTCTCTCTCTCTCATAAATAAATAAAATCCTTTAAAAAAATTAAAAAAAAAAAAACCTCAGAATGGCGTCAGACTTTTCCAGGAGCTTGGAAGGTAGCAGAATGTTACTTTCCAAATCTGGAGGGGAAATTATTTTCAGCCGAAAATTCCATAAGCAATTAGCCATCATTCAGGCTGAGGGAGGACACAGACGTTTTCAGACCTATGTGGCCTCAGAAACTTTGCTTCCCACGCACCCCTTCTCAGCTGCTGGAGGATGTGCTCCCCCCCAAATGAAGGACTAAAGTGAAAAAGAGAGAGCCGTGGGGTCCAAGAAAAACAAGACCTAAGACACAGAGGCACAGTGAAGGGAAGTCCCCAGATGATGCCTGGAGAGTGACGAGTCCAGACTGCAGCAGTAGGATTGAAGGATCCAGGACATGGAGGGCAGGGCTGAAGTGACAGATCATCTGAGGCTTGAAAGCATTTGGCAAATGGCACTGGTAGGCATTTGACAGGTCTATGGGGTGTTTGGGAAAAAACATGCAACAGGTATGTAGTCATCTAAGCAATCTTTTAGAGGTAAGGGTTAACTCTGAGAAAAACAAAAGGTTGTATGAGAAAGGATGTGTAATTCCAGCACAAGAGCTGGTTCCCTAGGGAATAATATTGAAATCATCACCGCACTGGAAACACTGACCACAGATTATGTCTCACTTTATATGTAATTCTGCTGGGAAGAAGGGGAGGGGAAGTAGGGGTGGGTGGTATGAGGGGATCAAACTTCCCCAATAGGAAGTCAGTAGGCAATGTTTAAAACCTGTCCATCAGGAAATGCAGGATAAGCATCTAATTTATGGAGATCAATACCAGAAGAAAGAGCTAAAGGATTTTAAAGAGGTTACTCTGGGGAATGAGGCTGGGGGGCTGGAGAGGGGCTGAGAAGGGTACTGCTGTTGGCTTTTAAACTCTTTTTGCAATACTTTGTTAATATAAAACTTAATTTAAGAAAATAATGCATTCCCTTGACATTTATAGAAAAAAGCTTTTACTTACTTATTTTTTTAAAGATTTTATTTATTTATTTGACAGAGAGACACAGCGAGAGAGGGAACACAAGCAGGGGGCGTGGGGGAGGGAGAAGCAGGCTCTCTGCCGAGCAGGGAGCCCGATGCGGGGCGGATCCCGGGACCCTGGGATCATGACCCGAGCCGAAGGCAGATGCTTAACGACTGAGCCACCCAGGCGCCCCAGAAAAAAGCTTCTAATAGGGAAAATGCAGTGACAAAGAAACTCAAAATGGGGGAGATTAAGGTGGAGGAGGACAAAGGGGAAATATGACAAAATTCTCAGTGTGAAATGGTTTGAATTCAGAAAGCATTAATGTGATTTTCCTGCTGCCGGAAGCTTCCAGCACAGCACTCCTGTGATGCTGTGCTCTTTCTCCCCACACCTGGAGCACAGAGATATTCTGTGTCCCTCAGGGAGGGGTTCGGCCACTGAGAAGTTTCCCCAAGTCGCTGTCACTCCCACCACATCTGTTCTCGGCTCAAGGGGAGGCCTCCAATTAGGAAATATGTCCGCTGAGACCTGCCTCCAGCTGTGAGCTGGAATGTTCAGGAATGTTCTGGAATGTTTGCTCTCGAGGCAGGAGAAGCCAAGAACTCTAGGAAACCCGCAGGGTGTGGGGAGCAGGGTGAGATACGGCTGATGACAGGTGTCACAAACATTGACCTCAGAGTTTAGGAGACAATCAACGGAGAACTGGCATGGGTCACTTAGT